>NC_139949.1:50436709-50759209 GCF_963454915.1 Gymnoscopelus microlampas
ATACACTCAAGTAAATACTCAAGTATTAAAAAGTACAAATGACTAAGTACATTTTCTTTTGAAAATCAATGCATTAATGTGTTGAAATTTTGAGGGGGAAAAAAATCAGAAATGTTTAAACATAGAGAAAAAAGCTGATCTACAAGCTCACAACGCCTCACACGAAATAGGACTCAAGTGGTCCATTCATAATGTATTTTGTACGTTTGGGTCCCAAGAGTCCCTTCCTAGAAATGTACTGGAGTCAAAAGTACAATATTTATATATAAAATGTAGCTAAAGTCATCAGTTTGCAAAAATAAATAATACTTAATACTCAAGTAAATGTACTTAGTTACTGTGTACCACTGTAGATCGGATATATATCGGATATAAATAGCATTAATAAAATCACCATCTTAAAATGTTGATGTCCTCACAAGTATAGTAATACAAGTTAGACATGTATCTGAAATGAAGCAGTGACACTGTACAGAAACACACACGCGCACATGCACACACACACACACACACACACACACACACACACACACACACACACACACACACACACACACACACACACACACACACACACACACACACACACACACACACACACACACACCTGAAATAATACAGCTTGAATACATTGTACAGGAGCAGAGACGCACACATATGCACACACACACTTTCTGTGTGTGTGTGTGTGTGCATATGCATATTGTGCATAAGTGCGTGCGTGTGGTCCTGTTTAGCGAATTCACTCTGTATCATTTCAGCAGGTGTGT
Source organism: Gymnoscopelus microlampas (assembly GCF_963454915.1). NCBI lineage: Eukaryota > Metazoa > Chordata > Actinopteri > Myctophiformes > Myctophidae > Gymnoscopelus > Gymnoscopelus microlampas. Next base: position 50,437,480 of record NC_139949.1, read on the forward strand.
GTGTGTGTGTGTGTGTGTGTGTGTGTGTGTGTGTGTGTGTGTGTGTGTGTGTGTGTGTGTGTGTGTGTGTGTGTGTGTGTGTGTGTGTGTGTGTGTGTGTGTGTGTGGGTGGGGGTGGGTGGGTGGGTGTACAGTGTTCATTGTGTATCATTGCGAACGCGGAAGGAGCCTCCGCCCAAGTGGAGCTTACTATGAAAGTCTGCTCAGCTTGTGTGTGTCTGTGTGCAGTGCACTGCCTGGGTGCGGCCAACAGAGTGCGCCAGAGTGCAGCTACAGTCAAAACACACACACACACACACACACACAAAGTCTGTAAATATACAATATTTTCGAGCTGCGTTCGCTTCCAGCGTTCGCGCGTCTTACTTGTGTACCTATACTGTACCTCCTACATCTGACACACACACTGAGGAGTCACACCTAACCCTCCTCCTCTCTCTGACACAGAGACACTGAGGAGCCAATCCCGTTAAACGCAAACCCAGCATAGAGGGGTTCAGTGAGATTTCTACTTTCCCGGCTAAATGGGTTAAATTGCTTTTTTAAAAGCCATTTAAGCTATAACTAGGCTATAACTAGGCTAAGTTTGAACTTAGTGTGAGGTGGTGCAACTGGCTCCTGGGCACTAGGGACATAGGGCACTTGGACAACTGTTGGCTTCTTTTGTCATTAGGTGTGAAGACTCTTTTTGCACTCTCTTTTCTTTAAATCTTTTTACGTTTTTCTATCATTATTCTATTGTTGATATTACCTATGCTGCTGCATTGTCTGAAGGAAGACAAACCAAATTAAGTTTTACTCTTATGTACCTGTACACAAGATTAGCCCCATTTAGAACCTCTCCATCCGCTATATACAGCGGAGGGAGAGGTTCCGATTGGAGCTATACACAAGATGTAACAATAAAGTACAACCTTGAACCATGAACCTTGAACCACCCGCAGTCCTGCAATAGACCACTAGGTCTCCAGTTGTTAAAGTCCCTTTTCAATTCCTTCATTTCAGACCAGTTTCCTCAGAGCACCACAGGGAGAGATCTACGTTATCAAGAGAGATGGCCTCCAAAAGATCATTAACATGGTCAGAGGAACAGCGAGAGATGGACCAGAGACATGGACTGTTTGATGCAATGCTGCAACCTGTAGTAAAGTTGTACAGGATAGGTATGTAGTGTTTTATTTACAACCTGTAGTAAAGTTGTACAGGATAGGTATGTAGTGTTTTATTTACAGGTAGTTAAACCTACAGTATCTTTCTTATAACAAAGATATAATAATATATAATTTTCCTCTGTTATTATTTTAGAACGAAGAAAGTGAAGTTACAGCTAAATAAGCTAAAGAATGATTGATTGATTACTTTATTAACAAGATTGTTACTATAGCACATGTAGTACAGTCAGAAGTTATGATAAGTCATTATTCAATTGCTCCATTTCAGACCAGTGTGTGGAGTCCAGACTGCAGGTGAAGATGAACTCTCCAGACTCAGCCAGGGACATTTCTATTAAGAAGGAGGAACCTGAAGACCACCCACTCAGTAAGTTTCATGTGGTCATTATTTTTTTTCATATTTTCTCTCCTGTAAGTCACAATATCAAATGTACGCTATACAATAACAATGGTAAAAAAAATACCAGCACAAATGTCTAGACATACACAGCCACATCATAAAAATCTGTTTACTGACCTGTCCCTGTAGCTTCATAGGTGTATCAGGGTCAAGGGTATAAATGGTGGAAGGGTGGGGGTATAAATGGTGGTGGGGTGAACAGATAATGATGCTTGGTTGCATAAACATTGAAAACAGATGTGCTAATTTCACCTTATTCACTTTAGACCACACATGGGCAACATACGGCCCGGGGCCCTTTGACCATCTCAATCCGGCCCGCCAAGTCATATGCCATATGTTAATGGTTTTGAGACAAATTCATTTAACTCCAATTAATAGTAATTAATATTTGCCATTTGAGAACATCTGCATTCCTACATCTGTATGTACTCAAATGTTTTATGTTTTAATATAACAGTGAAACAGTCTGCCGTGAGTTCATATATAATGAATGCAATGTGATTGCAATGTGTTTTATCAGTGACCTATGGAGTGGTGCATATCATATAAGATAAGATACGGCATTGACGTCGATTGTTTTATGTAATCTTTTCATTGTAACCTCTTACAGAGTACACCAGAGTGATACAAAAAGATAAAGAAAGATCAACATTTTGTTGATGAACATTCTTGTCGTGAAAGCAAGGACCTTATTCTAAAGTAGTCTGGCATGTCTACCAAATTCATGCAGTTTTAACATCATTCAGCACTATGTGTTTCAAGTTTCAATTCAATTGTACAATGTGTGGCCCTTAACTCATTTTAGCGAAGTCAGTATGGCCCTCTGGAAATAAATGCTGCCCACCCCTGCTTTAGACCATGGGTTTTCAACTTGTGGTCTGTGGACCACTGGTGATCCGTGAAGGTATTGCATGTGGTCCCTGACCATGCATTTAGTAATGTAGGAAAGTGAAGATTTGTATTATATTTTATGTTATCGACCACTAGTTGAGAAACAGTATGATGTATGATGACGCATCAATGTTGTCAGTTACTTGGAAGTCGGATGTCAAGAACTTCCACAGAAATGTGAGTTCGAATTTCAAGGGAAACTGTACCCATACCGGTTTACCTGGTTGAGTCATCATTAGTAGGAAATGTGCCCATATCAATTGCATGTGCTTGCTCATACATATGTTGCAATGAATCAGTTAACATGAGTTCAATATGGACGGTTAAGAGAACAGAATAGGGGCAACCATGGGAAAGGAATGGATCAGTGGTTCTCAATCTTTTCTGAGCTCTGGACCACTAGCATATCTCAGTTAAATAATGACTGTTAAGGGCTTGATTTAATTCACCTCGAATTAACAAATTAAATTAAGGCCTTAACAGTCATTATTTAATTTCAAGCTTTCCCCCCCACACCAGGCCCATATCCCCCTCCCAACACAACAGTGGTCCCCAGGTTGATTCTTAGTCAGGGTGGTGGTGCCTGGTTCATAATCAGTTGAAAACCCATGCTTTAGTTTAGACCATTATGTGTATCAAAAGAGTCCATCTTTTGAGACATTTTTTCTTGTGTAATCTTGGATTAAGCGTGTTTTCTTCCCCAATACATCCCATAGTCTTTGCACCCAGTTGGGCTTAGGTCAATTTCCTTTACCTTCTTCAAATATTGTTGTTATTCTTGACACCACTAGGTCTCCAGTTATTAAAATCCCCTTTCAATTCCTTCATTTCAGACCAGTGTGTGGAGTCCAGACTGCAGCTGAAGATGAACTCTCCAGACTCAGCCAGGGACATTTCTATTAAGAAGGAGGAACCTGAAGACCACCCACTCCGTAAGTTTTATGTGCTCATTCTTTCTTTCATATTTTCTCTCCTGTAGGACCGTCACAATATCAAATTTTCACTATACAATAACAATGGTAAAACAAATACCAGCACAAATGTCTAGGCATACAGAGCCACATCATACAAATCTGTTGACATAGATTTGAAACTACGACCAACTACTTTAGAGGTGACACACTGTTCATACATACAGACAAATCCTGTTTGCTCCAGTCACACACTTGGAAAAGAAGGGTTGGCCGCGTGCATTTCCATTGAAATGCATTGGACCAAACGTCCCGATATGGCCAGATTTGGCGAGAACAGTCGCGTCTTGCGCCCACAATAAAACACACGCACGCACGCACGCACGCGCGCACACACACACACACACACACACCGAAAGACAGTGAGAGAGAGATAGACAGGGAGAGAGAGTAGATTGAAAAGTTATTATATCTTGTTTATTATAATTATTATTAGGGGGCCAAGCACACAGTGCTAAGGCATCCTTTTGTTTCTGCTGCTTTTATTATTATTCCGCCACAGACAGAGAGAGACACAAAGAGAGAGAGAGAGTTCTATTTAGCAATATTGTAACTGTTTACATTCATATCAATACATCTATTTGAAATGAATTGAATTGAGACACAGAGAGAGAGAGAGCAATAGAGTTCTAATGTGTTTTTTATGTGCAAACTTGTGACCAACGACTTTGCAAGCTAATTATATATTTTATGGGCTGATAGGTCCGATTTTAGATTTCTGAGGTGTAAGAGGGTGCAATTATGGTTTTCACCTATTCAGTGACAGGTATAGCAGGGGTCAAGGGCATTCCAAATCAGCTCCTCTAGCACGTTGTGTTACTGACCTGTCCCTGTGGCTTCATAGGTGTATCAGGGTCAAGGGTATAAATGGTGGAAGGGTGGGGGTATAATTGGTGGTGGGGTGAACAGATATTGACGCTTGGTTGCAGAAACATTGAAAACAGATGGGTTACTTTCACCTTATTCACTTTAGACCATTATTTGCATCAAAAGAGTCCATCTTTTGACGCATTTTTGTTGTTGTGTAATCTTGGATTAAGCATATTTTCTTCCCAATATCCTTTACCTTATTCAAATATTGTTGTTATTCTTGAGACCACCAGGTCTCCAGTTATTAAAGTCCTTATTCAATTCCTTCATTTCAGACCAGTGTGTGGAGTCCAGACTGCAGGTGAAGATGAACTCTCCAGACTCAGCCAGGGACATTTCTATTAAGAAGGAGGAACCTGAAGACCATCCACTCAGTAAGTTTTATGTGCTCATTCTTTCTTTCATGTTTTCTCTCCTGTAGGACTGTCACCGGCCCTATTTACATTTTAGGAATCCAGTATTCACTATCATGTTTTCTTTCTGCTCCTAGCCATCCTGCACATGGTTGTGTGTAAAGAGGAGGTTTCTCCTGAACAGGAGAGGAGCCCCAGTCTGCTCCAGGAGGAACCAGAGCCTCCACACATTAAAGAGGAACAGGAGGAGGAGATACTTCAAAGACCAGAGGAGCCTGTTGGGTCAATGTTGACATTACTAGCAGTGAAACATGAAGAGGAAGACGATGATAAAGACGTCTCTTCAAACTGCTCTGAAGTTGAACTTGACTCTGACACTGAAGTCACTGAAGACAGTGATGATTGGGAGGAGACCAGTGGAGGTTAGTCAGCTTTATACACAAGGACAGGGATAATGTGTGAGGAAAACTGGGAGTTGGCATGATGATTAATGGGGAGAAAAAAGAGGAAATAAAATAAAAAACATAAATATTTAGGAAGTCGTAGTGCTGTCACAGGGAAATTGGCATTCCAGGGAAATTGAAAGAGGAGCGCTCGCTTTTAGGCACAGGGCTTCGGCGCGAGGCGGGGCTTTTCGAGACAGGTTTTTTTACGCGAGGAGGAGGAGGCGCGAGACGGGGCTTTGATGCGAGGCCGACCTGGCTTTTGTTGTTCCCCCCACATAGCAACCAGGAAGCTACGCTAGGGGAACGCTGAACACGCGTTCACACGCACACGTGATAATAGTTATTGTCCATGACGGAGGCGTGCCGACTCAGCAGAGCTTGAGGCCGAGGAGGCGCGCCCTCGCCGACCGGCCGAAGGTCTGCTAGTCGAATCAGCGCCGTCCGAGTTGTGAACCGATAGGGACAGAATAGATCTTTTCATGGGTTACAGTCTATGGTTACCATCCAGTGTCCACGACGACACACATGTGTGCGTGTGTGCGTGTGCATGTGTGCACATGGCTTGCATTCATTGCCCTCTAGCGTTGGTTATACAGAATTGCCTGGGTGGGTGGTAAAAACAAGCGCTCCTTTTTCAATTTCCATGGAATGCCAATTTCCCTGTAACAGTGCTACCAACAAGGGACTTGTTTGATGATGGAAGCTTTACATGTATTTTTGCTAACCATTTTGAATCTCTCTCTCTCTCTCTCTCTCTTTCTCTCTCTCTCTCTCTCTCTCTCTCTCTCTCTCTCAGGGGTGATGTCCCACTCTTCCCAGACTCAGGCCTTCTCTTGTTCTAAGTGTCCATCCACCTTCACGTCTCAGGTCCTCCGCCATAAACACATCAAGAGGAGCCACAATGACCTCTTGCAACAAAGAGAAAAAACGTTCCATTGTAAACTCTGTAACAAGAGTTTCAATTACTCGCGTAACCTCAAGAGACACCAGCGTATCCACACTGGAGGAAAAAAGTTCCACTGTAAACATTGTAAAATGAGTTTCAATGAGTCGGGTCACCTGAAGTCTCACCAGCTTACTCACACTGAAGAAAAACGTTTTTATTGTAAATATTGTGACAAGAGTTTTAGTAGCTCCAGTAACTTGAGGAAACACCAGCGTATCCACACTGGAGAAAAACCTTTCAACTGTAAACACTGTGACAAAAGTTTCTCTCGTTCATGTGACCTGATGACACACCTGCGTGTCCACACTGGCGAAAGACCTTTCCGCTGTGAATACTGTAACAAAGATTTCTTGTGTTCAAAGAATTTGAAGGGACACCTGCGTGTCCACACTGGAGAAAGACCTTTCCACTGTGATTATTGTGGGAAAGGTTTCTCGCATTCAAGTAATCTGAGTAGACATCTGTGTGTCCACACCAGAGAAAAACCTGTCCAGACCAAAAAAAAACCTTACGAATGTAAACATTGCGACAAGAGTTACAGCTATGCATGTGACCTAAAGAAACACCAGCGTGTCCACACTGGAGAAAAACCTTTCCATTGTAAACATTGTGACAAGAGTTTCAGTCGGTCAGGTGACCTAAAGAAACACCAGCGTAGCCACACTGGAGAAAAACCTTTCCATTGTAAACATTGTGACAAGAGTTTCAATCAGTCAGGTGACCTGAAGACACACCAGCGTGTCCACACTGGAGAAAAACCTTTCCATTGTAAACATTGTGACAAGAGTTTCAATCGGTCAGGTGACCTAAAGAAACACCAGCGTATCCACACTGGAGAAAAACCTTTCCATTGTAAACATTGTGACAAGAGTTTCAGTCAGTCATATGACCTGAAGACACACCAGCGTGTCCACACTGGAGAAAAACCTTTTCATTGTAAACATTGTGACAAGAGTTTCAGTCGGTCAGGCGCCCTGACAAGACACGAGCGCATCCACACTGGAGAAAGACCTTTCCAATGTATGCAGTGTAAAAAGAGATTCAATGAGTCAAGCTCTCTCAAGAAACACCAGCGTATCCACACTGGAGAAAAACCTTTCCATTGTAAACATTGTGACAAGAGTTTCAGTCGGTCATATGATCTGAAGACACACGAGCGTGTCCACACTGGAGAAAAACCTTTCCAATTGTAAACATTGTCACAAGAGTTTCTTTCAGTCAAGTCATCTGAAGACACACCAGCGTATCCACACTGGAGAAAAACCTTTCCACTGTAAACAATGCGACAAGAGTTTCAGCTGGTCAAGTACTCTTGAGACACACCAGCGTATCCACATTAGAGAAAACTTTCCATTGTAAACATTGTCACAACAGTTTCAGACAGTTAAATGACATGAAGAGACACAAGCGGATCCACTCTGGAATAAACTCTTGTCACAGTGTTAACAGTGTGAGAAGAGTTTGAGTCAGGTAAGTGCTCTAAAGATGTCAGTGCATTCACACCAAGGGGGAGAAAAAAAAAGTTCCACTATAAATCAGCTCATTGGGAGGATCAAATTAAACGGCTGCATGTTGTCAGGGAGTTGGATAGACAAGCAAAAATATTTTGGAGATTTATAATGCTCCTGTCAATAGAAGTTTCCTTTAGGACTCATCTTGTGGAGTCATGCTTCCATCTCTTTTGTTTTTCTTATTTTAAAACATTAATACAATCAGTTTAGTGTTAACAGTAACTTTTTTCTTTCTTCTTTTACTTAAAGGTATTCCAAATTATTTGGTGTTATTTATTTATTTATATTAAATGACTATGTAAACCATATTGATTGTATAAGGTAGGACTGTTTCTCCAGAATTTGAGCTTGATATCATGATTTGATGTCATTGTGCTGTATGCTATTACATGCTCAATGAATTGGGCACCATTTCAATTACCTTTCTTATTTAATATCAGTTAACTGAGGCAAAAATACTTTGCATGTATGTTTTATGAATTATGACATAAATTGTTACACTTAAATGAAAAAGTTAGATCCTTATTAAGTTATGTTACATTATTAAATTGTGATGTGAATCTGAATCAGAATTGGCTTTATTGTCACATAACAGGTTTACACTACAGAAATAAAAAAGGTGGGTGAAATTAGATTTTGTGCAAGTTCTGTAAGATATAAAGGTCCGTGAGCATAGCAGCAGATGTATAATGTACATGATATATACTATGGCGTGGACGTTAAGGTCTGTTAAGTATGTCAATTAAACCATTTCAATAATTTTAATTATATGCTGGTTAACTGACGGATGTATTTTTTTATGATTCATGATTAATAATTACAGCTAATGTAATGACTATGATCACTATTAAGTTGCATTACATGATTAAGAGTGTGATGTGATAGCAAATTAAAGCCTGTGCAAAGCCATACAGCACACACACATATGTTTAAGATGTTTAATTACTATGCAATACATCTAATGGATTATTATCAGGAAAGTGAAATATAAGCTATAAGCTATGATCTCTTAACATTACTATTTGGGATGTGTGGAAGAATTTAGTCTGCAGGCACAATTCAACTTTAGTGTCACATGATCATGTCACATGATTACAGACGTAAAAGAGTGGGTGAGATTTTTTTGCACAAGCTCTCAACATCTACAGTTACAGGAAGAGTTAAAATAGAGAAAGAATATAGAAGAAAGAAACAAGTAAAACAAAAAAGACTAATCAGGAAGCAACTGTATGCATCTCTAGAAGTATACTGTTGACCAGTGACTCCAGGAAACAACACTGATGATGTGTCCAAGTTTGTGCATCAGTAGATGTTTTGTTAACTGAAATACTCTGGGAGTACCAGTGACCAATGGGTGACGACCACAAAGAGCGTGGTGACATCTAAAGAGACAGAGGACGGCCGGAGAGACACTAACCTGGGGTGGTGTAGGGCTTTCACCAACTAGTATAGCCACTAGCCGACCTTGTTGGTAATAGTCAAATAGTTGAATAGTTTTATTTCGTTGTTTTAATGCCATAGTAATGGCCCATTACTATTATCCTCCTGCCTTTATTTTTTTTAAATCAAAATGGGAACAAAAGTATGCCCAATAATAGCCTATTATTGGGCAATAACCCCCTTTTGAGGATCCTTGGAGAAGCTGCTGTGCTGCTGCACCAGAAGCACTTCCCTTAAAACGGCATGAAAATAAAGGCAGGAGGATATTATTAATAGTAATGGCATTAAAACAATGGATTTTTTTGAATACACACATGTAACATTCAAGAGGGTTCAAGACATTCAAGAACGCTCAGAAGTCACTTCTGGTCAGACGCGGGAGGAGCCAGGCCCGGAGGCAACCCACAGTGACCAGAGCCTCCAGCCTTGGTCGAGACGCCTGGAGGAGGGTGCTTGTTGCAAGACCCGAAACAACCAGTGGCTCAGGAAGCAACGCTGATGATGTGTCCAAGTTTGTGCATCAATAGATGTTTTGTGAACCTATATAACATTTGTTAATATACCAACAGAGCCATACCTGCAGACAGGACTGATGAAATAGGATGGTGGGTGTGTTTTTATACCTTCTTGTGGCCCTAGATCTTGGCACACAATAATATGAAATCTCATGATTAGTTACACCATTTTAGGTCAGCCTGACCCATTGCAATTCATCCATTACAATCAACCTATCTTACTGAACTGTTTCCTTTTCCCCAGAACATTCTGGTACAATAACCACTCATAACTATTTGGAACACATTGCTTGTGATAATCTTACTGTGTCACAGTCTGAATATACCATACAGTCTGAATTTATTATAGACATATTGATATAGTTACATAGTTTGAAAATGATATGGGTAATAACATGTTTAATACAAGGTATATGTTGCATCCTGTAACATGGTATATATTAGTTTATGTTGTATCCTGCATTTCTATGAGACATGATCAGACCTGTGCAGCATCAATGTGCACTGATGAAAGCTGTGATGGATGTAGGGCTGCAACTATCCATGACTATCTAAACAATTCATCTATAGATTACTTTTCTGATTAATCTAATAATTAGGAGCTGTTTTTTTCTTTATGTTTTTACTTCTCAACAAATTGATTGACAACATCAGTCCTATGTCTGTGTTGTGTAAGACATGTTAAAATAGCTGATCTACACGCTCAAAACGCATCGCACGGTAATGTGTCGAGAGCTTGTAGATCTGCTATTTTCAATATTTTTGCTTTTGATTATTAATCGGTTAATTTATCAAATTAATGATTAACAACATTTTTTTTATAATTTGAGTTGATTAGTTGGATGAACTGCTTTACTCCTAGATGGATGTTCTCTTGTCTACAGGTCAGGAAGGTCACATAGTACTGTTACTATATAAACAATGGACAGTACCCGAGACCAACAGCAGGGGGCATCAATACACCAACTGGCGTCTAGACAAAGTGTTCGTCAGAAGAAGAACATACCCACAATGCAGTAGTGAAAACAACATGGTGTGTTGACTGACTGTTGTTGACACTTTAAAATACCATAGATTTATATAAAAGTAAAATACAAAGAAAAGTAAAACGTGTCGTCGTTAAGCAGCAGGAGGACGTTTGTTAGCAGCTCAACCACTGAAACACAGCAGGTAAAGATCAACTCGTTATGTTGTTTCATCTATTTATAACATTTAAGATGAACGGATCACGTCTTGTTTCATCTATTTGTCTTTATTAACTCATTTAAGTTTGAACATAAATCTTAGTCTTAGCTGTTAGGTTGTTATGAAGTGATCATAAACACAAACAACAGCTCCATAGTAGCCTTAGATAAAGACTCTCGTAGATGTATTTGATCGATTTAGACTTTTTTTTAGTAGTCTTAGTGCCCCCACCCCCCAGATTGTCCTGGAATGTCACCAGTAAAGCCTGTATTTCTTCAAACATGTACAAATGTAAAATATAAGGTGATTTCCCGCTTGCCCCAAATGTTAACTGTGTGTCCGTCGTGTTTGTGTAATGTATTAGTCCATATTCTTTAACAAAGAAGTGTTTTAATCCCCTTTGTTGACGATTCTGTCGGAAGTTATCAATGGGCGTCAGTGAGGGGGCGCATTTGGTGAAAGCCGGTATTACACTCGATGCTAGTACAGCCTCATCTATCCTAGTCCAGCCTTATCAGTCCTAGCATAGCCTGGTACCCCCTCCCCTATTATGTTCTCCCACCAGGCTGGACTAGGCTAGACCTGGGTGTACTAGGTTTTACTGTACTAGTCTCAGCTGGGCTCTAATGGTCTGCTTTCAGCTCTAGCAGCCTTTGCTAGGCTTTACTGGGCTCTATTAGGCTATAGAAGGCAGTACTTTACTTTGGCCTACAAATGTTCATGCAAAACTATTTCTCGTGCACACACAAGCTATTACCCGTGTACACAGTGGTTAGTCCCTATGGGTTGAGGATCTACAGGGCGGACAAGAGCCTAGTACAGCCTAATAGAGCCTATTAGAGTCTAGTACAGCCTATTACAACTTAGTCTAGCCTAGTCCGGCCTGTTCCATGCTAGTATAGCCTATACCACCCTCCCCTAGTCTGTTCTCCCAAAAGGCTGGACTAGTCTTGGATGTACTAGGCTGTACAGTACTCTACTGGTCTCTAATAGGCTTTTTAGCGGCTCTAGCCGCTCTATACCTGACTTTGTCTGTGTGCGTCAACGTTCTGATTGGTCAGGTGCGTCAACAAAGTGATTGGTCAAGCTTCACGCGACACATGGCTATAAACACATTATAAACACATATCGATGACAAAATGTATCAAAGGCACCGCTACCTTCACACAGGGTGTGATTTTTTAATCTCTAGTAGGCTTTGCTAGGCTGTACTAGGCTATATTAGGCTGTACAAGGCAGATCTGTACTATGGTCTACAAAGGTTCATGCAAAGCTATTGCTCGTGCACACACAAGCTATGGCCTGTGTACACAGTGGTTAGTCCCTATGGTCTGAGTATCTACAGGGCTGACAAGGGACTAGTAAAGCCTAATAGAGAGTATTAGAGTCTAGTACAACCTAGTACAACCTACTCTAGCCTAGTCCAACCTGTTCCATGCTAGTATAGCCTATAGAAATGATTTCATGTGCATGCCATAAGCAATGCACAACACTTTGTTGCAAATGCCGGAAATCTGCGTTACAATGCACAGCCACGTGTGCATGTCAGCAACGGAGTGATGATCAACCTCCTTGTATGAATGTGGTCTAGTGTCTAGACTTTCGTTCAACAATGGCCAATACAGTATCTTTAGAGTACTAAACCGTTATCTGTTATGGGGGCCGCTATTTTGCATATTTCGGAGTAGGCTGATTATTATATTATATTATATTATCATATTATATTACTTACAAATTCTTTACTCACATTGTAGAAACTGTAGACACTTCATTTGTCAATTTTGCTTGCCTGGCCACAGAGTTATTGAAGATAAAAAGGTGCGAATTTGCCAATTTGGCATCTATTCAGATACGCAGATTAGAAGGTCAAAAACTAAACATTTAGCATGGGGAAAAAGTATGTATTTTAGATGTCCTAAGGATGGCAAAAATACAGATAATTAGGAACAAAATAAGGGGGATGCACCTTTTGCACAGTTTGAGTACTACGGTACATCATTTTATGTAATGGTGGCCTCTAATTTGCATATTTATTTACATTTATTTACATTTATTACATTACAAATATCTTCCACACATTGTATGACCCTCAGAACATAAATATATACACTTTATTTGTCAGATTTGCTTGCTTTGTTATAGAGTTGTTTAAGAAATACTTCAAAATCGGCAGCCATTTTGATATGCAAATTAGGAGGTTAAGCACTAAGAATTTTGCTTGGGAACCGTGTTTTTCTGATTCAGCACCCTTGAATTATGTAAAATGGCCTTGTTCCCGACTTTTACCCCCAAATGCCTCTAACAATCACATATTTCAGAAATCCCACCGGTCTCTTGGTCTAACAGGTCCGTTAATGAAAGTCCTTGCGGACTTGTTTCCAATGAGGGCCTTGGTATTCAATTCATGGACATGTATAGTGGCACCACAGTTCAATATCAATACAAAGAATACAGAAAAAGATAAAACATTGTGTAAATTCATTTACGTAAAAAATATGGGCATAAACAGCTTAGTGAATAGTGCCCAATATGTCTCATCGGGATTCATCATTATTCAATACCTTGTAGATTTGCTATTTTCAGATCACCTACGTATTATAGGTTTAAACTGGTTGCACTGATTTTTTTGCTGTACATTTTGCTGGGGCCCCCTCAAGGACCCCTGGGGGTCCCCGTACCTCAGTTTTAGAACCACTGTTCTAGACCCTTTGGTAAACAACTGTGCAGAGCCATGGGCTGTCCTTTCATGAGGAGGGAGGGTGGGGACTAGGATAAGTGGGTGGTCAGCGTGTGTCGTTGTCCTATCCAATCGTGGCAACGCCCCCTTCTGTGATGCAGTAGGAACCACATGGTTCCGTGGCGTGCAACGCTAAACATTGGATTTACAATCCCAGCGCCTCTGGATTGAATCCCTCTCCCGCTGTTGTTTATTTATCTAATCTAAAATGTGTCGCAAATTATGTTATTAGGATTAAGGTTATGTTTAGGCATAGTTTTTGTCGCCCCCCGCGAAGCGGACCACTCGGCCCACTTGGTGAGAACAGACTACAGCCCCTAATATGAAGTGAGGAAGTAGTTAGGCAAAAACAATGTTACAACGACACATAGGCGCGCTGTCTCTAGTGGCTCTACGTCCACTAGAGCCGACTCAGCGCCGTTCGAGTCATGTACCGATAGGGACAGAATCGTAATTTAGCCTCCCCCCAGGTAGTGCCAGCGCTGAGCACTATTTTCCACCACAGAGGAAAGCCGGCCAGTGCTATCCTCTTGGAATGAGACACAGTGACTAGGGGCGAAGCAGTTCTGCGTGCGTCACAGAAGGGGGCGTTGCCAAGCTACTGCGATCAGGTAGGAAAACGACACGCGGGAGGGGGAGGGACTGGGTCAGGTGGGTGGTGCTAAGGTGTCCACATACAAATATAATTTTAAAGTTCTGTGAGGACTGAACCAGACCAACACTCGGCGACAGTATTTGCGAAGGCCTCTCAGGGCGTTTTATTTCAATAAATGGCACAGTGGAAGGGGGGAAACCCCTGCTGCCATGGAGGTGAAGACATTTTAAATAAACAAACACAACTTCTTCCCCTTTGTGGCTCTGTTTCATAATTGTCCTAATCTCTCAAGAACAGATTCAGAGCTACGCTACTGAATCTGTCAAGAGCCCCGTTCAGAACGTGTGTGCGTTAGCTTACAAGTGGGCGTGCCTTCAGATCAGGAAGCAGACCACGCTTGACCCAATCAAATGTAGTGGCCGGGATTTACTGCGCTCCACCAGAAGTGGAGCGCTGAGGGCAGGCCAAAACCCCGGTTTCCTTGCGCACGGGTGCTCCATTCAGCTCGTCCCAGATCCAAGTGAAAGAGTAAAAAACAGCAGAGGGCACTGTTTTTCCTTTTTATTGGGCGATGGGTTCCCAGATTGTAATTTTCCATACGTTTCTCCTTCACGCCCACTGCGTGGGGTTTCAGTCCATGAACATTTCCATAAGTCAGTGTTGGGTCCTATGTTGCCTAGAACAGAAATACTATAATTAGACTCCATGTTAACACACCAAATAATGAAGAGGAGAATGAGTGGGGAGGTTCACTTACCGCCTCTGCACCTGTCTGGTAAACGTGGAGCGTCAGGCCACACTGAGGCAGAGACGGTGCTTTTGTTCTGCTGGTACGCTCCCCAGCTGGGAAACGCAGGTGCGCTCAAATCAGGTTGATTCCATTGGTGGATTGGCAGGTAGCGTCCCGCGATGACGCAGCCCAGCTTGGGTCGCTGCCCCACTGACTCCCTGTTGAGGTGCTTACCTGACAGGCGGTTGCTTAGCGACACTCCACAGTTTACTGTACAAGTTTTGGAAAAACATTCTTTCTCCTTATATTATATTGATACCCAATGATCATGTTTTAGGGGAAGTAGAACCATAGAACCCTAAAGTCCTTATTCAATTCCTTCATTTCAGACCAGTGTGTGGAGTCCAGACTGCAGGTGAAGATGAACTCTCCAGACTCAGTCAGGGACATTTCTATTAAACAGGAACCTGAAGATCACCAGCACCTCAGTAAGTTTAATGTTCTCTCTCTTTCTTTCATTCTTTCTGTTTTATTGTAGAGCTGTCGCAATATGCATTTCTTACTATGCAATAATCATGACAAAATATATCATGATAATATCCCGATGATTAAACAAATTGGTTGTGTTGTCTTGCGGTGCACACACCATAAGCACCGGAAGGCGGGGGTCAGAAGGGCCCGGACGTCCCCCCACTATTTAGCAATCGACTTGTCGATCTCGCCGACCGCTGGTCTATTTATTTTTATTTGTTTTCCCCACCGGCGCTGGTCTAGCACCCCACTGTTCCCATTTTGTTGCGCTATCGTTGTTGTGCATTGACTCCATCGTTGCCTCTCGCCGCAATTACCGTTCTGTTACTGGCTATGTGTGCTACGTTGCTCTCTCATCGATCAACTAGGTGCCAGACAAGCTAATACACAACAAATCGTTGTTCTTTGTATTCTGCCTGTGGGTGTGAAAGAAGCAGATGCCCGTGGGGCTCGGGCTGCAAGAATCAAATGCTGCTATGATACTGACTGACCAGGGATCAGATTACTGCAGCTCAATATAGGCTATGGGAACAAAGTTGTTCCTCCGTCAGTTAAAGTGAGAGCAGAGAGCGCACGCACAAAGCACATCAAACCTCCGTGGAATCAAAGTGCACCGTGGCGGTGTTCACTCTCCATTCCGACATCTCACCACTCCGACTAGTGGCTTCCGCGTGCGGTTAGGGTTAGGGTTAGGGTTAGGTATAGGGTTCGTCAACGTCGGAAAGGCGACATGTCGGAAAGGAGAAATGCACCCCACCGTGGCATGTGTGATCATGGATTCCTTATTCATCCAAGTGAATGTCTCTTCTTGTCTCTTCTTGTCTCTTATTGTAGGCTGCTACAGCTAGACTACATTTCATATTTCATCTTGCCTTTAGCATCTCCAAATATTATTGTTATTCTTGACACCACTAGGTCTCCAGTTATTAAAGTCCTTATTCAATTGCTTCATTTCAGACCAGTGTGTGGAGTCCAGACTGCAGGTGAAGATGAACTCTCCAGACTCAGCCAGGGACATTTCTATTAAACAGGAGGAACCTGAAGACCATCCACACCTCAGTAAGTATTGTCACAATACGAGAATCTTGGCAAAAAATATAATGACAATGATAATATCTGGATATGCATACAGTAGCCATCATTAAATATCACTCAATATTCTTTTTTTGTTTTATTCTCATTACAATATCCAAAAGCACGTCCTCTTTTTCACAAATGCAATACAAAAGAAAAACTGCAACAAATTGAAAATGTTTCTACAGAGTGGCCGTAGACCAAAGCATCTAGAACAGGGTTTGTCTGTCACACAGCTCAAGCCGCTAAGTGCATGACGTCATGAAACAGAAGCACATGAAAGCCTGACATGCCTGGTAAAAGTTTGGTAGTAGGTGAAAACTATGAAAACTAATTTCATGGTGTAACATAATCTGTAACAGATCTTTGAGAAGCTTTTTAGAAGCTTCTTGATTTGAGCTGTAACCACTTCAACCCTGTGGCTCTGTGGTCATAATGGGGACATAGTTGACAATAGATGCCAAAAAATATATAAATGTATAATTGTTGAGAATTTTTCCAATCTGAATCACTTCCTGTCAAACAAAACAAAATAACATAATATGTACATAATATACATAATATAGGTAGCCTTATGAACTAATTATTCCAGAGCCATGTGGCCCATAGGGCAGGAGTTTATCTCCTGTTTCTGTGGCGTGAGGTGGCTTGATGTACAAGTATATCCTCCTCCAGCCATGATGTACACAGTCTTACCCCAATCCAACTCTTGATGCTGAGTGTCAAGCGGGGAGACATTGCGTCCTATTTATAGTCTTTGGTATGACCCGGCCGGGGTATTGAACCCTGACCTCCCAATCTCAGGGCGGACACTTTAACCATGCCAATTAGCTGGGTTTTCTAATCGGTGGGTACTAACCAATTTTAACTTATTATATTAAACACTTGTCGTAGTCTTTCAAACAGCTATGATTCATCAGCCTATGCTAGATACTAGAGGACAGTGTCACTCAATCTGAACAAAAAAGATGGCCAAATGGTGCGTTTGTTGATTATGTCATAAACAGTACATTAAATGTTTCCAAAAACATTTGAGGTGAGAAATAGACAATGCAGTAACATACACTTGATTCAGCACTGCCTTGAAAATGGGTGAAGTAGTCCTTTAAGTGGTTAACAACATTCAAATAAGTATATCTTCTTCAACTATTTCCAGATTTCAGTGCATGGCACGTAATTTGAAAGCTTACAGTCTGCACTTTAATAACATGTAAAAAAAATAAATATATAATGACCATGACTTGCTTGACCTATTGGCAGCATGCACAAGAAATGTGGCGCTGATCGGTACAGTGGTTTGTGAAATTAGCCCCAGACACACAGACAGATTCACAGACTCATTTCTAGACATACTGTACAGGGCCTGGTCATGAAAATAAGTGTACATACATTTTAAACTACGACCCATTAACTTTCACCAGACATGTGAAGCTTTTGTGTTTGGAGGTGCTTCTGTTTCATAACGTCATGCACTTAGTGGCATGAGCTATGATTGGTCTACTTTGGAGGTGACATACATACATACTGTATATGCAGACAAATCCAGTTGTATATAGCCTGGCCTACAGCCTCACTTACTCCCAAATTAGAGCTCACATATTAATTGATTGATTGATTTAATACTTTATCAGTCAAACAAGGTAAACAGCATGGAGGTACAGTATAACATTTAGGCTAAAAGGATAACACAAAAAACACATTTTAATAATTCAAATTAGATATTTGTTCTATCACCCTAATTCATTTGTTGGGTAATATAACTAAATATATAGATTCAGGTTACTTTTTAAAATATGTATGTTGCTATAATCTTGCTAACACTTTCGAGCCTGCTTTAGAGTTTCCAGAACCACCTGTAACAACCTGTACTTATTTAGTAACTGTTTTGTCAGTCTTAGTAGGTAATAGCTATGTACATGGAAGATAGAGCAATAGATATACATTTTAGGTGTTCACTATCATGTTATTTTTCTGCTCCTAGCCATCCTGCACATGGTTGTGTGTAAAGAGGAGGATTCTCCTGAACAGAAGAGGAGCCCCAGTCTGCTCCAGGAGGAACCAGAGCCTCCACACATTAAAGAGGAACAGGAGGAGATACTTCAAAGACCAGAGGAGCCTGATGGATCAATGTTGACATTACTAGCAGTGAAAAGTGAAGTTTATGATGAACACATCTCTTCACACTGCTCTGAAGTTGAAGTTGAACTTGAATCTGACACTGAAGTCACTGAAGACGGTGATGATTGGGGGGAGACAAGTGGAGGTGTCCACACTGGAGAAAAACCTTTCCTCTGTAAACTGTGTAACAAGAGTTTCAGCCGTTCATCTAACCTGAAGCGACACCAGCGTGTCCACACTGGAGAAAAACCTTTCCACTGTAAACAGTGTGATAAGAGTTTCAGTCAGTCAGGTGACCTGAATGCACACCAGCTTGTTCACACTGGAGAAAAACCTTTCCATTGTGAACATTGTGACAATAGTTTCATTCAGTCATCTGACCTGAAGAAACACCAGCGTATCCACACTGGAGATAAACCTTTCCATTGTAAACATTGTGACAAGAGTTTCTTTCAGTCAGGTCATCTGAAGACACACCAGAGTGTCCACACTGGAGAAAAGCCTTTCCATTGTAAATATTGTGACCAGAGTTTCACTCAGTCAGGCGCCCTGACAAGACACGAGCGCATCCACACTGGAGAAAGACCTTTCCAATGTATGCAGTGTAAAAAGAGATTCAATGAGTCAAGCTCTCTCAAGAAACACCAGCGTATCCACACTGGAGAAAAACCTTTCCATTGTAAACATTGTGACAAGAGTTTCTTTCAGTCAAGTCATCTGAAGACACACCAGCGTATCCACACTGGAGAAAAACCTTTCCATTGTGAACATTGTGACAATAGTTTCATTCAGTCATCTGACCTGAAGACACACCAGCGTATCCACACTGGAGAAAAACCTTTCCATTGTAAACATTGTGACAAGAGTTTCAGTCAGTCAGGTCAGCTGAAGACACACCAGAGTGTCCACACTGGAGAAAAGCCTTTCCATTGTAAATATTGTGACCAGAGTTTCACTCAGTCAGGCGGCCTGACAAGACACGAGCGCATCCACACTGGAGAAAGACCTTTCCAATGCATGCAGTGTAAAAAGAGATTCAATGAGTCAAGCTCTCTCAAGAAACACCAGCGTATCCACACTGGAGAAAAACCTTTCCATTGTAAACACTGTGACAAGAGTTTCAGTCGGTCATATGATCTGAAGACACACCAGCGTATCCACACTGGAGAAAAACCTTTCCACTGTAAACAATGTGACAAGAGTTTCAGCTGGTCAAATTCTCTTGAGACACACCAGCGTATCCACATTAGAGAAAAACTTTCCATTGTAAACATTGTCACAACAGTTTCAGACAGTTAAATGACATGAAGAGACACCAGCGCATCCACTCTGGAATAAACTCTTGTCACAGTGTTAACAGTGTGAGAAGATTTTCAGTCACTTAAGTGCTCTAAAAAGATATCAGTGCATTCACACCAAGGGGGAGAAAAAACAACGTTCCACTATAAATCAGCTCATTGGGAGGATCAAATTAAACGGCTGCATGTTGTCAGGGAGTTGGATAGACAAGCAAAAATATTTTGGAGATTTATAATGCTCCTGTCAATAGAAGTTTCCTTTAGGACTCATCTTGTGGAGTCATGCTCCATCTCTTTTGTTTTTCTTATTTTAAAACATTAATACAATCAGTTTAGTGTTAACAGTAACTTTTTTCTTTCTTCTTTTACTTAAAGGTATTCCAAATTATTGTGGTGTTATTTATTTATATTAAATGACTATGTAAACCATATTGATTGTATAAGGTAGGACTGTTTCTCCAGAATTTGAGCTTGATATCATGATTTGAAGTCATTGTGTTGTGTGCTATTACATGCTCAATGAATTGGGCACCATTTCAATTACCTTTCTTATTTAATATCTGTTAACTGAGGCAAAAATACTTTGCATGTATGTTTTATGAATTATGACAGTAATTGTTACACTTAAATGAAAAAGTTAGATCATTATTAAGTTGTATTACATTATTAAATTGTGATGTGAATCTGAATCAGAATTGGCTTTATTGTCACATAACAGGTTTACACTACAGAAATAAAAAAGTGGGTGAAATTAGATTTTGTGCAAGTTCTGTAAGATATAAAGGTCCGTGAGCATAGCAGCAGATGTATAATGTACATGATATATACTATGGCGTGGACGTTAAGGTCTGTTAAGTATGTCAATTAAACCATTTCAATAATTTTAATTATATGCTGGTTAACTGACGGATGTATTGTTTTTATGATTCATTTTTAATAATTACAACTAATGTAATGACTCTGATCACTATTAAGTTGCATTACATGATTAAGAGTGTGATGTGATAGCAAATTAAAGCCTGTGCAAAGCCATACAGCACACACACATATGTTTAAGATGTTTAATTACTATGCAATACGTCTAATGGATTATTATCAGGAAAGTGAAATATAAGCTATGATCTCTTAACATTACTATTTGGGATGTGTGGAAGAATTTAGTCTGCAGGCACAATTCAACTTTAGTGTCACATGATCACGTCACATGATTACAGACGTAAAAGAGTGGGTGAGATTTTTTGTACAAGCTCTCAACATCTACAGTTACAGGAAGAGTTAAAATAGAGAAAGAATATAGAAGAAAGAAACAAGTAAAACAAAAAAGACTAATCAGGAAGCAACTGTATGCATCTCTAGAAGTATACTGTTGCCCAGTGACTCCAGGAAACAACACTGATGATGTGTCCAAGTTTGTGCATCAGTAGATGTTTTGTTAACTGAAATACTCTGGGAGTACCAGTGACCAATGGGTGACGACCACAAAGAGCGTGGTGACATCTAAAGAGACAGAGGACGGCCGGAGAGACGCTAACCTGGGGTGGTGTAGGGCTTTCACCAACTAGTATAACCACTAGTCGACCTTGTTGGTAATAGTCAAATAGTTGAATAGTTTTCTTTCGTTGTTTTAATGCCATAGTAATGGCCCATTACTATTATTATTATCCTCCTGCCTTTATTTATTTTTTATCAAAATGGGAACAAAAGTATACCCAATAATAGCCTATTATTGGGCAATAACCCCCTTTTGAGGATCCTTGGAGAAGCTGCTGTGCTGCTGCACCAGAAGCACTTCCCTTAAAACGGCATGAAAATAAAGGCAGGAGGATATTATTAATAGTAATGGCATTAAAACAATGGCATTTTTTGAATACACACATGTAACATTCAAGAGGGTTCAAGACATTCAAGAACGCTCAGAAGTCACTTCTGGTCAGACGCGGGAGGAACCAGGCCCGGAGGCAACCCACAGTGACCAGAGCCTCCAGCCTTGGTCGAGACGCCTGGAGGAGGGCTTGTTGCAAGACCCGAAACAACCAGTGACTCAGGAAGCAACGCTGATGATGTGTCCAAGTTTGTGCATCAATAGATGTTTTGTGAACCTATATAACATTTGTTAATATACCAACAGAGCCATACCTGCAGACAGGACTGATGAAATAGGATGGTGGGTGTGTTTTTATACCTTCTTGTGGCCCTAGATCTTGGCACACAATAATATGAAATCTCATGATTAGTTACACCATTTTAGGTCAGCCTGACCCATTGCAATCATCCATTACAATCAACCTATCTTACTGAACTGTTTCCTTTTCCCCAGAACATTCTGGTACAATAACCACTCATAACTATTTGGAACACATTGCTTGTGATAATCTTACTGTGTCACAGTCTGAATATACCATACAGTCTGAATTTATTATAGACATATTGATATAGTTACATAGTTTGAAAATGATATGGGTAATAACATGTTTAATACAAGGTATATGTTGCATCCTGTAACATGGTATATATTAGTTTATGTTGTATCCTGCATTTCTATGAGACATGATCAGACCTGTGCAGCATCAATGTGCACTGATGAAAGCTGTGATGGATGTAGGGCTGCAACTATCCATGACTATCTAAACAATTCATCTATAGATTACTTTTCTGATTAATCTAATAATTAGGAGCTGTTTTTTTCTTTATGTTTTTACTTCTCAACAAATTGATTGACAACATCAGTCCTATGTCTGTGTTGTGTAAGACATGTTAAAATAGCTGATCTACACGCTCAAAACGCATCGCACGGTAATGTGTCGAGAGCTTGTAGATCTGCTATTTTCAATATTTTTGCTTTTGATTATTAATCGGTTAATTTATCAAATTAATGATTAACAATATTTTTTTTATAATTTGAGTTGATTAGTTGGATGAACTGCTTTACTCCTAGATGGATGTTCTCTTGTCTACAGGTCAGGAAGGTCACATAGTACTGTTACTATATAAACAATGGACAGTACCCGAGACCAACAGCAGGGGGCATCAATACACCAACTGGCGTCTAGACAAAGTGTTCGTCAGAAGAAGAACATACCCACAATGCAGTAGTGAAAACAACATGGTGTGTTGACTGACTGTTGTTGACACTTTAAAATACCATAGATTTATATAAAAGTAAAATACAAAGAAAAGTAAAACGTGTCGTTTCTAAACAGTGTCGTCGTTAAGCAGCAGGAGGACGTTTGTTAGCAGCTCAACCACTGAAACACAGCAGGTAAAGATCAACTCGTTATGTTGTTTCATCTATTTATAACATTTAAGATGAACGGATCACGTCTTGTTTCATCTATTTGTCTTTATTAACTCATTTAAGTTTGAACATAAATCTTAGTCTTAGCTGTTAGGTTGTTATGAAGTGATCATAAACACAAACAACAGCTCCATAGTAGCCTTAGATAAAGACTCTCGTAGATGTATTTGATCGATTTAGACTTTTTTTTAGTAGTCTTAGTGCCCCCACCCCCCAGATTGTCCTGGAATGTCACCAGTAAGGCCTGTATTTCTTCAAACATGTACAAATGTAAAATATAAGGTGATTTCCCGCTTGCCCCAAATGTTAACTGTGTGTCCGTCGTGTTTGTGTAATGTATTAGTCCATATTCTTTAACAAAGAAGTGTTTTAATCCCCTTTGTTGACGATTCTGTCGGAAGTTATCAATGGGCGTCAGTGAGGGGGCGCATTTGGAGAAAGCCGGTATTACACTCGATGTAAACCAAAAGTAAACGAGGAGAAAAAATGGCGTTCGGCCACAAACGGGATTAAAACACTTCTTTGTTAAAGAATATGGACTAATATATTGCACAAACAGTTCGAACACCGAGTTAACATTTAGGGCAACCGGGTAAACACTTTATAATGTGCATTTGTACATGTTTGGAGAAATACAGGCTTTGGAGCTTAAATTCCAGGGGAATCAGGGGGGGGGGGTGTTATCTAAGACTCGTAGAGATAAAATTGTCAAAATCGTTTAAATACATCTATGAGAGTTTTTGATTGATTGCTTGAATACTTTATTTAGAAAAGACATGGAAACAGTACATGGAAGTACAATTCACAATACAAGGTCCTCTAAAATGGATCGCTCATAAAAGCACAATGGCTTATATTTAAAATGAGATCCCACGCACTCAAATCATGATGACATGAAAACAGACAGATATACACTACTATCAGAACGTCATGCAATCACCTTACAGGTTACAGGTATGAAAAACAAGAAATATGTACAATAAACGAGAGTCTTTATCTAATATAGCTCCTTAGCAGCAGCAGCAACATTGATATACATTGTTTTGTAGCATGTTGTTGTTGACGTCACTATTATCATTGTACCCTATAGTTACATCAGTGTTTTATAGCATCAGTGGTTAATCTCCATAATAAGCAACAAGGTGTAAACTTATCTTGTAAACCATTAGGATCTTTATTCTGTCCACAGTAATGTTAATGTGATTGTCAAGTGAAGTTAGACCTCCATGTCTTCATGCACCAGACATTGAATCCTTACCAACTAAACATTTGTCATGCTGTAGTGTTACAGGCCTAGAATGACCATCCAGGTAATGTATGGCATTGAAAATAGTTTCCCTGTCTTGTTCATGGGCTGCAAATTAACAGTTTAGCCCCAAACTCGCCTTTAATTGACAAAGGTTTTCTCCTAATTTCTTCAAAGTATATAGCGTGCCGTGTATTGATTGATTGAATATTTTATTTGGCAAAAAAATCTAAAACAGCACAATTACATTTTAGACAGGAGGGATTTCAGAAAAAAGGCCTTCTATAAGGAGGTTAGAGGCATTTGGGGGTAAAAGTTGGGAACAAGGCCATTTTACATAATTCAAGGGTGCTGAATCAGAAAAACACGGTTCCCAAGCAAAATTCTTAGTGCTTAACCTCCTAATTTGCATATTAAAATGGCTGCCGATTTTGAAGTATTTCTTTAATAACTCTATAACAAAGCAATCAAATCTGACAAATAAAGTGTATATATTTATATTCTGAGGGTCAGACAATGTGTGGAAGGTATTTATAATGTAATATATGTAAATAAATGTAAATAATGTAAATAAATATGCAAATTAGAGGCCACTATTACAGAAAACGGTTTCGTACTTAAAGTGATCCATCCGCATCCCCCTTATTTTATTTTATTTCTACTTATCTGTATGTTTACCATCCTTAAGACATCTAAAATACATATTTAGATCATGTAAAAATCCTGGTACATTTGGCCCCTGATGACCAAAAAATAAATTGCCCCCATGTATAACTCACCCCCAGAATGAGTTAGAGCCACAGAACTGGTACTGATAACTGAACACAAACTACTTTCAACACAACTATATAGAGTGGGATGGGGATGGCTATAGGTACACTTAGACGGCCAACAGGGACTAGCTGAAATGTATTAAGCCCCGCCCCTCTGTGTTCCTATTGGCTGGGCTTTAAACAGCCATAACTCCAATTCCCAGCATCGAAAACCTATGAAACTTCCTAGATGCGCTTAGACGGCCAACAGGAAAGGCTGACATTGTTTAAGCTATGTAGCCTAACTTTTCAGTTGATTGCCATACAGGCTTGTGTCCCCCCCCACCCCCGATGGGCCCTGCCTAGTACAGCCTAGTCCAGCCTATTACTGCCTAGTCCTAGGACTAGGCTAGACCTGGGTGTACTAGGCTTTACTGTACTAGACTCTGCTGGGCTCTAATAGTCTGTTTTCAGCTCTAGCAGGCTTTGCTAGGCTGTACTTGGCTTTATTAGGCTATAGAAGGCAGTACTTTACTTTGGCCTACAAATGTTCATGCAAAACTATTGGTGGTGCACACACAAACTATTGCCCGTGTACACAGTGGTTAATCCCAATGGTCTGAGTATCTACAGGGCTGACAAGGGACTAGCACAGCCTAGTACAACCTAATAGAGCCTAGTACAACCTAGTCTTAACTAGTCCAGTCTGTTCCATGCTAGTATAGCCTATATCGCCGTCCCCTAGTCTGTTCCATCAAAAGGCTGGACTAGGCTAGACCTGGGTGTACTAGGCTTTGATGTTGTAGTCTCTACTGGTCTCTAATAGACTGTTTTAAATTCCAGTAGGCTGTGCTGGTCTGTACAATGCTATATTAGGCTGTACAAGGCAGATCTGTACTATGGTCTACAAAGGTTCATGCAAAACTATTGCTCGTGCACACACAAGCTATTACCCGTGTTCACAGTGGTTAGTCCCAATAGTCTGAGTATCTACAGGGCTGACAAGAGCCTAGCACAGCCTAATAGAGCCTAGTATAGTCTAGTACAGCCTAGTACAGCCTAATCTATCCTAGTCCAGCCTTATCAGTCCTAGCATAGCCTTGTACCCCCTCCCCTATTCTGTTCTCCCAAAAGGCTGGACTAGTCATGGGTGTACTAGGTTGTACTATACTAGACTCTACTGGTCTATAATAGGCTGTTTTAAGCTCTAGTAGGCTGTGCTAGGCTGTACTAGGCTCTATTAGGCTGTGCAAGGCAGATCTGTACTATGGTCTACAAAGGTTCATGCAAAACTATTGCTCGTGCACACACAAGCTATTGCCCGTGTACACAGTGGTTAGTCCCTATGGGTTGAGGATCTACAGGGCTGACAAGAGCATAGTACAGCCTAATATAGCCTATTAGAGTCTAGTACAGCCTAGTACAGCCTCATCTATCCTAGTCCAGCCTTATCAGTCCTAGCATAGCCTGGTACCCCCTCCCCTATTATGTTCTCCCACCAGGCTGGACTAGGCTAGACCTGGGTGTACTAGGTTTTACTGTACTAGTCTCTGCTGGGCTCTAATGGTCTGCTTTCAGCTCTAGCAGCCTTTGCTAGGCTTTACTGGGCTCTATTAGGCTATAGAAGGCAGTACTTTACTTTGGCCTACAAATGTTCATGCAAAACTATTTCTCGTGCACACACAAGCTATTACCCGTGTACACAGTGGTTAGTCCCTATGGGTTGAGGATCTACAGGGCGGACAAGAGCCTAGTACAGCCTAATAGAGCCTATTAGAGTCTAGTACAGCCTATTACAACTTAGTCTAGCCTAGTCCGGCCTGTTCCATGCTAGTATAGCCTATACCACCCTCCCCTAGTCTGTTCTCCCAAAAGGCTGGACTAGTCTTGGATGTACTAGGCTGTACAGTACTCTACTGGTCTCTAATAGGCTTTTTAGCAGCTCTAGCCGCTCTATACCTGACTTTGTCTGTGTGCGTCAACGTTCTGATTGGTCAGGTGCGTCAACAAAGTGATTGGTCAAGCTTCACGCGACACATGGCTATAAACACATTATAAACACATATCGATGACAAAATGTATCAAAGGCACCGCTACCTTCACACAGGGTGTGATTTTTTAATCTCTAGTAGGCTTTGCTAGGCTGTACTAGGCTATATTAGGCTGTACAAGGCAGATCTGTACTATGGTCTACAAAGGTTCATGCAAAGCTATTGCTCGTGCACACACAAGCTATGGCCTGTGTACACAGTGGTTAGTCCCTATGGTCTGAGTATCTACAGGGCTGACAAGGGACTAGTAAAGCCTAATAGAGAGTATTAGAGTCTAGTACAACCTAGTACAACCTACTCTAGCCTAGTCCAACCTGTTCCATGCTAGTATAGCCTATAGAAATGATTTCATGTGCATGCCATAAGCAATGCACAACACTTCGTTGCAAATGCCGGAAATCTGCGTTACAATGCACAGCCACGTGTGCATGTCAGCAACGGAGTGATGATCAACCTCCTTGTATGAATGTGGTCTAGTGTCTAGACTTTCGTTCAACAATGGCCAATACAGTATCTTTAGAGTACTAAACCGTTATCTGTTATGGGGGCCGCTATTTTGCATATTTCGGAGTAGGCTGATTATTATATTATATTATATTATCATATTATATTACTTACAAATTCTTTACTCACATTGTAGAAACTGTAGACACTTCATTTGTCAATTTTGCTTGCCTGGCCACAGAGTTATTGAAGATAAAAAGGTGCGAATTTGCCAATTTGGCATCTATTCAGATACGCAGATTAGAAGGTCAAAAACTAAACATTTAGCATGGGGAAAAAGTATGTATTTTAGATGTCCTAAGGATGGCAAAAATACAGATAATTAGGAACAAAATAAGGGGGATGCACCTTTTGCACCGTTTGAGTACTACGGTACATCATTTTATGTAATGGTGGCCTCTAATTTGCATATTTATTTACATTTATTTACATTTATTACATTACAAATATCTTCCACACATTGTATGACCCTCAGAACATAAATATATACACTTTATTTGTCAGATTTGCTTGCTTTGTTATAGAGTTGTTTATTTAGAAATACTTCAAAATCGGCAGCCATTTTGATATGCAAATTAGGAGGTTAAGCACTAAGAATTTTGCTTGGGAACCGTGTTTTTCTGATTCAGCACCCTTGAATTATGTAAAATGGCCTTGTTCCCGACTTTTACCCCCAAATGCCTCTAACAATCACATATTTCAGAAATCCCACCGGTCTCTTGGTCTAACAGGTCCGTTAATGAAAGTCCTTGCGGACTTGTTTCCAATGAGGGCCTTGGTATTCAATTCATGGACATGTATAGTGGCACCACAGTTCAATATCAATACAAAGAATACAGAAAAAGATAAAACATTGTGTAAATTCATTTACGTAAAAAATATGGGCATAAACAGCTTAGTGAATAGTGCCCAATATGTCTCATCGGGATTCATCATTATTCAATACCTTGTAGATTTGCTATTTTCAGATCACCTACGTATTATAGGTTTAAACTGGTTGCACTGATTTTTTTGCTGTACATTTTGCTGGGGCCCCCTCAAGGACCCCTGGGGGTCCCCGTACCTCAGTTTTAGAACCACTGTTCTAGACCCTTTGGTAAACAACTGTGCAGAGCCATGGGCTGTCCTTTCATGAGGAGGGAGGGTGGGGACTAGGATAAGTAGGTGGTCAGCGTGTGTCGTTGTCCTATCCAATCGTGGCAACGCCCCCTTCTGTGATGCAGTAGGAATCACATGGTTCCGTGGCGTGCAACGTTAAACATTGGATTTACAATCCCAGCGCCTCTGGATTGAATCCCTCTCCCGCTGTTGTTTATTTATCTAATCTAAAATGTGTCGCAAATTATGTTATTAGGATTAAGGTTATGTTTAGGCATAGTTTTTGTCGCCCCCCGCGAAGCGGACCACTCGGCCCACTTGGTGAGAACAGACTACAGCCCCTAATATGAAGTGAGGAAGTAGTTAGGCAAAAAAAAATGTTACAACGACACATAGGCGCGCTGTCTCTAGTGGCTCTACGTCCACTAGAGCCGACTCAGCGCCGTTCGAGTCATGTACCGATAGGGACAGAATCGTAATTTAGCCTCCCCCCAGGTAGTGCCAGCGCTGAGCACTATTTTCCACCACAGAGGAAAGCCGGCCAGTGCTATCCTCTTGGAATGAGACACAGTGACTAGGGGCGAAGCAGTTCCGCGTGCGTCACAGAAGGGGGCGTTGCCAAGCTACTACTATCAGGTAGGAAAACGACACGCGGGAGGGGGAGGGACTGGGTCAGGTGGGTGGTGCTAAGGTGTCCACATACAAATATAATTTTTAAGTTCTGTGAGGACTGAACCAGACCAACACTCGGTGACAGTATTTGCGAAGGTCTCTCAGGGCGTTTTATTTCAATAAATGGCACAGTGGAAGGGGGGAAACCCCTGCTGCCATGGAGGTGAAGACATTTTAAATAAACAAACACAACTTCTTCCCCTTTGTGGCTCTGTGTCATAATTGTCCTAATCTCTCAAGAACAGATTCAGAGCTACGCTACTGAATCTGTCGAGAGCCCCGTTCAGAACGTGTGCGCGTTAGCTTACAAGTGGGCGTGCCTTCAGATCAGGAAGCAGACCACGCTTTACCCAATCAAATGTAGTGGCCGGGATTTATTGTCTGTGCGCTTCCTTCCCACTGAAGTAAAACCGAAACTCATTTAACAATAGCGTCCTTGGAGCAGACAAAACCACGGGAAGATATTCACATTTTATGATTTTAACTTGCTCTTTCATCATAGAAACAAGTGGGCTTATAACCAAAACGATCCATGATCTCTTTGAGAAGTGGTGTTAGTGTTCCGTGTAGAAATATTGTTAGTGGGAATGAAAACATAAGCACACCACCAGAAGTGGAGCGCTGAGGGCAGGCCAAAACCCCGGTTTCCTTGCGCATGGGTGCTCCATTCAGCTCGTCCCAGAGCCAAGTGAAAGAGTAAAAAACAGCAGAGGGCACTGTTTTTCCTTTTTATTTGGCGATGGGTTCCCAGATTGTAATTGTCCATACGTTTCTCCTTCACGCCCACTGCGTGGGGTTTCAGTCCATGAACATTTCCATAAGACAGTGTTGGGTCCTATGTTGCCTAGAACAGAAACACTATAATTAGACTCCATGTTAACACACCAAATAATGAGGAGGAGAATGAGTGGGGAGGTTCACTTACCGCCTGTGCACCTGTCTGGTCAACGTGGAGAGTCAGGCCACACTGAGGCAGAGACGGTGCTTTTGTTCTGCTGGTGCGCTCCCCAGCTGGGCAACGCAGGTGCGCTCAAATCAGGTTGATTCCATTGGTGGATTGGCAGGTAGCGTCGCGCGATGACGCAGCCCAGCTTGGGTCGCTGCCCCACTGACTCTCCCTGTTGAGGTGCTTACCTGACAGGAGGTTGCTTAGCGACACTCCACAGTTTACTGTACAAGTTTTGGAAAAACATTCTTTCTCCTTATATTATATTGATACCCAATGATCATGTTTTAGGGGAAGTAGAACCATGGAACCCTAAAGTCCTTATTCAATTGCAATTTCAGACCAGTGTGTGGAGTCCAGACTGCAGGTGAAGATGAACTCTCCAGACTCAGTCAGGGACATTTCTATTAAACAGGAACCTGAAGATCACCCGCACCTCAGTAAGTTTAATGTTCACTCTCTTTCTTTCATTGTTTCTGTTTTATTGTAGTGCTGTCGCAATATGCATTTCTTACTATGCAATAATCATGACAAAATATATCATGATAATATCTCGATGATTAAACAAATTGGTTGTGTTGTCTTGCGGTGCACACACCATAAGCACCGGAAGGCGGGGGTCAGAAGGGCCCGAACGTCCCCCCAATATTTAGCAATCGACTTGTCGATCTCGCCGACCGCTGGTCTATTTATTTTAATTTGTTTTCCCCACCGGCGCTGGTCTAGCACCCCACTGTTCCCATTGTGTTGCGCAATCGTTGTTGTGCATTGACTCCATCGTTGCCTCTCGCCGCAATTACCGTTCTGTTACTGGCTATGTATCTACGTTGCTCTCTCATCGATCAACTAGGTGCCAGACAAGCTAATACACAACAAATCGTTGTTCTTTGTATTCTGCCTGTGGGTGTGAAAGAAGCAGATGCCCGTGGGGCTCGGGCTGCAAGAATCAAATGCTGCTATGATACTGACTGACCAGGGATCAGATTACTGCAGCTCAATATAGGCTATAGGAGCAGAGAGCGTACGCACAAAGCACATCAAACCTCGGGCTGCAATAATCAAATGCTGCTATGATACTGACTGACCAGGGATCAGATTACTGCAGCTCAATATAGGCTATGAGAGCAGAGAGCGTACGCACAAAGCACATCAAACCTCCGTGGAATCAAAGTGCACCGTGGCATGTGTGATCATGGATTCCTTATTCATCCAAGTGAATGTCTCTTCTTGGCTTTTCTTGTCTCTTATCGTAGGCTGCTACAGCTAGACTACATTTCATATTTCATATGGACTATAGCTATACTGTGTTAGAACAGTATTTTAGGTTTGTCGGGTCCATAAAATAATGGGTGTTTTTTTCATAATTGTAAGCAGTAAAAATAAAAAAATAAATAAAAAAACATTGATTAATTGAGCAGTCCTACTTTGACCACTGCCCTCACAGAGG
This sequence comes from Gymnoscopelus microlampas, assembly GCF_963454915.1. Taxonomy (NCBI): domain Eukaryota; kingdom Metazoa; phylum Chordata; class Actinopteri; order Myctophiformes; family Myctophidae; genus Gymnoscopelus; species Gymnoscopelus microlampas. Next base: position 50,469,277 of record NC_139949.1, read on the forward strand.
TCAAATAAAGGCTGATTATGTGATCCCATCCCTACTTGTGAACATTAGTTGTAACATGGGGATGTATTTTGGGTCACAACTCAGTGTTTTAACTATACTTCTTTGCACCATGTGCTTCCTCTGTTTTACATTAAACCATTTCTACAACTCATGACACATCAAAGTCTACGGCCCTATAGTAATCACTCTGTCTGTGCATGGTTGCAGGAACATGAATAACAGATTGGCTGCTTTAACCTTATTCACTTAAGGGCGTTATTTGCATTGCAGGAGTCCATCTTTTGACACATTTCCATGTGTAGTCTTAACTCATTCAGTGCCATTGACGTGTAACACGCCCAAACAGTGTTTTCATTGTTTACGCTAGATGCCGCTGTTCCCCAACCTGTGATCTACCATTTCACTCTCAGGCACGCAAAGAAACAGGAGATCACATGATCGCAAAATCTCAGTCACCATTCGCTTCCTTGTTATTCGATCTGGGAAAACGTCTGTATCTTGCCTCCCTTGTTTTCCTCTGAATTTTTGGCCAGACATGCTATTTAGAAACGATCGGGGATCGATCATACCGGAGATAAATATTCTGTGACTACTTGAAAAGGTAAGAATAATGAGAGATCGCACTATTGGCCATTATTTATTTACTTGGCACAGAACAAGTTAAGTTAAGCATGATTCCCTAATGTGAATCCTATAATCTTTGCACCCAAAATTCATATGTTGGAGAGTTGGGCTTAGGCCATTTTGCCTTTAGCGTCTGCAAATATTATTGTTATTCTTGACACCACTAGGTCTCCAGTTATTAAAGTCCTTATTCAATTGCTTCATTTCAGACCAGTGTGTGGAGTCCAGACTGCAGGTGAAGATGAACTCTCCAGACTCAGCCAGGGACATTTCTATTAAACAGGAGGAACCTGAAGACCACCCACACCTCAGTAAGTATTGTCACTATACGAGAATCTTGGCAAAAATATAATGACAATGATACAGGGACGCGGGAAGTGGGGTGCTGAGGGTGCTGCAGCACCCCCTGCCGTTGTGAGACAAAAAAAAAAAAAAGGCTGAACGCGTGCGTGTGTGTGTGTGTGTGAGAGATTTTCTCCGGTGGGCGCGGCTCCCCCAAAATAATTAAATCACATAACCCTAATCCAACCCTAACCCTAACCCTAAAACCGAAATAAAGTAACAAAACAAGTAACTTTATCCGCGGGAGACCCGAAAAAAATCGCGAGAAGCGCGCGCGCACGAGGGACACATGCATGCGCGCTGCGCGCGCGTGCATGTGTCCCGTTTACCAGCACCCCTTGCTCTAAAGTACTTCCCGCGTCCCTGTGATAATATCTGGATAATCATAGCCATAATTAAATATCACTCAATATTCCTTTTTTGTTTTATTCTCATTACAATATACAAAAGCACGTCCTCTTTTTCACAAATGCAATACAAAAGAAAAACTGCAACAAATTGAAAATGTTTCTACAGAGTGGCCGTAGACCAAAGCATCTAGAACAGGGTTTGTCTGTCACACAGCTCAAGCCGCTAAGTGCATGACGTCATGAAACAGAAGTACATGAAAGCCTGACATGCCTGGTAAAAGTTTGGTAGTAGGTGAAAACTATGAAAACTGATTTTATGGTGTATCATAATCTTAACAGATCTTTGAGAAGCTTTTTAGAAGCTTCTTGATTTGAGGTGTAACCACTTCAACCCTAGCATCCCTTTGCTGGCGGGTGGGAGGGAGGGGGGGTTTTGAAAAAATACTGATCTACAAATTCAAGAGACTAGAAGCTCGCCCCCGCTACGCGGGGGCTCGCGTCTAGCCCGCGGCCACGCCCACGTTGCGCCGCGGGCAGATTGTAAATCCCCAGAGGAAACATCCGTGGGCTACCATTGGTTCAGCGATGTGTGCGGTCGCCCTGCGGCCCCTCCTCCTCCACCAATGTGCAGTATTGAGAGCCCTGACGTCACAACAATTGGAGCGATGGGCACTGCACTGTGGTTGGTTAGGGTACACCTAGGGCCCAGGTAGAACCCAGTTAAAGGCTGCATGGGCAAACCCAGTTAGGACCCGCCTTGGTCCCACATAAACATGGCTAGTTGGGGCCCACCTAAGGGCCAGGTAGAAGCTACTTATAGCCTGCATGGGCATCGCAGTTGGGACTGAAGTGGATGCCGCTGACATTGCTGACATGGGGTCCATATGGTTTAGCCCACCTTGAAACCATATGGGAACTACGCTGGCATGCTGGCTGTAATGCAAACGCTGCATCATACCTGCAGTGTGTAGTTTGATGTTGTGTGTGTAGCAGATATACCTGCAGTGTGTAGATCAATGTCCATATGAAAGTCAATGCCCAGCAGTGTTTTTTTTCCCCAGCAGAGTTTCTAGTGTCTCTGTGTCTCTCTGGAAGAGGTTGCACATGAACTCTGCAGCCGCACTGAGGCGCTCCAACACAAACACTCTGACATTAAGCTGCTTCACACAACAAACATCAGCACCACGCTGCTGTTTGTCCAAAAGACACAATATCTCCTCTCCCACCGACGTCATGTGTTCATTTATCGACAGCCGTACAGACTCCTTTTGACACATTTTACCTCGTTTATCCAGCTCTCACTGACTCTCCACATCGGGCTGTTATTTTGCTGCGATCAAGTCAACGATGTGAGAGATTAGCTATCACAGACGGACGGACAGGGGGTGAAACATAGTCTTGCGCCATGCCTTTCGGCCTGGCGGAGACAATAAAAAAACGAAAGTAAAGGAAATGGCCATTTCTGCAACAGAAGTAGTCAACAAACTATACTATGAAAACATGGGCCACATTGGCAAAGAATGTAATAAAGAGGCAATCATGTAGAAAATAGCCGATCTACAAGCTTACAAAGCCTCTCAACGTGAGGCGTTTCGAGCTTGTAGATCGGCTATTTTCACAATATTTACTTGTGGAACGGAGTCAAACAGAATGGGGGGGTCCCAGATCAAGTACGTGTATTTGGGGGGGGGGGGGGGGGCGTGAAAGGGTTGATAAGCACTGCTCTAATCGGAGCGAAATTATCTGAAATTACTACATGACCATAATGCAGCCTAACATGCGTTGCACGGGGCGGTCCTGCCATTACGTTAGTTACTGTAGTTGCTGTGGAGCTACATAGTTCTCCAGAAGACACACACAAACATACACCATCTACAATGGACGAACTGAGCAGCAATATTGACATTCACCACACGAACGTGCATTGTTGACAAAGTGATTGCACAGCCGCTGCAGGCATGACAACCACGTTAGCGTTAGCGACATGGCAGCTATCACAGCGCCGCGTGACTCCATAGTCTAAACCAGTTGTGCATGATTGGCCAATACGCTTGTGCAAGGACGCGCTGTGATTGGCCAGTAGCCACTTTGAGTGACAGTTGGGGCAAACGCTCTCACCAAAACATTATTTACTATTCTGTCCCTATCGGTACATAACTCGAACGGCGCTGAGTCGACTAGCAGACCATTGGCCGGTCGACGCGGGCACTCGCGCCTGGAGGCGCTCGGGCGCGTCTCCTCGGCCTCAAGGTCTGCTGAGTCGGCGCGCCTCCGTCATGGTCCAAAACTATACTTTATCGGCGAAAAGAAATAGTCCGCGGTTGTTTGAAAAAGGCACTTCCGCGTTGTATAGCACAACTGGTTTAGACTTTGTAATGTCGCGTTTATCCCTGTCCGTCGTGCTGCAACTGCCTGTGATGGCTACAGCAGTAACAGCAAGCTGTCTGCGATGCCATTGTCTGGAGACTGCTCTTAGCGTGACACGACCAATGAGAGTGAGCGCTGTAGTTGTTGCTAAGATACGGTGGCGTCTCTGCCCCATAGCTTGTAGATCTCTCACACATGATTGGCGTAGGCTGCGTTGGCAGGTCTGACTTTGTGTCTAAGCAATGGTCGGCTTATTTTTGCGCGCCTTTGGGCTCGTTTGCATTGTGCGCACGGCAGCGCTTGTTTAGCGTACGTCAGCGCGACGTGGCAACGGACGTGGCAACGTGAAAGGTGATTGGCTGGTGAAAAGAAACACCCGGACGTGAATTTTGTGTTGGCGAAGTGATTTGCATAAGTATTGGAGCATAATGCGTTTGATATTAATTGTACATCCTGCAAGTACAGTGATGGGATGCGAAGCAGCTGGTGTCACAGGCAGAATATTGAGGAATTTTGGGGGAAAATGTGGAGTTAGTTGGGCCATGTGTCTGCTTGGCAATTGAGCACATACACTCGTGTACACTCCATGACTGTGGCCGTCAATTATGGTAGCAAGATTGGTGTAGAGGGAAAAGAGAAAGGATAAGTACAGAGTCGACCCTGCTCAACATTAGTATTAGTTAAAGGGCAAGACCACTTTGGTAACTACACAACCCAAACCTCTACCAAAGTGGTCTTGCCCTTTAACTAACCATTTTTTTCAAACTTTCAGAGAATATCTGTGGTCGTAATGGGGACATAGTTGACAATAGATGCCAAAAAATATATAAATATATAATTGTTGAGAATTTTTCCAATCTGAATCACTTCCTGTCAAACAAAACAAAATAACATAATATGTACATAATATACATAATATAGGTAGCCTTGAGAACTAATTATTCCAGAGCCATGTGGCCCATAGGGCAGGAGTTTATCTCCTGTTTCTGTGGCGTGAGGTGGCTTGATGTACAAGTATATCCTCCTCCAGCCATGATGTACACAGACTTACCCCAATCCAACTCTTGATGCTGAGTGTCAAGCGGGGAGACATTGCGTCCTATTTATAGTCTTTGGTATGACCCGGCCGGGGTATTGAACCCTGACCTCCCAATCTCAGGGCGGACACTTTAACCATGCCAATTAGCTGGGTTTTCTAATCGGTGGGTACTAACCAATTTTAACTTATTATATTAAACACTTGTCAAGTAGTCTTTCAAACAGCTATGATTCATCAGCCTATGCTAGATACTAGAGGACAGTGTCACTCAATCTGAACAAAGAATATGGCCAAATGGTGCGTTTGTTGATTATGTCATAAACAGTACATTAAATGTTTCCAAAAACATTTGAGGTGAGAAATAGACAATGCAGTAACATACACTTGATTCAGCACTGCCTTGAAAATGGGTAAAGTAGTCCTTTAAGTGGTTAACAACATTCAAATAAGTATATCTTCTTCAACTATTTCCAGATTTCAGTGCATGGCACGTCATTTGAAAGCTTACAGTCTGCACTTTAATAATATGTAAAAAAAATAATAATATAATGACCATGACTTGCTTGACCTATTGGCAGCATGCACAAGAAATGTGGCGCTGATCGGTACAGTGGTTTGTGAAATTAGCCCCAGACACACAGACAGATTCACAGACTCATTTCTAGACATACTGTACAGGGCCTGGTCATGAAAATAAGTGTACATACATTTTAAACTACGACCCATTAACTTTCACCAGACATGTCAAGCTTTTGTGTTTGGAGGTGCTTCTGTTTCATAACGTCATGCACTTAGTGGCATGAGCTATGATTGGTCTACTTTGGAGGTGACATACATACATACTGTATATGCAGACAAATCCAGTTGTATATAGCCTGGCCTACAGCCTCACTTACTCCCAAATCAGAGCTCACATATTAATTGATTGATTGATTTAATACTTTATCAGTCAAACAAGGTAAACTGCATGGAGGTAGAGTAAAACATTTAGGCTAAAAGGATAACACAAAAAGCTTTAATGATTCAAATTAAATATAACTAAATATATTGATTCAGGTTACTTTTGAAAATATGTATTTTTGCTATAATCTTGCTAACACTTCCGAGCCTGCTTTAGAGTTTCCAGAACCACCTGTAACAACCTGTACTTATTTAGTAACTGTTTTGTCAGTCTTAGTAGGTAATAGCTATGTACATGGAAGATAGAACAATAGATATACATTATAGGTGTTCACTATCATGTTATTTTCCTGCTCCTAGCCATCCTGCACATGGTTGTGTGTAAAGAGGAGGATTCTCCTGAACAGAAGAGGAGCCCCAGTCTGCTCCAGGAGGAACCAGAGCCTCCTCACATTAAAGAGGAACAGGAGGAGATACTTCAAAGACCAGAGGAGCCTGATGGATCAATGTTGACATTACTAGCAGCGAAAAGTGAAGATGATGAAAAAGACATTGCTTCACACTGCTCTGAAGTTGAAGTTGAACTTGAATCTGACACTGAAGTCACTGAAGACAGTGATGATTGGGAGGAGACCAGTGAAGACAATGATGATAAACGTTGTGACAAGAATTTCAGTGAGTCAGGTCCCCTGAAGACACTCCAGCGTATCGACACTAAAGACAAACCTTTCCACTGTAAACATTGTGACAAGAGTTTCACTACGTCAAACGATCTGAAAAGACACCAGTTAATCCACACTGGAGAAAAGCCTTTCCACTGTAAATGGTGTTACAAGAGTTTCAGTCTGTCAGCTGACCTGAATAGACACCAGCGTGTCCACACTGGAGAAAAACCTTTCCACTGTAAATATTGTGACAAGAGTTTTCGTGACTCAAGTGCACAGAAGTCACACCAGCGTGGCCACACTGGAGAAAAACCTTTCCACTGTAAACATTGTGAAAAGAGTTTCACTAGGTCAGCTTCTCTGAAAAGACACCAGCGTGTCCACAATGGGGAAAAGCCTTACGTCTGTAAAGATTGTGGCAAGAGTTTTAGATGCTCCGGTAACCTAAAGAGACACGAGCGTGTCCACATTGAAGAAAAGCCATACCAGTGTGAATATTGTAACAAGAGCTTCATTGATTCATCTGGTCTGAAGATACACCAGTATGTCCACACTGGAAAAAAACCTTACCAGTGTAAATATTGTGACAAGTGTTTTAGTGTGTCAGCTGATCTCAAAAGACACCAGCGTGTCCACACTGGAGAAAAACCTTTCCACTGTAAATATTGTGACAAGAGTTTCAGTTACTCAAGTGCACAGAAGTCACACCAGCGTGGCCACACTGGAGAAAAACCTTTCCACTGTAAACATTGTGACAAGAGTTTCACTTGGTCAGCTAATCTGAAAAGACACCAGCGTGTCCACAATGGGGAAAAGCCTTTCTTCTGTAAAGATTGTGGCAATAGTTTTAGATGCTCCGGTAACCTGAAGAGACACGAGCGTGTCCACATTGAAGAAAAGCCATACCAGTGTGAATATTGTAACAAGAACTTCATTGATACATCTGGTCTGAAGATACACCAGTATGTCCACACTAGAAAAAAACCTTTCCACTGTCAACATTGTGACAAGAGTTTCATTCAGTCATCTGACCTGAAGAAACACCAGCGTATCCACACTGGAGAAAAACCTTTCCACTGTAAATATTGTGACAAGAGTTTCACTTGGTCATCTGACCTGAAGAAACACCAGCGTATCCACACTGGAGAAAAACCTTTCCACTGTAAAGATTGTGACAAGAGTTTCAGTCGGTCAGATAACCTTAAAACACACCAGCGTATCCACACTGGAGAAAAACCTTTCCACTGTAAACATTGTGACAAGAGTCTCACTATTTCAACAAATCTGAAAATACATCAGGATGTCCACACTGGAGAGAAGCCTTTCCACTGTAAATATTGTGACAAGAGTTTCAGTGACTCAAGGTCACAGAAGATACACCAGCGTGTCCTCAATGTGGAAAAGCCATTCCACTGTAAACATTGTGACAAGAGTTTCACTAGGTCAACCGATCTGAAAAGACACCAGTTAATCCACACTGGAGAAAAGCCTTTCCACTGTAAATGGTGTGACAAGAGTTTCAGTCTGTCAGCTGACCTGAATAGACACCAGCGTGTCCACACTGGAGAAAAACCTTTCCACTGTAAATGGTGTGACAAGAGTTTCAGTCTGTCAGCTGACCTGAATAGACACCAGCGTGTCCACACTGGAGAAAAACCTTTCCACTGTAAATGTTGTGACAAGAGTTTCAGTGACTCAAGTGCACAGAAGTCACACCAGTGTGTCCACACTGGAGAAAAACCTTTCCACTGTAAACATTGTGACAAGAGTTTCACTCAGTCAGGTCACCTGAAGACACACCAGCGTAGCCACACTGGAGAAAAACCTGCCCACTGTAAACATAGTGATAAGAGTTTCAGACAGTCAGGTGACCTGAAGACACAACAGGGTATCCACACTGGAGAAAAACCTGCCCACTGTAAACATAGTGATAAGAGTTTCAGTCGGTCACAGGACTTGAAGAAACACCAGCGTGTCCACCAGCGTGTCCTCATCAAATCTTGTCACAATGTTTACAGTGTGATAGAAGAGTTTCAGTCAGTTAAGTGCTCTGAAATCAGTTCACTTGGAGGATCAAATTAAACAGCTGTATGTTGTCAGGGAGTTGGATAGACGATCAAAAATATCATGGATATTTATACTGCTCTTGTCAACATTGATTGATTGATTGAAATTTTTATTAGGCAAAAGAATGTAAAACAACACAGTTACATTTATAATACCTTTTGTCTAAAAGGTCCGGCCAAAAAAGTCCTTGCGGACTTGTTTCCGTTGGGGTCCTTGAATTAATTTCATAGACATATATAGTAGCAACTAAACAGTTCAAAAATCAACATAAAAATACAGAGGAAAAAAAATACAAAGTATATACAAAAAATCACACCCAGTGTGAAGTGGGCGGTGTGGTCACAGTGGTCATCACAGTGGGTGATTCACTTAAAAAAAAACATAAATGTGTTTTTTTTTAAGTCCTATTTATAGGACTGCACATGTGTCATGTGTTTCACTAGCCAATCACAGTCCTGAATGGAGTCAACCAGTGTACAATGGTGGCCAATCACGGTGCAGGGTTAGGGGGGTACAATGGTGGCCAATCACAGCGCAGGGTTGGGGGGGTGAAATGGATGGGGGTCCAAACCTCACATATAGGGGCGGTTGCACCGCCCAAAAAAGGGGAGGGAGGGTCGTCTGTCTACAGGGAAACTGGTACTAGCTCCTCTTTTGGCCTCCAGAAAGATGAGTTTTTAGGGCTGTTTTGAATGAGCCCAGCGAACTGCATTTTTTGAGGGATGGTGTTAGACTATTCCATACCTTGGTGGCTGTGCTGTAGAAGGAGAATTTGCCCATGTTTTTTTATGGGTGGGTGGTACCAGATTGTTGTTTACGCCCCCTTCTAGTTTCGTGACTGTGGGTGTCACTAACCTTTTTGAGGTATTTATACAGATATGCGGGTATAGGGGGCATTTCGGGCAAATCTGCATTCACAATTTTGAAGACCAGTCCCGAAGTTTCCATTAGGACTCGTCTTTTGGACACATGTCCCAGCTCTTGTTTTGTTATTTCAAAAGCTCACAACAAATAGTTTTAAGTGTTAAATGTTTAAAAACAAAAGCATATTTTATTTATTATATTGCGCTATTACATTTATATTTTGGTGTTATTGATGTATAGTAATAGAAAGACAACGTGATGTCACACCATTGAAAGTAAGAGATGAACACTTCCTAATATGGTGCCACCTAGAGCCCGGAACCTAGAACCCAATTGTAATTTAATTATGTATTTATTTATATTTAAGAAACTTATGTTTTGTATTGTTTTACACACGATCAACAGGCAATGGATTTGAAAAGTATATTGTGAATGCCCACTTTTGGTCAGACGAAGGAGGAGCGAGGCCCGGAGTCAACCCACAGTGCCCAGAGCCTCCTAGTGTCAACACTTGCTGCTAACATCTCACCTGCCACGCTAAACCCTAACCCCCGAATTAGCACTGTCTCTAACTACCCTCAAGAGACATTGGGGGCAGTAGCATGCCACTTGGGTCGGGATCTGATCAGCCTCGGTCGGGTCGCCTGGAGGAGGTTGTCTGTTGCAAGCATAGATATAGAAACCTAGATACCTCATTGGCCTCTGCAGTTCATTGGAGCGACCTGTATCGCGGCACCATTTTGGAGAAGGCAAGCTTCCTGACTACTGGCCAATCACAGCGCGTCTTTTCCGGGACTTGTCAGAATCTAGTTGTGTAAAAATATCCCGTTATATTTTTATACAACTATATTCTGCCAAACGCCGGAAAAGATGCACGTGATTGGTCAAGAATCCGGAAGCTTGCCTTCTCCAAAATGGCGCCCGAGATACAGACGCCTCAGAGCCGGAGGAGGCGTCTACCTTATATGTCTATGGTTGCAAGACCCGAAACACCCAGTGTTTCACTATGAATTGAGTACATGGGGTCCCCATTTGAAACAAGCCATTAGGCTTTCATGGGCTGTTCAATCCTATGTAGTTGACCTTGTATTTAAACTGTACTTTCATGTGCTTTTTTTTTGCAAATTTCTAAATAAAGTATTCAATCAATCAATCAAAGTGACGCCAGGAAACAACATTGATTATGTGTCTAAGTTTGTGCATCAGTAGATGTTTTTGTTTACTGAGAGAAATTTGCAATTTACCACTTGCAACAGTACCTCCTAGGCAGAGCAAGGAGGCATTTGGAGAAGTATTGGGGGGGGGGGGGGGGGGTACGTAATATTAGTCAGACCCCGCAGTCATGTATTGCAAATTGTTTTGGTTTTTTTTTCACTTATACTAGGAATGACCATGTAAACCACACATTTCATATGGTAGAATTGTACAGTTTTTATGTTATGATTTAGGTGATTTAAGGTGTTACAGCAACTCTCATAGAGAGTAGAGACATCAATAAAAATGCATTATATTAATAAAAATATCTAAAATATCCATCTAAGCATAGTCAACCTACAATATAAAAAAATGATAGACCAAACGCTAAAGAGTCCAATGGCTTGCATCCCACATCCCCCATGCATCCTAAACAGCCTGATCAGCCTGATCAGGTCAACCAGATGTGGAGTTGTACAGTCTTATTGCTGCAGGCAGAAATATCTCCTATAGCGCTCCTTCTTGTAACTTGGGTGTAACTAAAGGAGCTTTTCTGCCCTGCCACAGTGTCATGTAGGGGGTGGGAGGGATTGTCCATGATGGTCAGGAGTTCTTCATCCTGCTGAAGACTAAACACCTGGCCATCATGGACAATCCCATTTAATGTAATCACGCTGTGTTCCATTACACACCCAATGGGGCTCCATAGTAGGACCACAATGGAAACGAGCCCCCAGGGCTTTTTGTGTTACACTTACAGGTGGCTGCAATTCAGAACTGGCCCCTCTAAATAAACTTCAAGCCTATAACCAGAAATGCCCCCCCCCCCTCCCCCTAGATCTGTTTACTTGTTTTTATTTTTATTACAACTCATTTATATGATGTTTTCGCATAGTATTGTATATTTTCCTGTCATTAAATGTTCCTATGAATTGAATACAGGACCCCAATGGAAACAAGCCATAGTGCTTTCTTGGGTTCAATCCTTTTAGCATTGTATTTGTATTAAACTGTACTGATTTTTTTGCAAACTGTTAAAGTATTCAATCAATCAATATAAACACTTTCTGCTGCTAAAAAGCTTGTGATATTTCTACTTTGTCACAGTCTGAATATACAATACAGTCTGCATTTATCATAGACATAGTGATATATTTACATGGTTAGAAAATTATTGTTAACACATGATTAATACATGGTGTTGTGAATGTTGTATCATGTAACACGGTATGTGTTGGTATATGTTGTAGGCCTATTCTGCATTTCTATGAGACGTGATCAGACCTGTGCACCATCAATGTGCACTGATGAAAGCTGTGATGGATGTAGGGCTTTAATTATCCATGATTTTCTTCACGATTATTCTATAGATTACTTTCCTGATTAATCCAAAACTCAAGAATATATTTTATATACAGTATATTGTTTTAAATAGGCTATATATCAACTAATCAATGACTTTAGGCCTATTTTATACTTTGACGCACAAAAGTGTCACGCAAGACTAGTGAAAGTAGCTGATCTACAAGCTGAAAATGCATCACATATTGACACGTGAGCTTGTAGATTGGCTATTTTCACCATTCTTTAAGCTTTGGAAGTTTTGTTCTTATGCAAATAATGACATGCCCACAATAGGGATTGATCATGAATGAATTAATTATTTGTATTTATATGATAAATTAAATGTATTAGTTGGATGAAGTGCTTTACTCCTAGATGGATGTTCTCTTGTCTACAGGTCAGGAAGGTCACATAGTACTGTTACTGTATATAAACAATGGACAGTACCCGAGACCAACAGTAGGGGGCAGCAATACACCAATTGGCGTCTAGACAAAGTGTTGTCAGAAGAAGAACATACCCACAATGCAGTAGTGAAAACAACATGGTGTGTTGACTGACTGTTGTTGACACTTAAAAATACCATAGATTTATATAAAAGTAAAATACAAAGAAAAGTAAAGCGTGTCGTTTCTAAACAGTGTCGTCGTTAAGCAGCAGGAGGACGTTTGTTAGCAGCTCAACCACTGAAACACAGCAGGTAAAGATCAACTCATTATGTTGTTTCATCTATTTATAACATTTAAGATGAACGGATCACGTCTTGTTCCATCTTTGTCTTTATTAACTAATTTAATTTGGAACATAAATATAATTGCTGTTAGGTTGTTATGAAGTGATCATAAACACAAACAGAGTCATGCGTTACCGAGTATTAGATTGGATTATTATTACAGAACACACATTAACCACTTCAGCCCTACATTTCAGCCATTTGAAAATAGCAGATCTACAAGCTCACAATGGTGTAGGCCAGGGGTCTTCAACAGGGGGTCCGGGAATCCTAGGGGGTCCTCAGAGCTACTATAGGGGGTCCGCCAAATCTTTGTGTGATAGGATTTCGTTTTTTTTTTTACATTAACCACTTGAACCCTAGAATTCCTTTTCTGAGGGGAACATTTGCCAAAAATAGCAGATCTACAAGCTCTCAACGCCTTGCAGCTTGAGGCTATAGGTGTAGAGGGAAAAAAGAGCAGACCAAGTAAAAAAAAAAAAACTTTAATCTGAAACACTAGTTTGCATTCCAGGGTAATCTAAGTAAGACTGTCGTAGAGATTAAATACATCTACGAGAGTCTTGATATAAGCCTATAGCACCACAGCAGCAGCAGCAAGACATTGATATACATTGTTTTGAAGCATGTTGTTGTTGACGTCACTATTATCATTGTAACCCTATAGTTACATCAGTGTTTTATAGCATTACTGTGGTTAATCTCCATAATAAGCAATGAGGTGTAACCGTATCTTGTAAAGTAGTAGGATCTTTACTCTGTCCACAGTAATGTTAATGTGATAGTTTCCCTGTCTTTAATGGGCTGCAAATTGACAGTTTAGCTCCAAACTCACCTTTAATTGACAAAGGTTTTCTCCTAATTTCTTCAAATTATATAGTGTGTATACTTCATAAGTTTATTGTTAAATCACAATTTTACAAAAACGGCAAACACGCAAAGGGAACATTGATTCAGCTCTAAATACTCAAAAGAAGGAGAAAAAAAATGTCTATAATAGGCATACAAGCAATAGATCGTGTGACATAGGCCCGGCCTATATTTTCTTTTTTATGTGTTGACAAATGTTGGACACAAATTCACACAACATGAGGTTTGGCACTATTGTAATTGATTTTTCATGAAGAATAAGGCATTCTAATGACATACACAAGCTTTGGTCCTATGTAAGTCTGCCTCCGAGCAGACGTGAGAAAGAGCGTGCCTCCTGCAAAATTCACCGTCAAAAAAGATGAATGAATCAGACTATTTACATGGGAAGTTGTGTAAATTCATTTACGTAAAAAATATGTGCGTAAACAGCTTAGTGAATAGTGCCCAATATGTCTCATCGGGATGCATCATTATTCAATAGCTTGTAGATCTGCTATTTTCAGATCACCTACGTATTATAGGTTTAAACTGGTTGCAGTGATTTTGATGCTGTACATTTTGCTGGGGCTCCCCTGGAACCCCCTCAAGGACCCCTGGGGGTCCCCGTACCTCAGTTTTAGAACCACTGTTCTAATCTAGACCCTATGTAAACAACTGTGCAGAGCCGTGGGCTGTCCTGTCAGCGTGTGTCGTTGTCCTATCCAATCGTGGCAACGCCCCCTTCTGTGATGCAGTAGGAACCACATGGTTCCGTGGCGTGCAACGTTAAACATTGGATTTACAATCCCAGCGCCTCTGGATTGAATCCCTCTCCCGCTGTTGTTTATTTATCTAATCTAAAATGTGTCTCAAATTATTTTATTAGGATTAAGGTTAGGTTTAGGCATAGTTTTTGTCGCCCCCCCACGAAGCGGACCACTCGGCCCACTTGGTGAGAACAGACTACAGCCCCTAATATGAAGTTAGGAAGTAGTTAGGAAAAAAAAAACGGACACATGTGCCAACCAGGTATACTTAATGAACTAGTGGGTGTGTCCACATACAAATATATTTTAACGTTTTGTGAGGACTGAACCAGACCAACACTCGGAGACAGTATTTTCGAAGGCCTCACAGGGCGTTTTATTTCAATAAAAGTCACAGTGGAAGGGGGAAACCCCTGCTGCCATGGAGGTGAAGACATTTTAAATAAACAAACACAACTTCTTGTCCTTTGTGGCTCTGTGTCATAATTGTCCATGCGTTTCTCCTTCGCGCCCACTGCGTGGGGTTCCAGTCCATGAACATTTCCATAAGTCAGTGTCGGATCCTATGTTGCCTAGAACAGAAATATTACAATTAGACTCCAAGTTATCACACCAAATAATGAGGAGGAGAATGAGTGGGGAGGTTTGCTTACCGCCTGTGCACCTGTCTGGTCAACGTGGAGAGTCAGGCCACACTGAGGCAGAGACGGTGCTTTTGTTGTGCTGGTGCGCTCCCCAGCTGGGAAACGCAGGTGCGCTACAATCAGGTTGATTCCATAGGTGGATTGGCAGGTAGCGTCCCTCGATGACGCAGCCCAGCTGGGGTCGCTGCCCCACTGACTCTCCCTGTTGAGGTGCTTACCTGACAGGTGGTTGCCTAGCGACACTCCACAGTTTACTGTACAAATTTTGGAAAAACATTCTTTCTCCTTATATTATATTGATACCCAATGATCATGTTTTAGGGGAAGTAGAACCATGGAACCCTAAAGTCCTTATTCAATTCCTTCATTTCAGACCAGTGTGTGGAGTCCAGACTGCAGGTGAAGATGAACTCTCCAGACTCAGTCAGGGACATTTCTATTAAACAGGAACCTGAAGACCACCCGCACCTCAGTATGTTTAATGTTCTCTCTCTTTTTCTTAAATTGTTTCTGTTCTATTGAGCTGTCGCAATATAATTTCTTTACTATGCATCAATCATGACAAAATATATCTTGGTGCATCGCAGGAGTCCATCTTTTGACACATTTCCATGTGTAGTCTTAAAGGTAGGGTAAGTGATATTTTTGGGTTAAAACAAAAAGTATTTTGTTAAAAGGTTAAAGCACTATATTCTGATAGTAAACATTGCTATAGAGTGTTTGTTCAGTAACAGGAGTCTCCCTGTCTCTCCAGCTCTTTAATAAACAGAAAATACATTTTCCGGTAGGTGTCAAAATCTCAGCCAATCAGGAGAAAGTACCCATTTTTAAGCGTCATTTTTATAGTGTTCCAGTTCCAATTTTGCCTGCTCATTTCTTAGTGTCATCACTTCCAATTTCACTTGTTTAATCTATATCCTGATTGATTTCTCTATCCTGATTGGATACAATTGGAAATGAAACTGAAACGAAAATGCATTTTCTGTTTTATAAAGAGCTGGAGAGACAAGGAGACTCCTTTTACTGAACAAACACTCTATAGCAATGTGTACTATCAGAATATAGAGCTATTTAACTTTTATTTTAACCAAAGAAAATCACTTACCCTACCTTTTAATGTGCTTCCGCAAAAAAAATCAAAGCGTCTCATTTCGACCGTCCATTCTCTAGTTTTTGGCCGTTTAATTTAACATGTCTGGCCAAACATTCAGAGTTCAGACGAGAACAAGGGAGGCAAGATACAGACGTTTTCCCAAATCGAATAACAAGGAATCAAATGGTGACTGAGATTTTGCGATCACGTGATCTCCTGTTTCTTTGTGTGCCTGAGAGTGAAATGATAGATCACAGGTTGGGGAACAGGCTACAGCGCCATCTAGTGTAAACACTGAAAACACTGTTTGGACATGTTACACGTCATTGGCACTCTGGGCTTCGGAAAAAATGGACGTGTTACACGTCAATAGCACTGAATGAGTTAAGTTAATCATGAATAATTCCCTAATGTGAATCCTATAATCTTTGCACCCAAGATTCATACGTTGGAGAGTTGGGCTTAGGCCATTTTGAAAATATTATTGTTATTCTTGACACCACTCGGTCTCAAGTTATTAAAGTCCTTATTCAATTGCTTCATTTCAGACCAGTGTGTGGAGTCCAGACTGCAGGTGAAGATGAACTCCCCAGACTCAGCCAGGGACATTTCTATTAAACAGGAGGAACCTGAAGACCACCCACACCTCAGTAAGTATTGTCACTATACGATAATCTCGACAAAAAATATAATGACAATGATAATATCTGGATATTCATAGCCATCATTAAATATCACCCAATATTCCTTTTTAACAGGTTTTATTCTCATTACAATATCCAAAAGCACGTCCTCTTTTTCACAAATGCAATACAAAAGAAAAACTGCAACAAATTGTACATTTTTCTACAGAGTGGCCGTAGACCAAAGCATAGATCACATACTTTAAATCACATATGTTCGCTGTGTGACTGTTATAAATATTGAGCTCGAAAACTCATCTGTGATTGGCTCAGAGACACCCAACTTCTGTTTCACTGGGTATTACGTTAAGATATGGTTGCAAAAAGCCATTTCAGCTGTTCTATAAAGGAGATTTCAGTGCATGGCACGTCACTTGAAAGCTTACAGTCTGCACTTTAGTAATTATGTAAAAAAAACGGAATAATATAATGACCATGACTTGCAGCTCATTCTATTAGATGTGGAAAAAAACTTGCTTGACCTATTGGCAGCATGCACAAGAAATGTGGCGCTGATCGTCTGGTGAATTGTGAATTATATATGATGATTTGTCTGAATGGTGTGCAGTCTGCAATATGGGTCTGCCTGTTAAAGAAATGTGGCGCTGATCGGTACAGTGGTTTGTGGATTTAGTCCCAGACACACAGACAGATTCACAGACTAATTTCTAGACATACTGTACAGGGCCTGGTCATGAAAATAAGTGTACATACATTTTAAACTACGACCCATTAACTCACTGAGTGCCATTAACGTGTTTCACGTGTTTTACCGCTATTGCGCAACGTGCCATTAACGTGATTGACGTGTTTTTGAAAAAATTGAAAAAAATGATTTTTTTTTATTTATTTTTTTGAAAAAAAAAAGGTGCAGAACCCAAGATATCATTACCTGAAGATGTGCAGCTCCATCCACTCCTTGTTTAACTTAGAACTAAAAAAGGCTATATCTCTCTTCCTAAGCACTTTTTGTTTTCTGTGAAAAAAACTCTGGCACTTTTCAGAATCAATTCTGAAATAATTCTGGCAATCCTGGCACTCAGTGAGTTAACTTTCACCGGACATGTCAAGCTTTTGTGTTTGGAGGTGCTTCTGTTTCATAACGTCATGCACTTAGTGGCATGAGCTATGATTGGTCTACTTTGGAGGTGACATACATACATACTGTATATGCAGAAAATCCAGTTGTATATAGCTTGGCCTACAGCCTCACTTACTCCAAAATCAGAGCTCACATATTGATTGATTGATTTAATACATTATCAGTCAAACAAGGTTAACAGCATGGAGGTACAGTAAAACATTTAGGCTAAAAGGATAACACAAAAATCTTTAATGATTCAAATTAAATATTTGTTCTATCACCGTAATTCATTTGTTGGGTAATATAACTAAATATATTGGTTCAGGTTACTTTTAAAAATATGTATGTTGCTATAATCTTGCTAACACTTTCGAGCCTGCTTTAGAGTTTCCAGAACCACATGTAACAACCTGTACTTATTTAGTAACTGTTTTGTCAGTCTTAGTACAGATGTGCCACTTCAAAACTTCACACGTTACTGTTCTTTCCCTGATAGTGCCCTGAAAATGCATTTTTTTCCTCCCTTTTCTGCCCTTAAAATGCACTGTTTTGCCCCTGAAAAGAAGTTGTCACTACACACCCCCGTTTTTCCCTTAAACAGACATCCATACACATGAGAACAAAATAATGTGTGTTGAACAAGGTGTCAGACTCATTATGAGGCGAAAGGTGATTTGACCAGTTGCTCAAATTAATTAGCATCATAAAAGCAGTGATCATCAAAATAATTCAGCATTTTAAATGCCCTTCTTTGTCCCTCTTATTGCCCTGGGAATCCCCTGAAAATGTACTGTCTTGGCGATGGCAGGACATGTGAAGTTTTGAAGTGGCACATCTGTAGGTAATAGCTATGTACATGGAAGATAGAACAATAGATATACATTTTAGGTGTTCACTATCATGTTATTTTTCTGCTCCTAGCCATCCTGCGCATGGTTGTGTGTAAAGAGGAGGATTCTCCTGAACAGAAGAGGAGCCCCAGTCTGCTCCAGGAGGAACCAGGGCCTCCACACATTAAAGAGGAACAGGAGGAGATACTTCAAAGACCAGAGGTGACTGATGGATCAATGTTGACATTACTAGCAGTGAAAAGTGAAGCTGATGATGAACACATCTCTTCACACTGCTCTGAAGTTGAAGTTGAACTTGAATCTGACACTGAAGTCACTGAAGACAGTGATGATTGGGGGGAGACAAGTGGAGGTGTCCACACTGGAGAAAAACCTTTCCTCTGTAAACTGTGTAACAAGAGTTTCAGCCGTTCATCTAACCTGAAGCGACACCAGCGTGTCCACACTGGAGAAAAACCTTTCCACTGTAAACAGTGTGATAAGAGTTTCAGTGAGTCAGGTTCCCTGAAGACACACCAGCGTGTTCACACTGGAGAAAAACCTTTCCACTGTAAGCATTGTAACAAGAGTTTCAGTTGTTCAGGTGACCTAAAGAAACACCAGCGTGTTCACACTGGAGAAAAACCTTTCCACTGTAAATATTGTGACAAGAGTTTCAGTCGGTCAGTTCACCTGAAGACACACCAGCGTGTCCACACTGGAGAAAAACCTTTCCATTGTAAACATTGTGACAAGAGTTTCTTTCAGTCAGGTCATCTGAAGACACACCAGAGTGTCCACACTGGAGAAAAGCCTTTCCATTGTAAACATTGTGACCTGAGTTTCAGTTGTTCAGGTGACCTAAAGAAACACCAGCGTATCCACACTGGAGAAAAACCTTTCCATTGTAAACATTGTGACAAGAGTTTCATTCGGTCATATGATCTGAAGACACACGAGCGTGTCCACACTGGAGAAAAACCTTTCCATTGTAAACATTGTCACAAGAGTTTCTTTCAGTCAAGTCATCTGAAGACACACCAGCGCACCCACACTGGAGAAAAACCTTTCCATTGTAAACAATGCGACAAGAGTTTCAGCTGGTCAAGTACTCTTGAGACACACCAGCGTATCCACACTAGAGAAAAACTTTCCATTGTAAACATTGTCACAACAGTTTCAGACAGTTAAATGACATGAAGAGACACCAGCGCATCCACTCTGGAATAAACTCTTGTCACAGTGTTAACAGTGTGAGAAGATTTTCAGTCACTTAAGTGCTCTAAAAAGATATCAGTGCATTCACACCCAGTGTTTTGCTAGTTACTAAAAAACAGTAACTAGTTACCATTCAAGATTCAAGATTCAAGATTCAAGATGTTTATTGTCACAAGGTACAAAGTACAAGTACATGCACTGTGAAAAACTTAGGTTGGAGGTGCTCCATAAAACAAAGAATAAAAACAGTTCATCAATAGCAATACTAAACTTCCGTAAAGATTAAAAACAGTTTAAAAGTCAGTTTAAAAGACCAGGGTCAGCACACAAGGCCGTCACACCATGGAAATAAATAAGTTCATTTCATAGACTTGTTTAACAGTCTCACAGCCTGGGGTAAAAAACTGTTCTTCAGTCTACTTGTGCTTGCTTTGATGCTTCTATACCTCTTGCCTGAGGGCAACATAATGAACAGACTGTTATGGGGGTGTGTGGGGTCCTTGATGACCCTCAGGGATTTCCTGAGGCAGCGCTGGTCATACAGTTCCTCCAGGCTGGGCAGCTGACATCCAGTGATGCGCTCAGCTGTGCGCACCACCCTTCTTAGGGCCTTATGGTCCTTGTCCGTGCAGCTTCCATACCAGCTGGTGAAGCTGCTGGTCAACAGGCTTTCCACTGTCCCACGATAGAAGGCCTTGATGGTATTTTGACTCAGACCAAACTTTTTGAGACGCCTGAGTCCATATAGGCGCTGTTGGGCCTTTGAGACCACCAGAGATGTGTGACCCTCCCACTTCAGCTTCTCATTGATGTTAACTCCCAGGTACTTGAAGGTTTCCACCCTCTCCACTACAGCACCGCCGATGGTAACAGGGGGCTGTGGGTCCCTTCCCTTCCTGAAGTCCACAATGACCTCCTTGGTCTTGGCCACATTCATAAGGAGGTGGTTCTCTCCACACCACTGCTCAAGGTTGGTTACCTCCTCTCTATATGCCACCTCGTCATCCCCGGTGATCAGCCCCACTACCACGTGTCGTCTGCAAATTTGACGATGGTGTTTGTGGGATGCAGGGCCACGCAGTCGTGTGTATAGAGGGAGTACAGGAGTGGACTGAGAACGCAGCCCTGTGGTGCTCCTGTACTCAGAGTCAGTGAAGAGGAGGTGCAGTCACCCACTCTCACCACCTGGGGGCGGCCCGTCAGAAAGTCCAGGATCCAGTCACACAGAGCTTCTGGCAGACCCAGGTCCTGGAGCTTACTGACGAGCCTAGATGGTACTATGGTGTTGAATGCCGAGCTGTAGTCAACGAAAAGCATTCTCACATAAGTATTTCTCCCCTCCAGGTGGGAGAGGGCAGTGTGGAGGACGTGAGTAATGGCATCCTCTGTACTCCTGTTGGGCCGGTATGCGAACTGCAGGGGGTCCAGAGTGGTGGGAAGCATGGGACACATTATTGCTTTGACCAGACCCTCAAAACACTTACTGGCTATAGGAGTGAGGGCGATGGGCCGCCAGTCATTGAGACTGGTGACTTTCTGCTGTTTGGGGATGGGGAAAATGGTACTGGACTTGAAGCAGGTGGGAACAGTTCTGAGGGAGAGAGACTGGTTGTAGATGCCCGTGAACACCCCTGCCAGCTGGTGGGCGCAGGCTTTCAGTACACGTCCAGGAATGCCGTCTGGACCGGCTGCCTTACGAGGATTAATCCTACTGAAGGAGCGGCGAACGTCAGCCTCACTGATGGAAAGTGGCTGCTCTGCGACAGAGGGGGGTTGAGGGGGGGTCTGCTCTCCCACGAAGGTGGAGGTGAGGGGGGGGCCAGTCGTGCTGGTGGATCTGGCGGAGGGATCAAACCTGGCATAGAATGAGTTAAGTTCATCCGGGAGGGTAGATGTTATTTGTGGGGTTTGTGTTGTTTTTCCCTTATAATCACTTATTGCCTGGAGTCCACACCATAGGTGCCTCGGGTTGGTAGTGACGAGGTTGGACTCCAGTTTCTGACTATATTCCCTCTTTGCCCGTTTGATAGTTGCCCTGAGTGAGTACTGTGCCTTTTTATACTCCTCTTGAGAACCAGATTTATAGGCTACAAACCGAGTATGGAGAGCTGTCCGTACATCAGCATTCAGCCACGGTTTTTGGTTTGGCATGATTTTTATTTTCCTCATAGGGACAACATCCTCTGTGCACTTTTTGATGTAGCTGGTGACAGTGTCTGTATAGTCATTCAGATTTCCTGCAGCCTTGAACGCATTACTAGTTACTTCATTTAAAAGTAACTGCGCTAAGCAATGTGGTCTATACTAGGGGTCGCGCTATAGGATTGTAATCTGCTGGTCCCAATGTCCGGAATGATTCAAATTTATCAGACATCTGATAAAAATACCGGTCATAATTATGTTTAAGCATTAATTACAAGCAGGTGCGTAAATACAGCCTAACACTTAGGCCTACAGCATTATATTTTGGATTGAGCTATTTGAACATGAACCATGATGAACGAGTAATATACACATTTTATATACAGTAGCAGGGTCATCTTGCACAAATACATTAATTACCTACATTACCATTTGCTGGCAATCTTTGCTTCTCACCAATTGACTTGCATGTTAAATGATGGCTTTTCACCTTAAAAATAATCTATCATTTCAGGAGCAAGAGCTTCAAAATCTCTTCTAAATCTAGTCAACAAGGCCTGCAGTAGGCTATGCACTGGAAAATGTGCATGACATTATTTCAATTATCTAAAAAAGGCAGCGCTGTGATTCTGAATTTTGTTACGATTACGGTGATACCGCAGGGTAAGACTGCAGTAGCAGTTAATAAATAGACGAACAAATGAATTAATATACTTTAACATGCGGAATTCGAAACAGGCAGCGCTGTGATTCTGAATTTTGTTACGATTACGGTGATACCGCAGGGTAAGACTGCAGTAGCAGTTAATACATAGACAAACAAATGAATTAATATACTTTAACATGCAGAATCCGAAACAGGCAGCGCTGTGATTCTGAATTTTGTTACGATTACGGTGATTAGTAGCCTATTATTGACACCACCTGGGCGAGTGAGTCGTGTAACTTTCCCGACGTTAAACTGTGTGTGTTCAACAACACAGCCATGAAGCCTTGCAGTTTAAGTGCAGATTTCAGCTTGTGAAAAGCAGCCTCCAACGGGTTTGGGTACGTGGTTCATAGTCACCATTGCGTTATCGTGGTATTCCTAGTCCCAGAAATACACACACGCTGTTAAGAGAGAGAGAAAGAAAGAGCGAGCGAGCGAGAGAGAGAGAGAGAGCTTGCAAAGCCGCTCACCTCACAGCGCGTCTCCGCCTGTGACAAAGACTGGTGTAAAGTAAATAAGTACATTTACTCAAGTACTGTACTTAAGTACAATTCTCAGTCACTGTTCGCCTCGCTGTATATATAAATATTATATAAAAAATAACGGAGTAACGCACCATGTTGTAACGGTAACTGAGTTACTGAATTAAAAAAAGAATGCGTTAGAGTACTAGTTACTGAAAAGAATAATGGCGTTACAGTAACGCGTTACTTGTAACACGTTAGTCCCAACACTGTTCACACCAAGGGGGAGAAAAAAAACGTTCCACTATAAATCAGCTCATTGGGAGGATCAAATTAAACGGCTGCATGTTGTCAGGGAGTTGGATAGACAAGCAAAACTATCATGGAGATTTATAATGCTCCTGTCAGTAGAAGTTTCCATTAGGACGCATCTTCTGGAGTCATTCTCCATCTCTTTTGCTTTTCTTATTTTAAAACATTAATACAATCAGTTTAGTGTTAACAGTACCTTTTTTTCTTTCTTCTTTTACTTAAAGGTATTCCAAATTATTGTGGTGTTATTTATTTATTTATATTAAAATGACAAACCATATTGATTGTATAAGGTAGGACTGTTTCTCCAGAAGTTTAGTATTTATATCATGATTTGATGTCATTGTGCTGTGTGCTATTACATGCTCAATGAATTGGGCACCATTTCAATTACCTTTCTTATTTAATACCATTTAACTGAGGCAAAAATACTTTGCATGTATGAATTATGACAGTAATTGTTACACTTAATGAAATAGCTATGATCATTATTAAGTTGTATTACATTATTAAATTGTGATGTGAATCAGAATCAGAATCGGCTGTATTGTCACATAATAGGTTTACACTACAGAAATAAAAAAGTGGGTGGAATTAGAAGTTTAAGTTCTGTCGTTTTTATTTCCAAAAATGAAAGGGTAGAAGAAGAAGAAGAGAGAGATCAATCAAAGACACAAACAAATGATCTGGGGTAAGATATAAAGATGCGTGAGCATACAGTAGCAACAGATGTATACTGTACATGATATTGTTATGACCCTGGCCTAGGGGGGGCAGGGGACTCTACAAAAATACAGGGGAGACGCAAAGAATATAGTGTTTATTAAATTAAATAACCAAAATGAACAAATAGATCATAAATGAACAGATGAGGTGTGGAAATCCGTAAAGTCAGTAGTGTAATGCGTGTATGCATGAGTGGATTGTGTAGTGTGTGAGTGTTGAATGTGTGAACATAAGGTGGAAACAAGGAGGTGTAGGTTGGGTGAGGAGCAAAAGCAACTGAACTGAAGGAGAGAAAGAGGACTGGGGAGGCAGGCTTTTATAGGGCGTGGACACCCGGGCCCAGGTGCACGCCAATTTGGCTGATTGCTCCCAAGTCCTATTGGAACCAATGAGAAACACAAATGAATGCAAAACAACTTTAAACCATAAGCATATAACCTAAGAGTGACATAACATTATCATACTATAATACAATACAGGGAACCGTCACCCCCCCCCCCCCCCCCTTAAAGACGGGGTCCCAAAGGGATCACCGGTATCCAATTTACTTTAAATATACTACCTATCTACTATACCAAACCTCTACTCCAATGGCCGCCCGCACCCTGTCACAGACCTCCACCCCAGCAACCGGTTCCAACTTAAGGAAGCATTTAAGGGGTGAAAGACAGAAGCAAGAGGAGGACCTACCTACCGAGACAGTTAAGACCTCAGTCATGAGGAGCCCGTGATAACACATCGGCCACCACGTTCTCCGTCCCTTTAACATGACGGATGTCCAAGGTATAGGACTGCAGGAACAGTGACCACCTTATCAACCTCTGGTTTGGACACTGCAGAGAATTCAGGAAAGTCAGGGGGTTATGGTCAGTATAGATAACAACGGGGGTACTACCGCCCCCATAGTCTGGGAGTCTTCGGCTTGGATCTTGGACAACAGGGGCGCGGCCACTGAGTTCTGATTCAAATCAACAGCCAATGAAGAAAAGGGGGCGGGATCCACATGCAGTGGGTGTTGCATCTAAATAGGATTGACGGGAAGCAATTTCCCCTTGAGAAATTTCGGCCGCCATTGTTGTGTACTGCTGTTTGCCTCTCGTCGGACTTTTTAGACGAGTTGCACAGCTCTCAGACCGGTAAGAGGCGTGTCCGCTCACATTCTGAGCGTAAGTTACATCCCGCCCACAAATACCAGGGCTCTGGCCCAGAAGTTCCTCGCCAGAGCTGGCGAAAACTTCTGGGAACTCAGATTACCGCCCCCATAAACGTCAAAATGTTGTAAAGCCAATGCTTCCCTTTTAGGCCATATTGTCTAGGCCCTTTTTGTTCAGTTTCGTTCCCATCAAGTGGATCTAGATAATCTCTGCTTCTTAAAAAAGATCTATTGGTAGTAAGTAAGAAATAAAGTTACCGCCATCTGATTTGGCGCAGTATTTTTATAATCAGTGTTTAAAAGTCGGTACTATTTTCTTAGCAGCGTAGTAATACTTTCAAAGGGGTGGTGCGGTTTTTGGCACGTGATTCCCGTTACAACCAATGGGGTCGCCTCTTTATTTCTATAATTTCCTGCAACAACAGCCATAGCAACGGACCACGGTAACGTCCGAAGAAAATAAATCAAAACAAAGAAAATATCCTTCAAAAGCACGTCAAAAGGACTCGAAACTATGCTATATGAATCTTATGTCTGTCCAGAAATGTACGGGCCGTACATCTACATAAACGTTCAGATTTCAAATACAAAGTGCTTACCGCATGGCCATTGATGTTACGAATCTGTATGGTCCCGCAGAAATACCCGTATATTCCGTATTGTTCAATAAAGAGTATTCTTAACCGATCGGTGGCCATTTTCTCATAGATTTATAATGTATCAGAGTGCAATACACCTCCCATCCGATAGGGTCGCGTCGTTGAAAGGATATGGTGAAAATGGCCACCGATCGAATTAACAGGTTTTTTATTGAACAATACGGAAGATACAGGTACTTATCTGGGCCCGTACATAATTGTAACATCCATGGCCATGGGTAAGCATTTTAAATATGAAATATGAATGTTTATGTAGATGTACGGGCCGTTAATGGATAAAGTGCAAACACCTGGTTGAATGTTTCAGGGCTACTACAGAACGTGCACCAACGTTACTTAAACATCAACATTGTGTGGATATGGGTTCTTACAAGCCTCCTGAGGACGCTGGGTTTCACGCAACATTCTACCAGTGTTTTATTGACAAAAATACATTAATGTGATTAATGTGAGAGGAAAACGGCAGAAGGATCAACTCTCTCAAACAGAAACGTCAGCAGGTGAGCCACACACACACACACACACACACACACACACACACACACACACACACACACACACACACACACACACACACACACACACACACACACACACACACACACACACACACACTCAGGGGGGGGCTCACATTTTAACATGAGACTGAAATAATTTATTGTGTTATCAGATAAAAGCATTGAAAATAGCAGATCTACAAGCTCACAACACATCACAACGCGTTGTGAGCTTGTAGATCTGCTATTTTCAATAGATTTATTTGGGGGTAGACACATTTTAACATGAGACTGAAATCATTTTTTATGTTATCACATGAAAAAAATCAATTGAAAATACTGTATCTACAAGCTCACAACACGTCGCGTTGTGAAAGTAAAACTACCTCAAAATTCTACTTGAGTACAGTAGCCTACTTGAGTAAATGTACTTAGTTACTTTATACCACTGAAAGTACAGGTACTAAAAAAAACGTACAGTACTCAAGTGAATGTCCACCACTGCATCTCACCAGTGCTGATAAAGCCCATAAGCTAATTGGCAATATGGCCAAGTAAGAGATGATAAACAAAACATGCATGTCAATATTGGACTGTCAAATATTGATTTGTCATTTTATGATTGTATGGGTGCTATTACTGTATTTGAAACACTCGTGTGTCATTTCATCCATGTTCCATCTCTGTGATAACTCAGACATCTTTACATCGTTAACAGCTAATACACCAGATGTTGTGATTGATAAAGAGTCCAGATAAGTGTCTGTATTAGATAGCCTGACCCTTTGACTCTAGCCTAGAGGAAGCCTTTATGACACAGATTTGCACACATTTTGAAACATGCTCCTAACAGGTTTTTGGGGGAACAATTTTTTTTCTGTTTTCGTCACTCGTCACTTTTCGTCACTACCGAAACGGAAAAATAAATTCACAAAAAAATCACTACCAATCAGCTTTAAATTGCCTGAAACGTGCTCCTAACAGGTTTTTGGGGGAACATTTTTTTTTCTGTTTTCGTCACTCGTCACTTTGTCACTACCGAAACGGGAAAAAAAAATCACAAAAAAATCACTACCAATCAGCTTTAAATTGCCTGAAACGTGCTCCTAACAGGTTTTTTGGGGAACACTTTTTTTTCTGTTATCGTCACTCGTCACTAGTCGTCACTACCGAAACGGAAAAAAAAAATCACAAAAAAATCACTACCAATCAGCTTTAAATTGCCTGAAACGTGCTCCTAACAGGTTTTTGGGGGAACATTTTTTTTTCTGTTTTCGTCACTCGTCACTTTTCGTCACTACCGAAACGGAAAAAAAAAAATCACAAAAAAATCACTACCAATCAGCTTTAAATTGCCTGAAACGTGCTCCTAACAGGTTTTTGGGGGAACTTTTTTTTTTCTGTTTTCGTCACTCGTCACTTTTCGTCACTACCGAAACGGAAAAAAAAATCACAAAAAAATCACTACCAATCAGCTTTAAATTGCCTGAAACGTGCTCCTAACAGGTTTTTGGGGGAACTTTTTTTTTTCTGTTTTCGTCACTCGTCACTTTTCGTCACTACCGAAACGGAAAAAAAAAATCACAAAAAATCACTACCAATCAGCTTTAAATTGCCTGAAACGTGCTCCTAACAGGTTTTTTGGGGAACAATTTTTTTTCTGTTTTCGTCACTCGTCACTTTTCGTCACTACCGAAACGGAAAAAAAATTTCACAAAAAAATCACTACCAATCAGCTTTAAATTGCCTGAAACGTGCTCCTAACAGGTTTTTGGGGGAACATTTTTTTTCTGTTTTCGTCACTCGTCACTTTTCGTCACTACCGAAACGGAAAGAAAAATCACAAAAAAATCACTACCAATCAGCTTTAAATTGCCTGAAACGTGCTCCTAACAGGTTTTTGGGGGAACTTTTTTTTTTCTGTTTTCGTCACTCGTCACTTTTCGTCACTACCGAAACGGAAAAAAAAAATCACAAAAAAATCACTACCAATCAGCTTTAAATTGCCTGAAACGTGCTCCTAACAGGTTTTTGGGGGAACTTTTTTTTTTCTGTTTTCGTCACTAGTCACTTTTCGTCACTACCGAAACGGGAAAAAAAATTCACAAAAAAATCACTACCAATCAGCTTTAAATTGCCTGAAACGTGCTCCTAACAGGTTTTTTGGGGAACAATTTTTTTTCTGTTTTCGTCACTCGTCACTTTTCGTCACTACCGAAACGGAAAAAAAAAATTCACAAAAAAATCACTACCAATCAGCTTTAAATTGCCTGAAACGTGCTCCTAACAGGTTTTTGGGGGAACAATTTTTTTTCTGTTTTCGTCACTCGTCACTTTTCGTCACTACCGAAACGGAAAAAAAAATCACAAAAAAATCACTACCAATCAGCTTTAAATTGCCTGAAACGTGCTCCTAACAGGTTTTTGGGGGAACTTTTTTTTTTCTGTTTTCGTCACTCGTCACTTTTCGTCACTACCGAAACGGGAAAAAAAATTCACAAAAAAATCACTACCAATCAGCTTTAAATTGCCTGAAACGTGCTCCTAACAGGTTTTTGGGGGAACTTTTTTTTTTCTGTTTTCGTCACTCGTCACTTTTCGTCACTACCGAAACGGGAAAAAAAATTCACAAAAAAATCACTACCAATCAGCTTTAAATTGCCTGAAACGTGCTCCTAACAGGTTTTTGGGGGAACTTTTTTTTTTCTGTTTTCGTCACTCGTCACTTTTCGTCACTACCGAAACGGAAAAAAAAAATCACAAAAAAATCACTACCAATCAGCTTTAAATTGCCTGAAACGTGCTCCTAACAGGTTTTTGGGGGAACAATTTTTTTTCTGTTTTCGTCACTCGTCACTTTTCGTCACTACCGAAACGGGAAAAAAAAATCACAAAAAAATCACTACCAATCAGCTTTAAATTGCCTGAAACGTGCTCCTAACAGGTTTTTGGGGGAACTTTTTTTTTTCTGTTTTCGTCACTCGTCACTTTTCGTCACTACCGAAACGGAAAAAAAAAATCACAAAAAAATCACTACCAATCAGCTTTAAATTGCCTGAAACGTGCTCCTAACAGGTTTTTGGGGGAACTTTTTTTTTTCTGTTTTCGTCACTCGTCACTTTTCGTCACTACCGAAACGGAAAAAAAAATCACAAAAAAATCACTACCAATCAGCTTTAAATTGCCTGAAACGTGCTCCTAACAGGTTTTTGGGGGAACTTTTTTTTTTCTGTTTTCGTCACTCGTCACTTTTCGTCACTACCGAAACGGGAAAAAAAATTCACAAAAAAATCACTACCAATCAGCTTTAAATTGCCTGAAACGTGCTCCTAACAGGTTTTTGGGGGAACTTTTTTTTTTCTGTTTTCGTCACTCGTCACTTTTCGTCACTACCGAAACGGGAAAAAAAATTCACAAAAAAATCACTACCAATCAGCTTTAAATTGCCTGAAACGTGCTCCTAACAGGTTTTTGGGGGAACTTTTTTTTTTCTGTTTTCGTCACTTGTCACTTTTCGTCACTACCGAAACGGAAAAAAAAAATCACAAAAAAATCACTACCAATCAGCTTTAAATTGCCTGAAACGTGCTCCTAACAGGTTTTTGGGGGAACAATTTTTTTTCTGTTTTCGTCACTCGTCACTTTTCGTCACTACCGAAACGGGAAAAAAAAATCACAAAAAAATCACTACCAATCAGCTTTAAATTGCCTGAAACGTGCTCCTAACAGGTTTTTGGGGGAACTTTTTTTTTTCTGTTTTCGTCACTCGTCACTTTTCGTCACTACCGAAACGGAAAAAAAAAATCACAAAAAAATCACTACCAATCAGCTTTAAATTGCCTGAAACGTGCTCCTAACAGGTTTTTGGGGGAACTTTTTTTTTTCTGTTTTCGTCACTCGTCACTTTTCGTCACTACCGAAACGGAAAAAAAAATCACAAAAAAATCACTACCAATCAGCTTTAAATTGCCTGAAACGTGCTCCTAACAGGTTTTTGGGGGAACTTTTTTTTTTCTGTTTTCGTCACTCGTCACTTTTCGTCACTACCGAAACGGGAAAAAAAATTCACAAAAAAATCACTACCAATCAGCTTTAAATTGCCTGAAACGTGCTCCTAACAGGTTTTTGGGGGAACTTTTTTTTTTCTGTTTTCGTCACTCGTCACTTTTCGTCACTACCGAAACGGGAAAAAAAATTCACAAAAAAATCACTACCAATCAGCTTTAAATTGCCTGAAACGTGCTCCTAACAGGTTTTTGGGGGAACTTTTTTTTTTCTGTTTTCGTCACTCGTCACTTTTCGTCACTACCGAAACGGAAAAAAAAAATCACAAAAAAATCACTACCAATCAGCTTTAAATTGCCTGAAACGTGCTCCTAACAGGTTTTTGGGGGAACAATTTTTTTTCTGTTTTCGTCACTCGTCACTTTGTCACTACCGAAACGGAAAAAATAAATCACAAAAAAATCACTACCAATCAGCTTTAAATTGCCTGAAACGTGCTCCTAACAGGTTTTTTGGGGAACAATTTTCTTTCTGTTTTCGTCACTCGTCACTTTTCGTCACTACCGAAACGGAAAAAAAAATTCACAAAAAAATCACTACCAATCAGCTTTAAATTGCCTGAAACGTGCTCCTAACAGGTTTTTGGGGGAACTTTTTTTTTTCTGTTTTCGTCACTCGTCACTTTTCGTCACTACCGAAACGGAAAAAAAAATCACAAAAAAATCACTACCAATCAGATTTAAATTGCCTGAAACGTGCTCCTAACAGGTTTTTGGGGGAACTTTTTTTTTTCTGTTTTCGTCACTCGTCACTTTTCGTCACTACCGAAACGGGAAAAGAAATTCACAAAAAAATCACTACCAATCAGCTTTAAATTGCCTGAAACGTGCTCCTAACAGGTTTTTGGGGGAACTTTTTTTTTTCTGTTTTCGTCACTCGTCACTTTTCGTCACTACCGAAACGGAAAAAAAAAATCACAAAAAAATCACTACCAATCACCTTTAAATTGCCTGAAACGTGCTCCTAACAGGTTTTTGGGGGAACAATTTTTTTTCTGTTTTCGTCACTCGTCACTTTGTCACTACCGAAACGGAAAAAAAAAATCACAAAAAAATCGCTACCAATCAGCTTTAAATTGCCTGAAACGTGCTCCTAACAGGTTTTTTGGGGAACATTTTTTTTTCTGTTTTCGTCACTCGTCACTTTTCGTCACTACCGAAACGGAAAAAAAATTTCACAAAAAAATCACTACCAATCAGCTTTAAATTGCCTGAAACGTGCTCCTAACAGGCTTTTGGGGGAACTTTTTTTTTTCTGTTTTCGTCACTAGTCACTTTTCGTCACTACCGAAACGGGAAAAAAAATTCACAAAAAAATCACTACCAATCAGCTTTAAATTGCCTGAAACGTGCTCCTAACAGGTTTTTGGGGGAACAATTTTTTTTCTGTTTTCGTCACTCGTCACTTTTCGTCACTACCGAAACGGAAAAAAAAAATTCACAAAAAAATCACTACCAATCAGCTTTAAATTGCCTGAAACGTGCTCCTAACAGGTTTTTGGGGAAACTTTTTTTTTTCTGTTTTCGTCACTCGTCACTTTTCGTCACTACCGAAACGGAAAAAAAAATCACAAAAAAATCACTACCAATCAGCTTTAAATTGCCTGAAACGTGCTCCTAACAGGTTTTTGGGGGAACTTTTTTTTTTCTGTTTTCGTCACTCGTCACTTTTCGTCACTACCGAAACGGAAAAAAAAAATCACAAAAAAATCACTACCAATCAGCTTTAAATTGCCTGAAACGTGCTCCTAACAGGTTTTTGGGGGAACAATTTTTTTTCTGTTTTCGTCACTCGTCACTTTTCGTCACTACCGAAACGGAAAAAAAAAATCACAAAAAAATCACTACCAATCACCTTTAAATTGCCTGAAACGTGCTCCTAACAGGTTTTTGGGGGAACAATTTTTTTTCTGTTTTCGTCACTCGTCACTTTGTCACTACCGAAACGGAAAAAAAAAATCACAAAAAAATCGCTACCAATCAGCTTTAAATTGCCTGAAACGTGCTCCTAACAGGTTTTTTGGGGAACAATTTTTTTTCTGTTTTCGTCACTCGTCACTTTTCGTCACTACCGAAACGGAAAAAAAATTTCACAAAAAAATCACTACCAATCAGCTTTAAATTGCCTGAAACGTGCTCCTAACAGGTTTTTGGGGGAACATTTTTTTTTCTGTTTTCGTCACTCGTCACTTTTCGTCACTACCGAAACGGAAAAAAAAATCACAAAAAAATCACTACCAATCAGCTTTAAATTGCCTGAAACGTGCTCCTAACAGGTTTTTGGGGGAACTTTTTTTTTTCTGTTTTCGTCACTAGTCACTTTTCGTCACTACCGAAACGGGAAAAAAAATTCACAAAAAAATCACTACCAATCAGCTTTAAATTGCCTGAAACGTGCTCCTAACAGGCTTTTGGGGGAACTTTTTTTTTTCTGTTTTCGTCACTAGTCACTTTTCGTCACTACCGAAACGGGAAAAGAAATTCACAAAAAAATCACTACCAATCAGCTTTAAATTGCCTGAAACGTGCTCCTAACAGGTTTTTGGGGGAACTTTTTTTTTTCTGTTTTCGTCACTCGTCACTTTTCGTCACTACCGAAACGGAAAAAAAAAATCACAAAAAAATCACTACCAATCACCTTTAAATTGCCTGAAACGTGCTCCTAACAGGTTTTTGGGGGAACAATTTTTTTTCTGTTTTCGTCACTCGTCACTTTGTCACTACCGAAACGGAAAAAAAAAATCACAAAAAAATCGCTACCAATCAGCTTTAAATTGCCTGAAACGTGCTCCTAACAGGTTTTTTGGGGAACATTTTTTTTTCTGTTTTCGTCACTCGTCACTTTTCGTCACTACCGAAACGGAAAAAAAATTTCACAAAAAAATCACTACCAATCAGCTTTAAATTGCCTGAAACGTGCTCCTAACAGGTTTTTGGGGGAACATTTTTTTTTCTGTTTTCGTCACTCGTCACTTTTCGTCACTACCGAAACGGAAAAAAAAATCACAAAAAAATCACTACCAATCAGCTTTAAATTGCCTGAAACGTGCTCCTAACAGGTTTTTGGGGGAACTTTTTTTTTTCTGTTTTCGTCACTAGTCACTTTTCGTCACTACCGAAACGGGAAAAAAAATTCACAAAAAAATCACTACCAATCAGCTTTAAATTGCCTGAAACGTGCTCCTAACAGGCTTTTGGGGGAACTTTTTTTTTTCTGTTTTCGTCACTAGTCACTTTTCGTCACTACCGAAACGGGAAAAAAAATTCACAAAAAAATCACTACCAATCAGCTTTAAATTGCCTGAAACGTGCTCCTAACAGGTTTTTGGGGGAACAATTTTTTTTCTGTTTTCGTCACTCGTCACTTTTCGTCACTACCGAAACGGAAAAAAAAAATTCACAAAAAAATCACTACCAATCAGCTTTAAATTGCCTGAAACGTGCTCCTAACAGGTTTTTGGGGAAACTTTTTTTTTTCTGTTTTCGTCACTCGTCACTTTTCGTCACTACCGAAACGGAAAAAAAAATCACAAAAAAATCACTACCAATCAGCTTTAAATTGCCTGAAACGTGCTCCTAACAGGTTTTTGGGGGAACTTTTTTTTTTCTGTTTTCGTCACTCGTCACTTTTCGTCACTACCGAAACGGAAAAAAAAAATCACAAAAAAATCACTACCAATCAGCTTTAAATTGCCTGAAACGTGCTCCTAACAGGTTTTTGGGGGAACAATTTTTTTTCTGTTTTCGTCACTCGTCACTTTTCGTCACTACCGAAACGGAAAAAAAAAATCACAAAAAAATCACTACCAATCACCTTTAAATTGCCTGAAACGTGCTCCTAACAGGTTTTTGGGGGAACAATTTTTTTTCTGTTTTCGTCACTCGTCACTTTGTCACTACCGAAACGGAAAAAAAAAATCACAAAAAAATCGCTACCAATCAGCTTTAAATTGCCTGAAACGTGCTCCTAACAGGTTTTTTGGGGAACAATTTTTTTTCTGTTTTCGTCACTCGTCACTTTTCGTCACTACCGAAACGGAAAAAAAATTTCACAAAAAAATCACTACCAATCAGCTTTAAATTGCCTGAAACGTGCTCCTAACAGGTTTTTGGGGGAACATTTTTTTTTCTGTTTTCGTCACTCGTCACTTTTCGTCACTACCGAAACGGAAAAAAAAATCACAAAAAAATCACTACCAATCAGCTTTAAATTGCCTGAAACGTGCTCCTAACAGGTTTTTGGGGGAACTTTTTTTTTTCTGTTTTCGTCACTAGTCACTTTTCGTCACTACCGAAACGGGAAAAAAAATTCACAAAAAAATCACTACCAATCAGCTTTAAATTGCCTGAAACGTGCTCCTAACAGGCTTTTGGGGGAACTTTTTTTTTTCTGTTTTCGTCACTAGTCACTTTTCGTCACTACCGAAACGGGAAAAAAAATTCACAAAAAAATCACTACCAATCAGCTTTAAATTGCCTGAAACGTGCTCCTAACAGGTTTTTGGGGGAACAATTTTTTTTCTGTTTTCGTCACTCGTCACTTTTCGTCACTACCGAAACGGAAAAAAAAAATTCACAAAAAAATCACTACCAATCAGCTTTAAATTGCCTGAAACGTGCTCCTAACAGGTTTTTGGGGAAACTTTTTTTTTTCTGTTTTCGTCACTCGTCACTTTTCGTCACTACCGAAACGGAAAAAAAAATCACAAAAAAATCACTACCAATCAGCTTTAAATTGCCTGAAACGTGCTCCTAACAGGTTTTTGGGGGAACTTTTTTTTTTCTGTTTTCGTCACTCGTCACTTTTCGTCACTACCGAAACGGAAAAAAAAAATCACAAAAAAATCACTACCAATCAGCTTTAAATTGCCTGAAACGTGCTCCTAACAGGTTTTTGGGGGAACAATTTTTTTTCTGTTTTCGTCACTCGTCACTTTTCGTCACTACCGAAACGGAAAAAAAAAATCACAAAAAAATCACTACCAATCACCTTTAAATTGCCTGAAACGTGCTCCTAACAGGTTTTTGGGGGAACAATTTTTTTTCTGTTTTCGTCACTCGTCACTTTGTCACTACCGAAACGGAAAAAAAAAATCACAAAAAAATCGCTACCAATCAGCTTTAAATTGCCTGAAACGTGCTCCTAACAGGTTTTTTGGGGAACAATTTTTTTTCTGTTTTCGTCACTCGTCACTTTTCGTCACTACCGAAACGGAAAAAAAATTTCACAAAAAAATCACTACCAATCAGCTTTAAATTGCCTGAAACGTGCTCCTAACAGGTTTTTGGGGGAACATTTTTTTTTCTGTTTTCGTCACTCGTCACTTTTCGTCACTACCGAAACGGAAAAAAAAATCACAAAAAAATCACTACCAATCAGCTTTAAATTGCCTGAAACGTGCTCCTAACAGGTTTTTGGGGGAACTTTTTTTTTTCTGTTTTCGTCACTAGTCACTTTTCGTCACTACCGAAACGGGAAAAAAAATTCACAAAAAAATCACTACCAATCAGCTTTAAATTGCCTGAAACGTGCTCCTAACAGGCTTTTGGGGGAACTTTTTTTTTTCTGTTTTCGTCACTAGTCACTTTTCGTCACTACCGAAACGGGAAAAAAAATTCACAAAAAAATCACTACCAATCAGCTTTAAATTGCCTGAAACGTGCTCCTAACAGGTTTTTGGGGGAACTTTTTTTTTTCTGTTTTCGTCACTCGTCACTTTTCGTCACTACCGAAACGGAAAAAAAAAATCACAAAAAAATCACTACCAATCAGCTTTAAATTGCCTGAAACGTGCTCCTAACAGGTTTTTGGGGGAACTTTTTTTTTTCTGTTTTCGTCACTCGTCACTTTTCGTCACTACCGAAACGGAAAAAAAAAATCACAAAAAAATCACTACCAATCAGCTTTAAATTGCCTGAAACGTGCTCCTAACAGGTTTTTGGGGGAACAATTTTTTTTCTGTTTTCGTCACTCGTCACTTTGTCACTACCGAAACGGAAAAAAAAAATCACAAAAAAATCGCTACCAATCAGCTTTAAATTGCCTGAAACGTGCTCCTAACAGGTTTTTTGGGGAACAATTTTTTTTCTGTTTTCGTCACTCGTCACTTTTCGTCACTACCGAAACGGAAAAAAAATTTCACAAAAAAATCACTACCAATCAGCTTTAAATTGCCTGAAACGTGCTCCTAACAGGTTTTTGGGGGAACATTTTTTTTTCTGTTTTCGTCACTCGTCACTTTTCGTCACTACCGAAACGGAAAAAAAAATCACAAAAAAATCACTACCAATCAGCTTTAAATTGCCTGAAACGTGCTCCTAACAGGTTTTTGGGGGAACTTTTTTTTTTCTGTTTTCGTCACTAGTCACTTTTCGTCACTACCGAAACGGGAAAAAAAATTCACAAAAAAATCACTACCAATCAGCTTTAAATTGCCTGAAACGTGCTCCTAACAGGTTTTTGGGGGAACTTTTTTTTTTCTGTTTTCGTCACTAGTCACTTTTCGTCACTACCGAAACGGGAAAAAAAATTCACAAAAAAATCACTACCAATCAGCTTTAAATTGCCTGAAACGTGCTCCTAACAGGTTTTTGGGGGAACTTTTTTTTTTCTGTTTTCGTCACTCGTCACTTTTCGTCACTACCGAAACGGGAAAAAAAATTCACAAAAAAATCACTACCAATCAGCTTTAAATTGCCTGAAACGTGCTCCTAACAGGTTTTTGGGGGAACAATTTTTTTTCTGTTTTCGTCACTCGTCACTAGTTGTCACTACCGAAACGGAAAAAAAAATTCACAAAAAAATCACTACCAATCAGCTTTAAATTGCCTGAAACGTGCTCCTAACAGGTTTTTGGGGGAACAATTTTTTTTCTGTTTTCGTCACTCGTCACTTTGTCACTACCGAAACGGAAAAAAAAAATCACAAAAAAATCACTACCAATCAGCTTTAAATTGCCTGAAACGTGCTCCTAACAGGTTTTTTGGGGAACAATTTTCTTTCTGTTTTCGTCACTCGTCACTTTTCGTCACTACCGAAACGGAAAAAAAAATTCACAAAAAAATCACTACCAATCAGCTTTAAATTGCCTGAAACGTGCTCCTAACAGGTTTTTGGGGGAACTTTTTTTTTTCTGTTTTCGTCACTCGTCACTTTTCGTCACTACCGAAACGGAAAAAAAAATCACAAAAAAATCACTACCAATCAGATTTAAATTGCCTGAAACGTGCTCCTAACAGGTTTTTGGGGGAACTTTTTTTTTTCTGTTTTCGTCACTCGTCACTTTTCGTCACTACCGAAACGGGAAAAGAAATTCACAAAAAAATCACTACCAATCAGCTTTAAATTGCCTGAAACGTGCTCCTAACAGGTTTTTGGGGGAACTTTTTTTTTTCTGTTTTCGTCACTCGTCACTTTTCGTCACTACCGAAACGGAAAAAAAAAATCACAAAAAAATCACTACCAATCACCTTTAAATTGCCTGAAACGTGCTCCTAACAGGTTTTTGGGGGAACAATTTTTTTTCTGTTTTCGTCACTCGTCACTTTGTCACTACCGAAACGGAAAAAAAAAATCACAAAAAAATCGCTACCAATCAGCTTTAAATTGCCTGAAACGTGCTCCTAACAGGTTTTTTGGGGAACAATTTTTTTTCTGTTTTCGTCACTCGTCACTTTTCGTCACTACCGAAACGGAAAAAAAATTTCACAAAAAAATCACTACCAATCAGCTTTAAATTGCCTGAAACGTGCTCCTAACAGGTTTTTGGGGGAACATTTTTTTTTCTGTTTTCGTCACTCGTCACTTTTCGTCACTACCGAAACGAAAAAAAAAATCACAAAAAAATCACTACCAATCAGCTTTAAATTGCCTGAAACGTGCTCCTAACAGGTTTTTGGGGGAACTTTTTTTTTTCTGTTTTCGTCACTAGTCACTTTTCGTCACTACCGAAACGGGAAAAAAAATTCACAAAAAAATCACTACCAATCAGCTTTAAATTGCCTGAAACGTGCTCCTAACAGGCTTTTGGGGGAACTTTTTTTTTTCTGTTTTCGTCACTAGTCACTTTTCGTCACTACCGAAACGGGAAAAAAAATTCACAAAAAAATCACTACCAATCAGCTTTAAATTGCCTGAAACGTGCTCCTAACAGGTTTTTGGGGGAACAATTTTTTTTCTGTTTTCGTCACTCGTCACTTTTCGTCACTACCGAAACGGAAAAAAAAAATTCACAAAAAAATCACTACCAATCAGCTTTAAATTGCCTGAAACGTGCTCCTAACAGGTTTTTGGGGGAACTTTTTTTTTTCTGTTTTCGTCACTCGTCACTTTTCGTCACTACCGAAACGGAAAAAAAAATCACAAAAAAATCACTACCAATCAGCTTTAAATTGCCTGAAACGTGCTCCTAACAGGTTTTTGGGGGAACTTTTTTTTTTCTGTTTTCGTCACTCGTCACTTTTCGTCACTACCGAAACGGGAAAAAAAATTCACAAAAAAATCACTACCAATCAGCTTTAAATTGCATGAAACGTGCTCCTAACAGGTTTTTGGGGGAACTTTTTTTTTTCTGTTTTCGTCACTCGTCACTTTTCGTCACTACCGAAACGGAAAAAAAAAATCACAAAAAAATCACTACCAATCAGCTTTAAATTGCCTGAAACGTGCTCCTAACAGGTTTTTGGGGGAACAATTTTTTTTCTGTTTTCGTCACTCGTCACTTTTCGTCACTACCGAAACGGAAAAAAAAAATCACAAAAAAATCACTACCAATCACCTTTAAATTGCCTGAAACGTGCTCCTAACAGGTTTTTGGGGGAACAATTTTTTTTCTGTTTTCGTCACTCGTCACTTTGTCACTACCGAAACGGAAAAAAAAAATCACAAAAAAATCGCTACCAATCAGCTTTAAATTGCCTGAAACGTGCTCCTAACAGGTTTTTTGGGGAACAATTTTTTTTCTGTTTTCGTCACTCGTCACTTTTCGTCACTACCGAAACGGAAAAAAAATTTCACAAAAAAATCACTACCAATCAGCTTTAAATTGCCTGAAACGTGCTCCTAACAGGTTTTTGGGGGAACATTTTTTTTTCTGTTTTCGTCACTCGTCACTTTTCGTCACTACCGAAACGGAAAAAAAAATCACAAAAAAATCACTACCAATCAGCTTTAAATTGCCTGAAACGTGCTCCTAACAGGTTTTTGGGGGAACTTTTTTTTTTCTGTTTTCGTCACTAGTCACTTTTCGTCACTACCGAAACGGGAAAAAAAATTCACAAAAAAATCACTACCAATCAGCTTTAAATTGCCTGAAACGTGCTCCTAACAGGCTTTTGGGGGAACTTTTTTTTTTCTGTTTTCGTCACTAGTCACTTTTCGTCACTACCGAAACGGGAAAAAAAATTCACAAAAAAATCACTACCAATCAGCTTTAAATTGCCTGAAACGTGCTCCTAACAGGTTTTTGGGGGAACAATTTTTTTTCTGTTTTCGTCACTCGTCACTTTTCGTCACTACCGAAACGGAAAAAAAAAATTCACAAAAAAATCACTACCAATCAGCTTTAAATTGCCTGAAACGTGCTCCTAACAGGTTTTTGGGGGAACTTTTTTTTTTCTGTTTTCGTCACTCGTCACTTTTCGTCACTACCGAAACGGAAATAAAAATCACAAAAAAATCACTACCAATCAGCTTTAAATTGCCTGAAACGTGCTCCTAACAGGTTTTTGGGGGAACTTTTTTTTTTCTGTTTTCGTCACTCGTCACTTTTCGTCACTACCGAAACGGGAAAAAAAATTCACAAAAAAATCACTACCAATCAGCTTTAAATTGCCTGAAACGTGCTCCTAACAGGTTTTTGGGGGAACTTTTTTTTTTCTGTTTTCGTCACTCGTCACTTTTCGTCACTACCGAAACGGAAAAAAAAAATCACAAAAAAATCACTACCAATCAGCTTTAAATTGCCTGAAACGTGCTCCTAACAGGTTTTTGGGGGAACAATTTTTTTTCTGTTTTCGTCACTCGTCACTTTTCGTCACTACCGAAACGGAAAAAAAATTTCACAAAAAAATCACTACCAATCAGCTTTAAATTGCCTGAAACGTGCTCCTAACAGGTTTTTGGGGGAACATTTTTTTTTCTGTTTTCGTCACTCGTCACTTTTCGTCACTACCGAAACGGAAAAAAAATTCACAAAAAAATCACTACCAATCAGCTTTAAATTGCCTGAAACGTGCTCCTAACAGGTTTTTGGGGGAACTTTTTTTTTTCTGTTTTCGTCACTAGTCACTTTTCGTCACTACCGAAACGGGAAAAAAAATTCACAAAAAAATCACTACCAATCAGCTTTAAATTGCCTGAAACGTGCTCCTAACAGGTTTTTGGGGGAACTTTTTTTTTTCTGTTTTCGTCACTCGTCACTTTTCGTCACTACCGAAACGGGAAAAAAAATTCACAAAAAAATCACTACCAATCAGCTTTAAATTGCCTGAAACGTGCTCCTAACAGGTTTTTGGGGGAACAATTTTTTTTCTGTTTTCGTCACTCGTCACTAGTTGTCACTACCGAAACGGAAAAAAAAATTCACAAAAAAATCACTACCAATCAGCTTTAAATTGCCTGAAACGTGCTCCTAACAGGTTTTTGGGGGAACAATTTTTTTTCTGTTTTCGTCACTCGTCACTTTGTCACTACCGAAACGGAAAAAAAAAATCACAAAAAAATCACTACCAATCAGCTTTAAATTGCCTGAAACGTGCTCCTAACAGGTTTTTTGGGGAACAATTTTCTTTCTGTTTTCGTCACTCGTCACTTTTCGTCACTACCGAAACGGAAAAAAAAAATCACAAAAAAATCACTACCAATCAGCTTTAAATTGCCTGAAACGTGCTCCTAACAGGTTTTTGGGGGAACATTTTTTTTTCTGTTTTCGTCACTCGTCACTTTTCGTCACTACCGAAACGGAAAAAAAAATTCACAAAAAATCACTACCAATCAGCTTTAAATTGCCTGAAACGTGCTCCTAACAGGTTTTTGGGGGAACTTTTTTTTTTCTGTTTTCGTCACTAGTCACTTTTCGTCACTACCGAAACGGGAAAAAAATTCACAAAAAAATCACTACCAATCAGCTTTAAATTGCCTGAAACGTGCTCCTAACAGGTTTTTGGGGGAACTTTTTTTTTTCTGTTTTCGTCACTAGTCACTTTTCGTCACTACCGAAACGGGAAAAAAAATTCACAAAAAAATCGCTACCAATCAGCTTTAAATTGCCTGAAACGTGCTCCTAACAGGTTTTTGGGGGAACTTTTTTTTTTCTGTTTTCGTCACTCGTCACTTTTCGTCACTACCGAAACGGGAAAAAAAAATCACAAAAAAATCACTACCAATCAGCTTTAAATTGCCTGAAACGTGCTCCTAACAGGTTTTTGGGGGAACTTTTTTTTTTCTGTTTTCGTCACTCGTCACTTTTCGTCACTACCGAAACGGAAAAAAAAAATCACAAAAAAATCACTACCAATCAGCTTTAAATTGCCTGAAACGTGCTCCTAACAGGTTTTTGGGGGAACAATTTTTTTTCTGTTTTCGTCACTCGTCACTTTGTCACTACCGAAACGGAAAAAATAAATCACAAAAAAATCACTACCAATCAGCTTTAAATTGCCTGAAACGTGCTCCTAACAGGTTTTTTGGGGAACAATTTTCTTTCTGTTTTCGTCACTCGTCACTTTTCGTCACTACCGAAACGGAAAAAAAAATTCACAAAAAAATCACTACCAATCAGCTTTAAATTGCCTGAAACGTGCTCCTAACAGGTTTTTGGGGGAACTTTTTTTTTTCTGTTTTCGTCACTCGTCACTTTTCGTCACTACCGAAACGGAAAAAAAAATCACAAAAAAATCACTACCAATCAGATTTAAATTGCCTGAAACGTGCTCCTAACAGGTTTTTGGGGGAACTTTTTTTTTTCTGTTTTCGTCACTCGTCACTTTTCGTCACTACCGAAACGGGAAAAGAAATTCACAAAAAAATCACTACCAATCAGCTTTAAATTGCCTGAAACGTGCTCCTAACAGGTTTTTGGGGGAACTTTTTTTTTTCTGTTTTCGTCACTCGTCACTTTTCGTCACTACCGAAACGGGAAAAAAAATTCACAAAAAAATCGCTACCAATCAGCTTTAAATTGCCTGAAACGTGCTCCTAACAGGTTTTTGGGGGAACTTTTTTTTTTCTGTTTTCGTCACTCGTCACTTTTCGTCACTACCGAAACGGGAAAAAAAATTCACAAAAAAATCACTACCAATCAGCTTTAAATTGCCTGAAACGTGCTCCTAACAGGTTTTTGGGGGAACAATTTTTTTTCTGTTTTCGTCACTCGTCACTAGTTGTCACTACCGAAACGGAAAAAAAAAATCACAAAAAAATCACTACCAATCAGCTTTAAATTGCCTGAAACGTGCTCCTAACAGGTTTTTTGGGGAACAATTTTTTTTCTGTTTTCGTCACTCGTCACTTTTAGTCACTACCGAAACGGAAAAAAAAATTCACAAAAAAATCACTACCAATCAGCTTTAAATTGCCTGAAACGTGCTCCTAACAGGTTTTTGGGGGAACATTTTTTTTTCTGTTTTCGTCACTCGTCACTTTTCGTCACTACCGAAACGAAAAAAGAAATTC
This sequence comes from Gymnoscopelus microlampas, assembly GCF_963454915.1. Lineage (NCBI taxonomy): Eukaryota > Metazoa > Chordata > Actinopteri > Myctophiformes > Myctophidae > Gymnoscopelus > Gymnoscopelus microlampas. The sequence goes on from NC_139949.1 coordinate 50,512,336, forward strand.
ACAAAAAAATCACTACCAATCAGCTTTAAATTGCCTGAAACGTGCTCCTAACAGGTTTTTGGGGGAACTTTTTTTTTTCTGTTTTCGTCACTCGTCACTTTTCGTCACTACCGAAACGGAAAAAAAAATTCACAAAAAAATCACTACCAATCAGCTTTAAATTGCCTGAAACGTGCTCCTAACAGGTTTTTGGGGGAACATTTTTGTTTCTGTTTTCGTCACTCGTCACTTTTCGTCACTACCGAAACGGAAAAAAAAATTCACAAAAAAATCACTACCAATCAGCTTTAAATTGCCTGAAACGTGCTCCTAACAGGTTTTTGGGGGAACATTTTTTTTTCTGTTTTCGTCACTCGTCACTAGTCGTCACTACCGAAACGGGAAAAAAAAATCACAAAAAAATCACTACCAATCAGCTTTAAATTACCTGAAACGTGCTCCTAACAGGTTTTTGGAGGAACATTTTTTTTTCTGTTTTCGTCACTCGTCACTTTTCGTCACTACCGAAACGGGAAAAAAAATTCACAAAAAAATCACTACCAAATCAGCTTTAAATATCCTGAAACGTGCTCCTAACAGGTTTTTGGGGGATTTTTTTTTTTCGTTTCGGTAGTGTCACTACCGAAACGGAAACATTTTTACCTAGTCCAGAGCTCGATGAATGTTAGGGACCAAAAAAAAAGTCACTACCAATCAACTTTAAATTGCCTGAAACGTACTCCTAACAGGTTTTTGGGGGAACAATTTTTTTTTCGTTTCGGTAGTGTCACTACCGAAACGGGAAAAAATGTACTAAGTCCAGAGCTCGATGAATGTTAGGGACCAAAAAAAAAGTCACTACCAATCAACTTTAAATTGCCTAAAACGTACTCCTAACAGGTTTTAGGGGGATTTTTTTTTCTTTTCGTTTCGGTAGTGTCACTACCGAAACGGAAAAAAATGTACTAAGTCCAGAGCTCGATGAATGTTAGGGACCAAAAAAAAAGTCACTACCAATCAACTTTAAATTGCCTGAAACGTACTCCTAACAGGTTTTTGGGGGATTTTTTTTTTTTTTTTCGTTTCGGTAGTGTCACTACCGAAACGGGAAAAAATGTACTAAGTCCAGAGCTCGATGAATGTTAGGGACCAAAAAAAAAGTCACTACCAATCAACTTTAAATTGCCTAAAACGTACTCCTAACAGGTTTTTGGGGGATTTTTTTTTCTTTTCGTTTCGGTAGTGTCACTACCGAAACGGAAAAAAATGTACTAAGTCCAGAGCTCGATGAATGTTAGGGACCAAAAAAAAAGTCACTACCAATCAACTTTAAATTGCCTGAAATGTACTCCTAACAGGTTTTTGGGGGAACTTTTTTTTTTCTGTTTTCGTCACTCGTCACTTTTCGTCACTACCGAAACGGAAAAAAAAATTCACAAAAAAATCACTACCAACCAGCTTTAAATTGCCTGAAACGTGCTCCTAACAGGTTTTTGGGGGAACATTTTCTTTTCTGTTTTCGTCACTCGTCACTTTTCGTCACTACCGAAACGGAAAAAAAAATTCACAAAAAAATCACTACCAATCAGCTTTAAATTGCCTGAAACGTGCTCCTAACAGGTTTTTGGGGGAACATTTTTTTTTCTGTTTTCGTCACTCGTCACTAGTCGTCACTACCGAAACGGGAAAAAAAAATCACAAAAAAATCACTACCAATCAGCTTTAAATTACCTGAAACGTGCTCCTAACAGGTTTTTGGAGGAACATTTTTTTTTCTGTTTTCGTCACTCGTCACTTTTCGTCACTACCGAAACGGGAAAAAAAATTCACAAAAAAATCACTACCAAATCAGCTTTAAATATCCTGAAACGTGCTCCTAACAGGTTTTTGGGGGATTTTTTTTTTTCGTTTCGGTAGTGTCACTACCGAAACGGAAACATTTTTACCTAGTCCAGAGCTCGATGAATGTTAGGGACCAAAAAAAAAGTCACTACCAATCAACTTTAAATTGCCTGAAACGTACTCCTAACAGGTTTTTGGGGGAACAATTTTTTTTTCGTTTCGGTAGTGTCACTACCGAAACGGGAAAAAATGTACTAAGTCCAGAGCTCGATGAATGTTAGGGACCAAAAAAAAAGTCACTACCAATCAACTTTAAATTGCCTAAAACGTACTCCTAACAGGTTTTAGGGGGATTTTTTTTTCTTTTCGTTTCGGTAGTGTCACTACCGAAACGGAAAAAAATGTACTAAGTCCAGAGCTCGATGAATGTTAGGGACCAAAAAAAAAGTCACTACCAATCAACTTTAAATTGCCTAAAACGTACTCCTAACAGGTTTTTGGGGGATTTTTTTTTCTTTTCGTTTCGGTAGTGTCACTACCGAAACGGAAAAAAATGTACTAAGTCCAGAGCTCGATGAATGTTAGGGACCAAAAAAAAAGTCACTACCAATCAACTTTAAATTGCCTAAAACGTACTCCTAACAGGTTTTTGGGGGATTTTTTTTTCTTTTCGTTTCGGTAGTGTCACTACCGAAACGGAAAAAAATGTACTAAGTCCAGAGCTCGATGAATGTTAGGGACCAAAAAAAAAGTCACTACTAATCAACTTTAAATTGCCTGAAATGTACTCCTAACAGGTTTTTGGGGGAACTTTTTTTTTTCTGTTTTCGTCACTCGTCACTTTTCGTCACTACCGAAACGGAAAAAAAAATTCACAAAAAAATCACTACCAACCAGCTTTAAATTGCCTGAAACGTGCTCCTAACAGGTTTTTGGGGGAACATTTTCTTTTCTGTTTTCGTCACTCGTCACTTTTCGTCACTACCGAAACGAAAAAAAAAAATCACAAAAAAATCACTACCAATCAGCTTTAAATTGCCTGAAACGTGCTCCTAACAGGTTTTTGGGGGAACATTTTTTTTTCTGTTTTCGTCACTCGTCACTAGTCGTCACTACCGAAACGGGGAAAAAAAATCACAAAAAAATCACTACCAATCAGCTTTAAATTACCTGAAACGTGCTCCTAACAGGTTTTTGGAGGAACATTTTTTTTTCTGTTTTCGTCACTCGTCACTTTTCGTCACTACCGAAACGGGAAAAAAAATTCACAAAAAAATCACTACCAAATCAGCTTTAAATATCCTGAAACGTGCTCCTAACAGGTTTTTGGGGGATTTTTTTTTTTCGTTTCGGTAGTGTCACTACCGAAACGGAAACATTTTTACCTAGTCCAGAGCTCGATGAATGTTAGGGACCAAAAAAAAAGTCACTACCAATCAACTTTAAATTGCCTGAAACGTACTCCTAACAGGTTTTTGGGGGAACAATTTTTTTTTCGTTTCGGTAGTGTCACTACCGAAACGGGAAAAAATGTACTAAGTCCAGAGCTCGATGAATGTTAGGGACCAAAAAAAAAGTCACTACCAATCAACTTTAAATTGCCTAAAACGTACTCCTAACAGGTTTTAGGGGGATTTTTTTTTCTTTTCGTTTCGGTAGTGTCACTACCGAAACGGAAAAAAATGTACTAAGTCCAGAGCTCGATGAATGTTAGGGACCAAAAAAAAAGTCACTACCAATCAACTTTAAATTGCCTAAAACGTACTCCTAACAGGTTTTTGGGGGATTTTTTTTTCTTTTCGTTTCGGTAGTGTCACTACCGAAACGGAAAAAAATGTACTAAGTCCAGAGCTCGATGAATGTTAGGGACCAAAAAAAAAGTCACTACCAATCAACTTTAAATTGCCTGAAATGTACTCCTAACAGGTTTTTGGGGGAACAATTTTTTTTCTGTTTTCGTCACTCGTCACTAGTCGTCACTACCGAAACGGGGAAAAAAAATCACAAAAAAATCACTACCAATCAGCTTTAAATTGCCTGAAACGTGCTCCTAACAGGTTTTTGGGGGAACAATTTTTTTTCTGTTTTCGTCACTCGTCACTAGTCGTCACTACCGAAACGGGAAAAAAAATCACAAAAAAATCACTACCAATCAGCTTTAAATTGCCTGAAACGTGCTCCTAACAGGTTTTTGGGGGAACAATTTTTTTTCTGTTTTCGTCACTCGTCACTTTTCGTCACTACCGAAACGGGGAAAAAAAATCACAAAAAAATCACTACCAATCAGCTTTAAATTGCCTGAAACGTGCTCCTAACAGGTTTTTGGGGGAACAATTTTTTTTCTGTTTTCGTCACTCGTCACTTTTCGTCACTACCGAAACGGAAAAAAAAATTCACAAAAAAATCACTACCAATCAACTTTAAATTGCCTGAAACGTACTCCTAACAGGTTTTTGGGGGATTTTTTTTTTTCGTTTCGGTAGTGTCACTACCGAAACGGAAACATTTTTACCTAGTCCAGAGCTCGATGAATGTTAGGGACCAAAAAAAAAGTCACTACCAATCAACTTTAAATTGCCTGAAACGTACTCCTAACAGGTTTTTGGGGGATTTTTTTTTTTTTTAGTTTCAAACGGAATTTTTTTTACTAAGTCCAGAGCTCGATGAATGTTAGGGACCAAAAAAAAAGTCACTACCAATCAACTTTAAATTGCCTGAAACGTACTCCTAACGGGTTTTTGGGGGAATTTTTTTTTTTAATCACTAAGTGTGGAGGCCAAAATCCTCCCCCCAAAAACCTGTTAGGAGTACGTTTCAGGCAATTTAGATTGATTGGTAGTACTTTGCAGTGGAGTAAAAAAAAAATCACCATTGTGTCACTACTGAAACGTTTTTGTGTCACTATCGAAACGAAAGTTAAATCCGAAAAAATCACTAAGTGTAGAGGCTAAAATCGTCCCCCCAAAAACCTGTTAGGAGTACGTTTCAGGCAATTTAGAGTTGATTGGTAGTACTATGTAGTGGAGTAATTTTCTTTTCACCATTGTGTCACTACCGAAACGAAAGTTATATCCGAAAAAATCATTAAGTGTGGAGGCCAAAATCGTCCCCCAAAAAGGAGTACGTTTCAGGCAATTTAGATTGATTGGTAGTACTTTGTAGTGGAGTAAAAAAAATGTCACCATTGTGTCACTACCGAAACTTTTTGTGTCACTATCGAAACGAAAGTTAGTATGTATCACAATGTAGAGCTTTAACTTTTTAACTTACCTAAAAAAAAGGTATCTTTAAAGATTACTTCAATGTGAATGTATATGAAGACACTGTATCCAGATGAATACTTCTCAACTCTGTGCATAATGGGTTATTTGAAAGGTGTTAAATAATAATTTTTGGTTGGCTTTAAGTTGAAGCTCTATATTCTGACTTTCTGATCTAATCAGTGCTATGGTCTTGTAGGGAATCGACAGACTGTGCCGACTGCAGTGGCCGAGCCTTGAACCTGTAACCTACGGCTCACCAGGTAGTCACACTAACCATTCAGCTACAGCTCTACTTAGATCTGTGGTTCTAAAACATTTTGTTGGCAAGGGCCCCCCAAATTAACATGTATTTGGCAGTGGACCTCAATGTGAAAAGATGTAGTGTCAGGGCCCCCCATGAAAAAGATTTATATTTAAAACTTTAAAAGAATATATATATTTATTTTCACACAATGTCAGGGTTAAGAATCAAACTCCTAACCTTTTGTTTCTCAGGCAGGCTCTTTATCCAGTGGGCCACTGTGCCATGCTAAAGATTGAAGGCCAATTAGATAATGACAGAAAAGCCAAAGGCTTGTTTCCATTGGGGTTCATTAAACATTCAGAAGCAACAGCACAACAAACCATAGACAAAATAATATGCTGTAAAGATCTTTTTTTTTTGTTTTTGTATTGTTGTGTGTTGTTCCCCAAAGAGGAATGAAGACCTCATCACAGCAAGGCAGCTGGTAGCACAGTGGGTTGAGTCACTGTCAACACTGTTAACATGTTCCAGAGATTGTGGGTTCAAACCCCACTGACTCTTTACCCCGAAACCTTCCTTTAAAGACTGAGTTCCAGAAGAACTACTCTAAAGCCGCCCGGAAAGCAGTGAGGATTGGCCGGTACCAATGGTGCAGCGGACTAGTCACAGGGCTAGTGGCGCAGGGCACCTTGTACAATGTACTTGGTTCAAGCCTCATGTCAGGTACTGAAAAATAACCCATCGATGCGCGAGCAGTGGGCACCGGGAGGGCCGTCTCCTCCCGGTGGTTTCCAGACACTAAAGCAGAGGGGTTATAGTAAAATTCCAAACGGACAGCTGGAATATTACTGAAAGGTAATATGAGAGAGAGAGAGAGAGAGAGAGAGAGAGAGAGAGAGAGAGAGAGAGAGAGAGAGAGAGAGAGAGAGAGAGAGAGAGAGAGAGAGAGAGAGAGAGAGAGAGAGAGAGAGAGAGAGAGAGAGAGAGACCCTTGCATGCTAATATACTTACACATACTACTATATAACTAATATACTTACTATATAAAACTAATATACTTACTACTACTATATAACTTACTACTATATAACTAATATACTTACTACTAGCATACATGATCCAGAGGCCATGAGTTCAGAAACAAGTTATAACCACCAGGAAACCTGTAACTCTCAGCCAACAGCATAGCTCAACTGGTAGTGCGTCTGTCCAATAACATGACTTGACTTGATTTGACTTGACTGGGTTCGATTCCCACTCGAGTCAAGTGTCCCTGGTAACTTGGGGCAACGGATAAATTGACTGATATCCTTAGTGATGCTTCCCTTTGCAGACTAACTTCTAGAAAAACAAGTTAATTCCAAAAAAAACAAAAAACAAGTTATAACCACCAGGAAACCTGTAACTCTCAGTCAACAGCATAGCTCAACTGGTAGAGCGTCTGTCCAATAACTTGACTTGACTTGACTGGGTTCGATTCCCACTCGAGTCAAGTGTCCCCGGTAACTTGGGGCAACGGATAAATTGACTGATATCCTTAGTGATGCTTCCCTTTGCAGACTAACTTCTAGAAAAACAAGTTAATTCTAAAAAAAAACAAAAAAACAAGTTATAACCACCAGGAAACCTGTAACTCTCAGCCAACAGCATAGCTCAACTGGTAGAGCGTCTGTCCAATAACTTGACTTGACTTGACTGGGTTCGATTCCCACTCGAGTCAAGTGTCCCCGGTAACTTGGGGCAACGGATAAATTGACTGATATCCTTAGTGATGCTTCCCTTTGCAGACTAACTTCTAGAAAAACAAGTTAATTCTAAAAAAAAAAAAAACAAGTTATAACCACCAGGAAACCTGTAACTCTCAGTCAACAGCATAGCTCAACTGGTAGAGCGTCTGTCCAATAACATGACTTGACTTGACTTGACTGGGATCGATTCCCACTCGAGTCAAGTCACTAACTTGACGTGAGTGGGAATCGAACCCAGGACCGCTCGGTCCTGGGTTGAACTGGATTTGAACCAGCACACTCCTACAAGTTATTCTACGGATATCAGTCAATTTATCCGTTGCCCCAAGTTACCGGGGACACTTGCCTCGAGTGGGAATCGAACCCACTCAAGTCAAGTCAAGTCATGTTATTGGACAGACGCTCTACCAGTTGAGCTAAGCTGTTGGCTGAGAGTTACAGGTTTCCTGGTGGTTTTAACTTGTTTTTCTAGAAGTTATTCTGCAAAGGGAAGCATCACGAAGAATATCAGTCAATTTATCCGTTGCCCCAAGTTACCGGGGACACATGACTCAGAGTGGGAATCGAACCCACTCAAGTCAGGTCAAGTTATGTTATTGGACAGACGCTCTACCAGTTGAGCTAAGCTGTTGGCTGAGAGTTACAGGTTTCCTGGTGGTTTTAACTTGTTTTTCTAGAAGTTAGTCTGCAAAGGGAAGCATCACAGTAAAGACACCAGTGGGATTTGAACTCATGGCCTCTGGATCATGTATACTGCGTCTCAACCCATTGAGCTAACAGTTGGATGACAAATATAGCCTTCCTGGTAGTTTTCAGTTGATCTTCTGGAAGCCAGTCTGCAAAGGAAAGAATCATAGGAAAGACATCAATGGGATTTGAACTCATGGCCTCTGGATCATGAATACTGCGTCTCAACCCATTGAGCTAACAGATGGCTGACAAGTACAGCCTTCCTGGTAGTTTTCAGTTGATCTTCTGGAAGCCAGTCTGCAAAGGAAAGAATCATAGGAAAGACATCAATGCGATTTGAACTCATGGCCTCTGGATCATGAATACTGCGTCTCAACCCATTGAGCTAACAGATGGCTGACAAGTACAGCCTTCCTGGTAGTTTTCAGTTGATCTTCTGGAAGCCAGTCTGCAAAGGAAAGAATCATAGGAAAGACATCAATGGGATTTGAACTCATGGCCTCTGGATCATGTATACTGCGTCTCAACCCATTGAGCTAACAGTTGGATGACAAATATAGCCTTCCTGGTAGTTTTCAGTTGATCTTCTGGAAGCCAGTCTGCAAAGGAAAGAATCATAGGAAAGACATCAATGGGATTTGAACTCATGGCCTCTGGATCATGAATACTGCGTCTCAACCCATTGAGCTAACAGATGGCTGACAAGTACAGCCTTCCTGGTGCTTTGACTTGAACAACAAACAAGACAAATAACTTTAAAAAAATGTGTTACAGCATAAATATAAATCTTTTTCAATGGGGGGGCCTGACACTACATCTTTTCACATTGGGGTCCACTGCCCAAATACGTGTCAATTTGGGGGGTTGACTACAAAACGTTTCAGAACCGCAGATTCCAAGGAAACAGCTGTAGGTGAATGGATAGAGTCACTGACTAGTGAGCCGCAGGTAACAGGTTCAAGCCTCAGCTACAGCAGCAAGTCAGGATGTCAAATCAAATAGGTATTATTAGGAGTGAAATGGTTGTGTTTCTTCACCCCAACTGCACATGACAGCAGTTTTATATCAGTTTACATGTACGTTATTTTCAGTGATGAAGACAAACCGCACAGACGTTCACTGTACTTTAGTACATTTTGTAAACTTATGACTCTGAGTAGAGTAAAATATCTATAAATCCTTAGTACATGTTATTATGTGCCCTATAGTAAAGTGAAGACAGTTCATCATTTACAACTGTCTGTTAATGTGACTTTCTCCTTACCTGTTGCAAACTACCTGGCTTTCATGAATGCAGATGCCAAACAATTACTAGAATTATCTTTCATGTTTAATATATGATTCGTAAGACATTCGTAAAGAGTGTGTTGACCATTTGCTAACGTTATCATGGGCCTTGTTGTAAAGTGAAGACTATGCATTATTATTTCATGTTTAACAGTGATTAGTAAAACATGTGACATCAAAAAGTGGCAAAAGTAACGTTATATAGTATACAAGTATACAACAATTTATTAAGATATAAAATGTAGCAACTCTTGGCCACAGCACACACACTGACATTTAAACAAAGAAATTAATCACAACAGAATCACAGAGTAGCAGCTTGGAGCCTCTGCAGTCACCACCTCCCAGTGCAAGTTAGCTTTAGCTGCTAAGCTAAACTGCTAAGCATGGAGGACATTACTAGCCTACACATCAAAACAAACATTGTGGATACAAACAGCCACCATCAAAATACCCCCTAGTCATAATGCTACTTCATGTGTGTAAGATTAGCCATTTTATGTTACCTCGATCACCTGCAACAAGACAGTTAAAACACATAAAACATGAATTAGACATATTTCTGTCCAGTCTGCAACTGCATCACTGTTCACTTCCTCCCTAGTAGGCTACTGCATGTGTAATGCAGGTAATCGGTGTGTTGCCAGATTTTGCAAAAGAAACAAGCGGACAGGTCTATGAAAACAAGCCCAAAAGAAGCAACTAGGCTCAGGCTCATGATAACGTCTGCAAATGGTTTACATACTCTTTACGAATGTCTTACGCATCATTTGCTTAACATGAATGATAATTCTAGTAATTGTTTGGTGTCTGCATTCATGAAAGCCAGGTAGTTTGCAACAGGTAAGGAGAAAGTCCACATTAACAGACAGTCATAAATGATGAACTGTCTTCACTTTACTGTAGGGCACATAATAACATGTACAAAGGATTTATAGATATTTTAGGAATGTTTTACAAAGCATGTTAAACATGAACAAACACATTAACAGACAGTTGTAAATGATGAACTGTCTTCACTTTACTATAGGGCACATAATAACATGTACTAAGGATTTATAGATACTTTAGGAATGTTTAACAAAGCATATGTTAAACATGAACAAGCTACCAATAGCTTGTATATATTATGTAACATCAGTTACAAATGATTTAATAATCATTTACAGATGTATTATACATGGCTTATTCATGAATAGTTACTAATACCTTTATAGATGATTTGTAACCGTAGTTATAAAGGTTTTAGTAATCATTTACGAATGTCAATAAACAGGTTGTTAATGATTTGTTAATAGTCTACAAACTGCCTATAAACGTTTCTAAATGCTTTAGAATGGGTCGTTACAAATGATTTAATAATCTTTTACAGATGTATATAAATGGCTTATTCATGAATAGTTCACTACTTACTAATACTTTACAAATGATTTGTAACTGTAGTTATAAAGGTTTTAGTAATCATTTACGAATGTCAACAAACAGGTTGTTAATGATTTGTTAATAGTCTACAAACTACTTATAAACGTTTATAAATGCTTTATAACGGGTCATTATTGTAAAGTGCTACCGATTTGAAGATGCTTGAACATTCGACAATTGAGGCCTAATATTTCTACAAAACCTGTCACCTACAGCCACTGTGGGCATTAAACAGTATGTTGACCTGTACGTTTAGGTCTGATAATGATGTACCGTACATGTTCACATCATGTATACTTTACATTGCTTAAAGGGATAGTTCACCCAAAAACGTACTTTTTTTTATCCATTAGTCACCCCATGGAGACTTGAATTATTGACCGGTAGGCAGCGGTTCCGGTAGGAGACTCTTTTGTGTCTCCAACCGGAACAGCTGCCCGTCATCAAATTATTGGTTTAGGAATGAGACAAAAACAAATGCATGAATTCTCCATGGGGTGACTAATCCATAGGACAAATAAGTCATTTTGGGGGTGAACTATCCCTTTAACACCATTTTGCAAATTCTTAATTTGTTTTACATTTTGGGAGAAAAAAATAACCAATTTAACAAAGAGTTGCCGTCTATGCCGAATATTCATTTGGCCAAGGATTGGACCTCTTCCTTACTTCCTTCACATGTGTTACCAATGATTCTAATGAAGGCTCTGTTCCATTTAGTGTAGCACAGTGGTTCTCAAAGGACCCCCATAACTCTGTATAAATGGAAACAAATTACAGTCCATTTGGTTCCATTTGTACTCTCACTCAGAGTTACACACCCGGAAGGGTCCATTTGGAACAGAGCCTTCATTACTAGCATCATTGGTAACACCTGTGAAGGGAAGTGAGGAAGAGGCACAATTTATTTCCAATAGGGCCGCCGATTCCAAAACTCAAGTTTGTGCCTCCCTCCTACAATGGTGCCGGTTGGTGTTAGAGTGAAATTGGTGACCTTCAGAAAACATGTGACCATCTCGTAGACTTCACACAAACATCAATGTGACAGAGCAACTCTGTTAATAAACTAACAGCAGTGATTGACTTTGGATGTTTGACATGATGTGAAGTCCACAAGATGGACACATATTTTGTCAGGTCACCAATTTCTCCAGAACACTGGAGTATAGGCAGAATGTTGAGGGTTGGAATTTGAAACAAACTCCATGGTTTTACTAGACCTGTCACAATGACATACATAATGCTTGCAATGTTTTGCACAATCGTCATAATCAGGAATAGCAGATCTACCAGCTCCAAAACGTGTCACGTTGGGCTTGTAGATCGTGTAGATTTCCACTCCGCTAATTCCACTATTAATGTGTTTTTTGAAAGTATAAGAGTAATTCAATGATGTATATTATTATTTGTCATATCTGCCTTGTGCAACTTGCCTGAAAGCCGGGACAATAATAATTGCATTCACATGTTCAACGTCAAACACAATTAAATCATTAACCCTTTAAGTCCGGGAACGCATCCGTGTAATTTTTTGATTTCTTTAGGCTATTCAAAAAGTGGCACTCGGTGCCGCGCTATGAGCTTGTAGATCTGCTATTATTTCAAAAGACATCGTGAAAATGTGTCCAAATCTTTGAATATATATTTTTTAAAGCGAACATTTGTAACTCAAATCTTTGCTTCTGGGTGGATTCTACAAATGTAGAAATCCTCAGACCCCCGCAGACACCCCCCCATATCTCAAAATATTGTTCCAGAAGCAAAGATTTTAGTTAAGAATGTATAAAATATATATATATATATATATATATATATATATATACACACATATAAATTCAATGATTTGCACAAATTTTCAAGATTTTTCAAAAAGAAATAGCAGATCTACAAGCTCATAGCGCAGCACTATCAACTCGTATATCTACCATTTTTGAAAAGCCAAAGAAATCTTAAACTGACACAGATGCGTTCCCGGTCTTAATGGTTAATCGCAATCATTTGTGTGAAAATTAATAGTCAACGTACATTTTATAATGGTGACACAGCCCTATTAGTCCAGGGGCCAACACTGATATTTTCACAAATTGGTACCACCTGAGGTGGCCGTAAAGTTTTTGTATTTTTGTATTCCTACATGTCTCTAGTTTATATTTTGGTATGATACATCTTCCAATTCAGTAGCTTAATGGCAGTTATCACTACCTACCAGCTAATGTATCCGGTAGGAGACACAAAGTAGAATCTTTGTGTCTCCTACCGGAAATACACCCAGGCATCAAATTATTGCGACAAAAAACAAAATATATCCATGTATTCAAGGCTTCATGGGGTGTGCAATTGATAACTTCTCAGATTTTTGGTGTTTGCAAAAAGACTGCTTTCCATAAGCTTGTAAAAGTTGACCCTCCTTCGGTCTAGGGTGGTCATAGCTGAATGGGTAGTATTTCCGGTAGGAGACACAAAGATTCTACTTTGTGTCTCCTACCGGATACATTAGCCGGTTTAGAGTGATTACTGTCATTAAGCTACTGAATTGGAAGATGTATCATACCAAAATATAAACTAGAGACATGTAGGAATACAAAAATACCAAAAATGTACGGCCTCCTTAGGTGGTACCAAAATCTGCCTTGGCCCCTGGACTATATGGTTTATACTGGCCGGGTGTGATCCAGGTACGTACCGTGTGAGGTCTACCGCCGCTCGGTTGAAGATAGCTGGTATTAATAGAGCCGCGTAGGTTGTATGGCACCACGTCCCGAGCACCGTACGCCTTGTATCTCAGACGGAGAGTGTTCGTTGGCACCGTTATACGTTTCAGCTCTCAGGGCTCGTTGCTGCGTCGACTCCATCGAGGTTCCATCTTCAAGCCCCTTTTCCTGAGTTACAGACACTCTATTACCAGCTATCTCCTGATGACTCCATCCATCCAGGACCTTCACTGTAGAACTCATACAGCGAGTCAAACGCTGAGTCATAGCAAGAAGCCATGACTCAGCGTTTTTAACTCACTGTATGAAGTAGATTTATTCCACTCTGCAGAAGGTCACCTCATGAATAACCTGCAAGACACAGATATACACCAACATTATATTTACTATATTGTATAATAATAACAATAATAGAACATTTTGTTTTAATTAGGCTATAGTGCAACTTTGATGATGTAGAGGGCCACTATATTTCAACACTCACTCCAGAGGGACATTGCATATTGTTGCTGTCGGGCAGAAACCTCTTATCTCCTTATTTTTACTTTGTAAATTAAATTTGTCATTCTAGTATGTCACGCAAAAGTAGCAAAAATAGCTGATCTAGTTTTGAGCTTGTAGATCGGCTATTTTGGAATTGGAATCCTGAATTATTTTTGGGTATTTTTTAATTGGAATCCTGATGTATTTTTTTTATTTAATTTCAAATGGATTTACTTATACTTAAGTTAACTTTGGACATAAAGTCATTAAACTAATAATATAGACTGAAGTAATTAAAGTGGGTCATGATTGCATGTTTGGAATTGGAACAGCTGAAATCAATATATCACTATTAAGTTATTAACCTGTGGTGGGGGTGTGGCCCCCAGGCCGCCAGTTGCCCATGCTATAGTGTTAACCCTTTAAGACCGGGAACGCATCAGTGTAACCACTTTAACCATTATCTTATACTTTGGCTGTTCAAAAATGGCAGATCTACAAGCTCATAGCGCAGCACCGAGTGCTGCGCTACCGAATGAGCTTGTAGATCTGCCATTTTTTGAAAAATCGTGAACATTTGCATATTTATTTTACTCAAATTTTGCTTCTGGGGGGTCCCTGGAACAACATATTTTGAGATGGGGGTCCACGGCCAATTACATCATTATGGGTGGTCCTTGTCATGAAAAAGTTTGATTATAGCAACAAATTCTTTTCAAAAAACTGTTATGATTTATAAGACATTTGTAGAATCCCCCAGAAACGCCACACACACACACACACACACACACACACACACACACACACACACACACACACACACACACACACACACACACACACACACACACACACACACACACACACACAAACACAAATAGCAGATCTACAAGCTCATAGCGCGGCACTCGGTGCCACACTATGAGCTTGTAGATCTGCTTTTTTTGAATAGCCCAAAGCATAAGATAATGGTTAAAGTGGTTCAACCTCTCGTCCTATTTGATCATACTACAGCATCAACAGTAGCAGATCTACAAGCTTGAAACGCACAAAGCAACATGTTTTGAGCGTGTAGATCTGCTATTTTGCCATTTTTGAATCCTGAAAAGTAACAGTTTTGGACATAATTATGAGGTTTCCTCCCTATAGAGACGATATTATAGTTTCATCTTAGCATTGGATCAAGACTCGTGGATTTCTTGTTAGCGATTTTTATATCGATATTTACTTTAGATCTTATTCTCCTGCCACACAGTCTGAATTTATTATAGACATATTAATATAGTTACATAGTTTGAAAATGATATGGGTAATAACATGTTTAATACAAGGTATATGTTGCATCCTGTAACATGGTATATATTAGTGTATGTTGTATCCTGTATTTCTACGAGACATGATCAGACCTGTGCAGCATCAATGTGCACTGATGAAAGCTGTGATGGATGTAGGGCTGCAACTATCCATGACTTTCTAAGCAATTCATCTATAGATTACTTTTCTGATTAATAATCACATAATTAGGAGCTGTTTTTTTCTTAATGTTTTTACTTCTCAACAAATTGATTGACAACATCAGTCCTATGTCTGTGTCGTGTAAGATATGTGAAAATAGCTGATCTACAAGCTCAAAACGCATCGCACGGTGACATGTCGAGAGCTTGTAGATCTGCTATTTTCAATATTTTTGGTTTTGATTATTAATCGGTTAATTTTTCAAATGAATGATTAACATTTATTTTGTTTATAATAATTTGAATTTAGTTGGATGAACTGCTTTACTCCTAGATGGATGTTCTCTTGTCTACAGGTCAGGAAGGTCACATAGTACTGTTACTGTATATAAACAATGGACAGTACCCAAGACCAACAGTAGGGGGCAGCAATACACCAACTGGCGTCTAGATAAATTGGTCGTCAGAAGAAGAACATACCCACAATGCAGTAGTGAAAACAACATGGTGTGTTGACCCCCAAGCCCCCAGAACCATAGTGCTTGCATTGAAGCGAAATGGACATGCTGGCCATTTGAAGTATTGCAGGTGTGGCCAATGTATATGAACGAGCCCATGGGGCCCCAGTGACGCAAATAGGCCGCGCCCATCACATTTTCCAATACGTTTCCAACCCGGAAGAAGGGGTGATTTCGTCCCATGCGCTGGGTGAGCAACTCAATGCAAGTGGATGGGAGGCGATATCCGGTGCCCTCTCTATTATTTTTTAACTCTATGGTGTTGACTGACTGTTGTTGACACTTTAAAATACCATAGATTCAGTGGTGACTTATCCAACGGGCTTGAGGTGCTGAAGCACAGGGCACCAACCTTGGGGGGGGGGGGCACCAAACGGCGTGAAGAAAAAATAAACGGCCAAAATGTTAAAGGAGCCACAACATTGAAACGCGCTGGTGAAGCTCATTTTTTCCGCGCAGTATCTGCCGTATTGAACAATACGTCAGATACGGGTTCTTCTGAGGGCCCGTTCATAATTGTAACATCCGGGCCATGAGGTAAACACTTTATATTTGAAACCTGAACGTTTACGTAGATGCACGGACCCCAACCCTAACTTACCCCCCCCCCCTCCCCCCTTCTCTTGTACATATTTTTCACTCTTCATACCAGTAACCTGTAAGCTGATTGTATGACGTTCTGTATAGTAGTGTGTATATCTGTCAGTGTCTTATATGTCATCATCACGATGTGCATGGGGATCTCATCTTAAACAAGCTCAGTGCTTAAAGGTAGGGTAAGTGATATTTTTTGGTTAAAACCAAAAGTATTTTGTTGAAAGGTTAAAATACGATATTCTGATTGTAATCATTGCTATAGAGTGTTTGTTCAGTAACAGATGTCTCGTCTCTCCAGCTCTAAACAGAAAATACATTTTCCGGTAGGTGTCAAAATCTCAGCCAATTAGGAGAAAGTACCCATTTTTAAGCTTCATTTGTATAGTGTTCCAGTTCCAATTTTGCCTGCTCATTTCTTAGTGTCATCACTTCCAATTTCACTTGTTTAATCTATATCCTGATTGAGTTCTCTGTCCTGATTGGATAAAATTGGAAATGAAACTGAAACTAAAATGCATGTTCTGTTTTATAAAGAGCTGGAGAGACAAGGAGACTCCTGTTACTGAACAAACACTCTATAGCAATGAGTACTATCAGAATATAGAGCTATTTAACACTTATTTTAACCAAAGAAAATCACTTACCCTAACTTTAATGAGTTTTCCAGTTTAGTAGACCTTGTATAGTGAATTTGTACTTATACAGTTGTTCTCATGTCTTACTAAATAAAGTACATCAATCAATCAATCAATCAATCAAGTGTGAAAGTGCAAAGACTATTTTGAACCTACTCCAAGACTGTCCGATAATATGACAGTCGTTGTATCAAGGCTAGTACATGAGTAGGATCTTTACTCTGTCCACAGTAATGTTAATGTGATTGTCAAGTGAAGTTAAACATTTTGTCTAAACATTTGTCAGTGTTGCCAGATTTTGCGAGAGAAACACGCAACCAGGTCTATGAAAACAAGCCAAAGAAGCGATTATAGGCCACATTAAACCTATGCATCAGATATTTGAAAACAGTCGATCTACAAGCTCACAACACGACATGTTGTGAGCTTGTAGATCTGCTATTTTCAAAAGAATATTGTAACATTTCAACAACACAAATCTGGTAAGGGGGCCTCTGGCACAAAATGTTTTTTAGATGTGGGAGTAGTCTCCAGTTTAATAACTGGAGACTACTTTGTCCAGTCAGTAATGTCTTTTTCAATTCGTTCATTTCAGACCAGTGTGTGGAGTCCAGACTGCAGGTGAAGATGAACTCTCCAGACTCAGCCAGGGACATTTCTATTAAACAGGAGGAACCTGAAGACCACCCACTCCTCAGTAAGTTTCATGTGCTCTCTCTTTCTTTTTTTTTCTTTTTTTTTTTCTTCTTTCTTTTCTGTTCTGTTGTAGGAATGCCACAATGTCTTATTTTCGCTATTCGATAATCATAGCTCATAAAACATCTTGACAATGATAATATCCCAATATGTATAGCCATCATAACAATACCTCTAAATATATATATATATATATATTTCTTTAACATCCAAAAGCACATCCTCTTATGTGTGAATCCATGTAAAAAAAGAAAAGAGAAAAAAAAGGCAGCATATAACTTTAGAGCTTTGACAGGCTTTTTCTCTGCTTCTTGATTTAAGGTTCAACCACTTGAACTCTAGCATCTCTTTTCTGGGTGGAACAATAGAGGGTTAGCTCACTAAGTATAGAGGGTTTAAGTCATTCTCAGATGTGAAAAATACTTCTTTGGCCTTCTGGCATTGTGCAGACATTTGGCACTGATCGGTACAGCGGTTTGTCAAGTTCACCCTGAACACACAGACAAACACATTCAAAGACTCACAGAACCATTTCTATATTTTAAACTATGACCCAACTTCATGGGTGGAGAAGTTTGTTTCATGATGTCATGCAGGTAAAGGCATGAGCTGTGATTGGTCTACTTTTGAGGGGAAATACGTGAACCCTGTTCTATACGGCTTGATCTACAGCCTAATTTACCCAAATCAGAGCTGACGTCTGAAGTTTTATGGTTTAATATTGTTTCAATATTTAATGATTCAAATTTGCTGTAACAACATTCACTTGTTTGGTGAAGAAACTAAATATTAAATTCAAATTACATTTCAAATTATATTTAGCTAAAACCTAAAGCATGATATTTCGGAATTCCAGAAACACCTGTAGTAACCTGTAGTTAGTAAATGTTTGGTCAATCAAAGTAATTGATAGCTCAATTTGTACAGGGAAATGGCCGATAGGAAAATGTATTTACTTTTTAGGAATCCAGCATTCACTATCATGTTATTTTTCTGCTCTTAGACATCCTGCACATTGTGTGTATAGAGGAGGTTTCTCCTGAACAGGAGAGGAGCCTCAGTCTGCTCCAGGAGGAACCAGAGCCTCCACAGATTAGAGAGGAGCTACTTCAAAGACCAGAGGAGCCTGATGATCATGAAGTTGATGATGAAGAAATCTCTTCAAACTGCTCTGAAGTTGAAGTCGAGCTTGAATCTGACACTGAAGTCACTGAAGACAGTGATGATTGGGAGGAGACCAGTGGAGGTCAGTCAGTGTTAAACACAGGGACAGAACTTCCATAGAAATATTAACACTCTACCCGCCGGGCCCGTAGCCTACGGGCCGATAAATCCAACTGTAAAGCGCCGATCCCGTAGCCTACGGGCCGTGGTGCTTTTTCCTTTTTTTCGAAAAAAAAAATACTTTTTTCAATTTTTTACACGGACCATTTCATTGTAACACCACCGGAAACAGAATCATTCGGGATTCCGGTTTTGCCGATGCCGTCAGCCCTCGTTCTAATGACGAAACTGATACTCAATGTTCTCCTTGTTGTTTTCTTTTCCTCGACGATCACTGTTTAACATAAACCGTTCTAACTACAACATGGAGGCACCGTTTGACACGCGTTCTTCAGTGGTAGAAGCAGGCAGATGGCTGCGATGTTTACAAACAGTGCACGGCTCAATTTTAAGGATCTTAACAAGGTCTATGGCGACGTGAAAAAAACAAAAAACAACAATAAAACGTTGGCACTGGTGAGTACATTATGAGATTAACCTCTGGCGGTCAATGTGTTAACAAGGACGCCATAGTGCTCCTTACCAATGGTAATTCGGTCAGATTCAAATTGTATCTCACCAGTTGCCTCTCCCCGTGCCCCCCCCCCCCCTATCTCTCTCTCCCTGTCTGTCTGTCTGTCTCTCTCTCTCTCTGTCTCTCAGAAGTCAAGTCCCAGTCTTCCCAGACTCAATTCTTCTCCTGTTCTGAGTGTTCATGCTCCTGTCCGTCTCAGGTCTTCCTCCACAAGCACATCAGGAGGAGACACAATGACCTCTACTGCCAAATGCTGAGGGATGGAGTCTGGTCACCTGAAAACACACCAGTGTATCCACACTGGGGTAAAACCTTTCCATTGTACTGGGTGTGACAAGAGTTTTAGCGTTTCTTATAGTCTGAAGAGACACCAGCGTATCCACACTGCAGAAAAACCTTTGCACTGTAAACATTATGACGAGAGTTTCAGTGAGTCAGGTCATCTGAAATTTTCACACACACAGATTACTGCTAGATTAAAAACTTTTGTTAAAATTGTCCACTCTTTCCATATGTTTAGTGATTGACAGCTTGAAGAGGCGAGCAATTGAACACTTTAGTTATTCAAGTGACTAGAAAGATTATTTATCTGTCAGTGGGAATGCACCTTAAGTAGGTGATACCTCCTTTTGTACATGGAATGGGCTGGGCTGTCATGGGGGATGGAAATGTTTATTTTCACTTCAGGCAGCCAGTGTTCACTATCATGTTATTTTTCTTCTCCAACTAGACATCCTGCACATGGCTGTGTGTAAAGAGGAGAGGAGCCCCAGTCTGCTCCAGGAGGAACCAGAGTCTCCACACATTAAAGAGGAACAGGAGGGGTTACTTCAAAGACCAGAGGAGCCTGATGGCTCAATTTTGACATTACTAGCAGTGAAAAGTGAAGATGACGATGAACACATCTCTTCACACTGTTCTGAAATTGAAGTTGAGCTTGATTCTGACACTGAAGTCACTGAAGACAGTGATGATTTGGAGGAGACCAGTGGAGGTTAGTCAGTGTTAAACACAGTTACAGGACTTGCATGGGTGTGGAAAACTGGGATTTGGAATAAAAGAGGTTGATGAAAAATTAAATTAAATCAGAAATATTAACAGGGAAGCCGTAATGCTCCTAAACAACGTCTTTCAAGTTGTAGTTGTACTCACCATTTTAAACCAGCCTCTCTCCTTCTATCTTCCTCTCTCTCTCTCGCCCCTCTGCCCCCCCCCCCCCCTCTCTCTCTCTCTCTCAGGAGTGAGGTCCCAGACTCAGTTCTTCTCCTGTTCTGAGTGTTCATACTCCTTCACATCTCAGCTCTTCCTCCATAAACACATCAGAAGTAAACACAACGACCTCTTCCGGCAAATGCTGGGGAATGGACAGATCACCTCATCAGCCTGTCGGCAAATCAACAGCTCTAAAACCAGCCCTAAACAAGGAGAAAAACCATACCACTGTAAATATTGTAACAAGTGTTTCACTGAGTCAGGGTCCCTGAAGGTACACAAGTGTGTCCACACAGGAGAAAAACCTTTTCAGTGTAAAAACTGTGACAAGAGTTTCAATCAGTCAGGTCTTCTGAAGAGGCACCAACGTATCCACACTAGAGAAAAACCTTTCCAGTGTAAAAAGTGTGACAAAAGTTTCACTCAATCAAATGACCTGAAGAAACACCAGCACATCCACACTGGAGAAAAACCTTTCCACTGTAAAGATTGTAACAGGTGTTTCAGTGAGTCAGGTCATCTGAAGGAACACCAGCGTGTCCACACTATGATAAAACCTTTCCACTGTACAAACTGTGACAAAAGTTTCACTTTTTCATCTAACCTGAAGAGGCACCAACGTATCCACACTGGAGGAAAACCTTTCCAATGTAAACAGTGTAACAGGTGTTTTACTGTACTATCTTCTCTGAAAACACACCAGCGTCTCCACACTGGAGAAAAACCTTTACACTGTAAAATCTGTGACAAGAGTTTCAATGAGTCAGGCCAGCTGAACAGACACCAGCGTATACATAATGGAAAAAAACCTTTCCACTGTAAACAATGTGACAAGAGTTTCAGTTGGTCAGATGACCTGAAGGCACACCAGTGTATACATAATGGAAGAAAACCTTTCCACTGTAAACATTGTGACAAGAGTTTCAGTTGGTCATCTGACCTGAAGAGACACGAGCGTATCCACACAGGTGAAAGACCTTTCCACTGTAAACATTGTAAGAAGAGTTTCAGTCAGTCAGATCACCTGAAGAAACACCAGCGTGTCCACACTGAGGAAAACCCTTCACAATGTTAACAGCCTGAAAAGAGTTGCAGTCAGTTAAAGGGATATATCACTTTCAAAAACACTTTTGGTCATTTTATCGTCTACTCAGGCTTTTGTGAGCCCCCAGACTGTTTTTAAGTTGCTTGATTCAGTATTTAGATATTTGATATTCATTTGATCAGACACGCCCCCTTCCTATACAAACCCATTATAACTTCAACCTCCATTTTAACCATGATAGATTCATCAAAAACACCTGTCCTTGGTTCTGGTGACTCATACCGCCCCCCTAATACGCGAGGGGGCCGTGTTTTTCCTATTACTTTTTTCATTTATGTTTTATATATTTTTTGCGAAAATTTAAAAAAAAAAATACAATAAAGAAAAATTATATAATAAATGAAAAAATGTATCGGAAAAACACGGCCCCCTCACGTATTAGGAGGGAAAGGTGAGTCACCAGAACCAAGGACGGGTGTTTTCGATGAATCTAACATGGTTAAAATGAGTTTGAAGTTACAATGGGTTTGTATAGGAAGGGGGCGTGTCTGATAAAATGAATACCAAATACCATCTAAATATTGAATAAAGCATCTTAAAAACTGTCTGGGGGGCTCACAAAGGCCTGAGTAGACGATAAAATGACCAAAGGTTTTTTGGAAAGTGAAATATCCCTTTAAGTGCTCTGAAAATAGTGCATTCACAGGGAGAAAGAAAAATCCTCAATAAATTAGCTCACGGGGAGGATCAAATTAAACATCTGTGTGTTGGCAGGGAGTCGGATAGACAAACAAACAAACATATTATAGAGATTTATAGTGCTCCTGTCAACAGAGCTGTTGTTTTCTTCTTTTAAAACCTGACAACAATTATGCTTTAAATGTTAATGGTAACATTTTGTTTTAGTTTTTTTACCTAGAGGTATTTCAAATTATTTACGAGAAATTCCTTTATACTATAATAGATAGAGAATGTGACATTGCACTATCGAAAGTAATGGCTTTAAACCACCCAAGATGGCGCCATCGGCTCATTGAACTCTATTGAACGGTTCCACAAGCTATATTAATGACCATGCAAACCATATCACATGGATAGAACT
The DNA here is from genome assembly GCF_963454915.1 of Gymnoscopelus microlampas. Classification (NCBI taxonomy): domain Eukaryota; kingdom Metazoa; phylum Chordata; class Actinopteri; order Myctophiformes; family Myctophidae; genus Gymnoscopelus; species Gymnoscopelus microlampas. The sequence continues at coordinate 50,535,062 of NC_139949.1, forward strand.
GTTTTACTAGAATGTTAGTTTTTATATTATGATTTAATGTATTTTTTTCTGTACATGCCAAATGAACATTTCAATGACTTTACTTATTAAATATCATTTAAGTGAGGGAAAAAGTACTTGAATGTGTTTTTATGAATTATGACAGTAATTGTTAACACTTAATGGAAGGGCTATGATCATTATTAAGTTATATTACATTATTATTGTGATGTGACAGCAAATTAAAGAAGCCTATGGAAAGCACTCTAGCGCACACACACACACCTGCAATATGTTTCATTATGCTATAAGTGTAATGAATCATTATATATATCTTAACATTACTATATGTCCCAAGAAATACTAGTTGCGGAAATATGTTTAATTGGCATCAATCCAAAATGGCCACCAATTTCGGTCAAAAAGCCATATAAAATGATGGTGAGTCCAATTTTCATTCGTCTGAGATTTTAATTGACTTCCAAATACGTTTTGAGGAAAGGAATTCAGATAAATATCAACAACATAAAAGGGCATTTTTGAACCAATACAACAGAATTACAATTACTTTGATGTGAAATGCTATTAGAATATCTGGTAATAAAATCCTGTATTCTGTAGGACTTAGTATGTTGTTCTGGCGACTAAATAGAAATGGTCTGTGAAGACAAACACTTATGTTACAATTACTTTGATTTTGAGGTCCAAAAGGAACTATCAAAGTCATTATATTGATGTCTTTGTGTTTTAGCTCTGACTCCAGAGCGCTTGCTAGTGGACTCATTAGTCATTGTGGTTTTAGTGGACTCATTTTTGTTAGCAGAATAGTTTAAATTAAAATGTCAGACCATGCTTCTGTTTCTGTACGTTGATGATACTTTTTTAGTTTCCTCTTTTACCCCCACAATTTGTGTGTCAAAAATATGTTTTAAAAAAGTGTTCAAAAGTGGTAACAGTATCTATTATAGTGGTTCTCAAACTTTTTCATGTCAAGGACCCCCTAATCTCTCAAGAACAGATTCTGCACTGCGTTGGAATCTGTCCTGAAGTTTCGTCATGTGTGCACACTGTGTGTGTGTGTGTGTGTGTGTGTGTGTGTGTGTGTGCGCGTGCATGTGTGTTGGGAGGAGAACAGATCATTATTACAGAAAAACTAAATCAATTAATGAATACAATTTCCAATTAACCATACAACTAAAATAACATTAACACTATGAGTGTATAGAACCTGTTTTTAATCTCAAATAGTGTCGTTTGGTGTTGTCTTGTCCTTTGATAACACTCTGGTAACACTGTGGTGTTAGGGTTACATTCTTACCCTCTGGCAGTACTCACATTTTTTATTTATGTAAAAGTATCAATACTGCAAATACTCTGTTACAAGTAATAGTACGGAATGTAATATTTACTTGAGTAAAAGTACATACGTATTGGTATAAAATTGTATTTAAGTACCAAAAGTAGAAAGTACTCATTATGCAGAATGTCCCATTTCACAAGTTTTAAAATGTATACAAATCTTTTGAAAATAGATCTACAAGCTCACAATGCGTCGCATCACAACGCATTGTGAGCTTGTAGATCTGCTATTTTCAAATGGCCAAAATGTATATAGGGCTGAAGTGGTTAATGCATGTTTTGTAATAATGATCCAAATCTACAAAGTAACTAAAGTTTTCAAAGAGTTGTAGTGGAGTAAAAGTACAATATTTGCCTCTGAGATGTAGTGGAGTAGAAACAAAAGTACTGAAAATTGGATATACTCCAGTAGAGTACAAACTACCTCAAAATTGTACTTAAGTAGTGCTTGAGTAAAATGTTCTTAGTTACTTTACACCACTGTCCTCTGGTAACATTCTGGCAGGGTGTGGTGTTATATGAGTGGTGTCAGGGTATGTTCTTGTGGTGTCAGGGTTAAATTCTTACCCTCTGGTGGCATTCAACCAGGGTGTGCATGGTCTATAGAAGGTGGAGTTCTCTGCATCAGGATCCTGATCCACTCCCTCAACGATGGATCCACACTGAGGTCAAACACAAAGGTCATAGGTCACAAACCAAATGCACACAGTGATATTTATAATCCATTCATTTCACTGTTGCTATTTTACAACAGTAGAATAATGATCAGATCCGACAGCCATAGACAGAGCAGCCAGAGCGGTTGCACTGGGGCCGGGGTGGTGCGGAAGGTTATTGTAGTTTAGTGCCCACTTGTGGTATGTTGAGTCAACTACGGCCATTTGTGAGTGATTCAGAGTGTGCCTTTAATGTACAACTGTGTTCAAAGAAGTTCACAAATAACATTAAGTTAGTTTAATGTGTGTTAAACTCACTGCCTTTTGCGATTTGTTTAATGTTGTTTTATGCTTCGGCTTTTCTTTTTTACTTTATTGTTAAATTAGTTGTAACTGTAATTGCATTCTTGCTCTGTAAAGCACTTTGAGCTGCATTTCATGTCATGAAAGGTGCTATACAAATAAAGTTTCACACACACGCGCACACACACCCCCCTAGGTACTTGTGTACGTTGTGTCCCAAAACCTCAACGTCCACTTCGCTCCTGGGTGAGTCAAATCAAAGTGTGGTTCCTTAGTTAAAGGTAGGGTTAAAGTGATATATATATTTTTTTAAAGGTTCAAGTACTATATTCTGATAGTAATCATTGCTACAGAGCGTTTGTTCGGTCACAGGGGTCTCTCCAGCTCTTTAGTAAACACAATATAGTACATTTTCAGGTAGGTGACACATTTTAAGCCAATCAGGAGAGAGAACTGAAAATGCATTTTCTGTTTAATAAAGAGCTGGAGAGACATAGGAGACTCCTTATATGGACAGGACACTCTATAGTAACGAGCACTATCAGAACATAGACCCATTCTGAAATTATTTTTTGAATAATTGCAAATCACTTACCCTACTTTTAACGTTCCTGGACGTCCCTCGGTTCTCCAACCGCCACAGGGTCAGGTTTAGCAGCAGGTGAAGGTGGTGAAGGTGAAGTAGGAGCCTGGACCGCTTGGTTCCAGGCTTGAAATAATTCATATAAATATTTTCGTAAATCTCTATGGGAATAATGAATGGGCTTTCGATTTGTGGCACCACAAAATGGCCGCAACTGCTATGCCCTATTGTACCATCTGTTCTTGGAAACAGTTCTGTTAGATAGATTGTATGTAATGGATGACCAAAAAACGAATTATGAGATTCATTCCATAATTTTGTGCGCCAATATTTGTATACTGTTCTGTCTGTAGACATGGCTCTGTATATTATTAGCAAAAGTACTGTATAATGATATACTTCTGAAGATGGATATACCCGTTTACTTGTTCTGTGATCCTTTCGTCTATATCCCTTCTACATTTAGCTCTTCTTTCTTGTAACTGCAGATGTTGAGAGCTTGTTCAACTAAATATCACCCACTCTTTTACATCTGTAATCATGTGATGTGACACTAGGATAAAGGATAATTCCTTTTAACAGGTCGTTCATGAAAGTCCTTGCGGTCTTGTTTCCAATGAGAACCTGTGAGCAATTAGGGGTTAAGAGTCTTGCTCAGGGACAAATTTCATTTCATCGACACATATGCTGACCTGGCCTGGAATCGAACCTGGGGCAACCAGGACCTCTGGCTCCCTAGGCGGGCTCACTAACCACTCAGCTATGGCCGCCCCACACTGAAGTTCAGTCTTCTGATTCCTCCCTCCAGACTAAATTCTTCCACACATCGAAAAGTTAGTAATAATAAAAATAGATCATAGCTTATGTTTCACCTACCTGATATAGCATAATAATGAAACATCTTGCATATGTACGTGTGCCTGTGTGCACGTGCTATAGTCTTTCACATAGGCTTTAATTTTCTATCACAACCTAATAATGTAATACGACTTAATAATGATCATAGCCATTCCATTAAGTGTAATAAATGCTGGCAAAATTAATTAAAAAATGCATGCAAAGTAGTTTTCCCTCAGTTAACTGATATTTAATACATAAAATAAGTAAAATAATACCCCATTAATTGGGCATGTAATAGAATACACCAAAATGACATTAAATTATCATTATAAAAACTAAGAACTCGAAAAATAGTTCTACCTTATACAATAGATATGGTTATCTATCTAATAGAAATGGTCAATTATATAGCTTGAGGAACCATTCAATGGAGTTCAATGGACAGGTGGCGCCATCTTGGGAAGTTTTCAGCTATTACTTTCAATGGTGTGACGACAAGTTCTCTTTCTAAGAAAAAAAAAACAGCTGGGAAATGTCTCCGAAAGACAATTTACGATCTACCGGACACAATTTAAAATTTAGGCATTTAGCAGACGCTCTTAATCCTGTTTAATTTGATCATCGCAGTGAGTTAATTCATAGAGGAAAGTTTTTTCCACCCTTGTTGTGAATGCACTCTTTTCAGAGCACTTAACTGACTGAAACTCTTGTCAAACTGTTAACATTGTGAAAAGAGTTTTCTACAATGTGGATACTCTGATGTCTCTTCAGGTCGCCTGATTTACTGTAACTCTGTTCACAATGTTTTTAGTAGAGCATTTCTCTCCGGTGTGGGCAAGCAGGTGTTTCTTCAGGGAACTTGAATGAATGAAACTCTTGGCACAATGTTTACAGTGGAAAGGTTTTTCTCCCGTGTGGGCACGCTGGTGCCTCTTCAGGTTACTTGGATCCTTTAAACTCTTGTCACAATGTTTACAGTGGAAAGGTGTTTCTCCAGTGTGGACATACAGGTGTATCTTCAGGTAAGTTGACCGACTGAAACTCTTGTCACAATGTTTACAGTGAAAAGGTTTTTCTCCTGTGTGGACACACTTGTGTACCTTCAGGGACCCTGACTCAGTGAAACACTTGTTACAATATTTACAGTGATAAGGTTTATCTCCTTGTCTCGGGCTGGTTGTAGAGCTGTTGATTTGCTGACAGGCTGATGAGGTGATCTGTCCATTCCTCAGCATTTGGCGGTAGAGGTCGTTGTGTTTACTCCTGATGTGTTTATGGAGGAAGATCTGAGATGTGAAGGAGTATGAACACTCAGAACAGGAGAAGAACTGAGTCTGGGAAGACTGGGACCTCACTCCTGAGAGAGGGGGGGGGGGGGGGGGCAGAGGGGCGAGAGAGAGAGGAAGATAGAAGGGGAGAGGCTGGTTAAAAATGGTGAGTACAAATACAACTTGAAAGCCGTTGTTTAGGAGCATTACGGCTTCCCTGTTAATATTTCTGAATTAATTGTATTTTTCATGAACCTCTTTTATTCCAACTCCCAGTTTCCCCACACATGCAAGTCCTGTCCCTGTGTTTAACACTGACTAACCTCCACTGGTCTCCTCCCAATCATCACTGTCTTCAGTGACTTCAGTGTCAGAATCAAGCTCAATGGCAACTTCAGAACAGTGTGAAGAGATGTCTTCATCATCACCTTCACTTTTCACTGCTAGTAATGTCAACATTGACCCATCAGGCTCCTCTGGTTTTTGAAGTATCTCCTCCTGTTCCTCTTTAATGTGAGGAGGCTCTGGTTCCTCCTGGAGCAGACTGGGGCTCCTCTCCTGTTCAGGGGAATCCTCCTCTTTACACACAACCATGTGCAGGATGTCTAGGAGCAGAAAAATAACATGATAGTATTAGTGAATACTAGATTCCTAAAACGTACATATATTTTTCTATCAACCATGTTCCCTGTACAAGTTGAGCTACAGCAACTTTGATTGACCAAACATTTACTAACTACATGAGGTGTTTCTGAAAACGGACATTCCGAAAAATCATGTTTTAAGTTTTAGCAAGGTGTAAGGTTTATTCAAAATAAATACATTTAAATGTAATATTAATTTAAATATTAGTTATTTTACCAAACAAGTGAATGATGTTACAGCTAATTTGAATCATTACATTATGAAACAATATTAAACCATAAAACTTCACACGTCAGCTCTGATTTGGGTAAATTAGGCTGTAGGTCAAGCCGTATAGAACAGGGTTCACCTGTACGTACAGTATGTAATGTATGTATTTCCCCTCAAAGGTAGACCAATCACAGCTCATGCCTTTACCGGCATGACATCATGAAACAGAAACTTCTCCACCCATGAAGTTGGGTCATAGTTTAAAATATAGAAATGGTTCTGTGAGTCTTTGAATGTGTTCGTCTCTATTGTTCCACCCAGAAAAGAGATGCTAGAGTTCAAGTGGTTGAACCTTAAATTAAGAAGCAGAGAAAAAGCCTGTCAAAGCTCTAAAGTTATATGCTGCCTTTTTTTCTCTTTTCAGTTTTTTACATGGATTCACACATAAGAGGATGTGCTTTTGGATGTTGAAGATATTATACATATTTTTCTAGAGGTATCGTAATGATGGCTATACATTTGGGATATTATCATTGTCAAGACGTTTTGTGCAATGATTATCATATGGTGACCATGAGACATTGTGGCAGCCCTACAACAGAACAGAAATAAAAGAAGAAGAAACAAGAAAACAAAAGAAAGAGAGAGCACATGAAACTTACTGAGGACTGGATGGTCTTCAGGTTCCTCCTGTTTAATAGAAATGACCCTGGCTGAGTCTGGAGAGTTCATCTTCACCTGCAGTCTGGACTCCACACACTGGTCTGAAATGAAGCAATTGAATAAGTTTATAACTGGAGACCCAGTGGTGTCAAAAATAGCAATAATATTTGCAGAAGGTAAAGGCAATATGGCCTAAGATCAACTCTCCAACATATGAATCTCGGGTGCAAAGATTACGAGGTTTATACAGTATATTAGTGATGAATAATAATAATGATTTAAAGTAAAGATAATAAGTTGAAAGTAGCCCATCTGTTTTTAACGTTTCTGCAGCCAAGCATCCTTATACGCCAACCTCATCACCAAGAATGATTACTATAGGATAGTAATATGGACCTTTGATGTGTCAGAGTTATAGAAATGGTTTAAAGGATAACACTGAAAACATTTCAGCTACTTTGATTGACCAAACATTTACTAACTACAGGTTACTACAGGTGTTTCTGAAAAAGGAAATTCCGAAAAATCATGTTTTAGCAAGGTTTAGCAAAATAAATAATTTGAAATGTAATTTTAATTCAACCATTTAAAACCTGAGGCGATTCTTTAAATGTTTTCTAAATCAGTTTTTTTTTTTAAATCTAAAAACATTTTTTTCCAAGATTTTTCAAAAATAGCAGATCTACAAGCTCATAGCGCGGCACTTGGTGCCGCGCTATGAGCTTGTATATCTGCTATTTTTGAATAGCCAAAGAAACCTAAAGTGACACAGATGCGTTCCAGGTCTAAATGGGTTAAATATTAGTTACTTTACTAAACAAGTGAATGTTGTTACGGCAAATTTGAAATCATTAAATTATGAAACAATATTTCATAACATCTTTGCACCCGAGTTTCACACACTATATTTTTCTCCAATTCTCCAGACAATGACTAATCATGTTAAATAATGATTATCTCTATATTGACCAAAGTAATGGGGTTATTTTTTGCCATAATCGAGCAGCACCAACCCTGTGTGAAGACTGAAAAATCAGCTAGCAACTGTATATGACAATTAAAGACAAATGAAGCTGGAAAAGAGAGAGACTTACTGAAGTCTGGCTGGCCTTCAGGTTCCTCCCGTTTCACTGAAACGGGTCTGGCTGGGTCTGGAGAGTTCATCTGCACCTGCAGTCTGGACTCCAGAGTCTGGAAAGAAACAATTAAAATCCCAGAGGAGATTAGGATTAATTAAGAACAGAACGTCCTCTTATAATCAACTTCAACAAATAACAGAGAATAGAGAAGGAGTAACTAAATCACTTGTCAACTGGGCAAGTTACTTTTTTCACAGAGCACTTCGATTATGAATAATAACCTTTTTCACATCAAGTTGCCCAGCATAAAAATATTGTTTAGCATTATTGAATATTATGTGGATATATTATGATTATAATGTACATCTCTCTCTGTTAGAAATTGTTCCCTCTTAAATCTGTTTGTTGTTTTCCTTTATCAGGTGAACACTCCAGTTACACAATATTCTTATAGTACATACACACCAAGGGCCCAACATTGGCGTTTGAAATTGAGTCTATATAGGAAGTGAGTTCAAGTGACAGTTCATATGAATGGCCTGTAGATTTGCTGTTATACCCCTGCTGGTGTCAGAAAGAATTTCTCTCAATGCAAGTGGATGGGTTTTTGACAAACTTTAGACTTGATTTTTACCAAACATTTTCATAAATACTATATGCTTCCAGTCGCTAGTTTAAAGTCTTCTTTCAATCTTCATGACATGCGTTTTGGTAAATTATGGTCCCATTTATTTTAAAATTGACGATAAAGTAGGGTATGCTCTAGGAGGGGCGAGATGATTTGATTGACAAGCTAAACAACCAATAGCATTAATTCCCCGGCCCCGCTCTTGATTGACTAGCTACCCAACCAATATTGGTCTACTTGCATTGCGCAGGATATGACGCGATATAGAAAGATGGCGGTTTTGAAATTCCTGAACAATCGGCTTCATTTACAGTCTGTAGAAACCACTGACGTAGCTTTGTCCATTCTTTTTTACAGTCTATGGTGTGTACACACACACACACACACACACACACACACACACACACACACACACACACACACACACACACACACACACACACACACACACACACACACAAGAGGTTTCAAACAATCACACAGAGTATGTAATCTAGACACATTGCGTCTCACACTAACAAGGCAGAGCTAAATCAAGTGTATGTTACTGCATTGTCTATTTCTCACCTCAAATTATTTTGGAAACCTTTAATGTACTGTTTATAACATAATTAATAACGCACCATTTTGCCATCCTCTTTGTTCAGATTCAACAGAGTAGCGCTGCCCTCTAGTATCTAGCAGAAGCTAATGAATCAAAGATGTTTGACAGACTACTTGACAAGTGCTTAATATAATATGTTAAAATTGGTTAGTACCCACTATTTTTTTTCGATTCCGCGATCGCGGAGAAGTATTCTCTCTCTGTCTCAGGGCAGTGCGAGCTGCTGCTAAACTCCCCCCTCCTCCCCCTCCTCTCACACACACACACACACACACAGGCACGTAGAGAAAGAGAGAGAGGGGGAGAGAGTGAGAGTGCTGTGGAGATCAAGAATTGCTCTCTACGGAATCAAGACTTGCTCTCCGTGGAATCTAGATCTTTTTCTCTGCGCTTTCCTGGGGGGACTAACTTAGCAGCTTGAGCTGTGTGACAGACAAACCATGTTCTAGATGCTTTGGTCTACGGCCACTCTGTAGAAAAATGTACAATTTGGTGCAGTTTTTCTTTAGTATTGCATTTGTGAAAAAGAGGACGTGCTTTTGGATATTGTAATGATAATAAAACATGTTAAAAAGGAATATTGAGTGATATATGATGGCTATGAATATATTATAATTTTTCGCCAAGATTATCGTATAGTGACAATACGTACTGAGGTGTGGATGGTCTTCAGGTTCCTCCTGTTTAATAGAAATGTCCCTGGCTGAGTCTGGAGAGTTCATCTTCACCTGCAGTCTGGACTCCATACACTGGTCTGAAATGGAGCAATTGAACTACTTTTTTAAAAAATGTGTATTTATTGCTTTTGACAGTACATGAAGGACTTTAATAACTTCTGACTGTACTACATGTACTGTAGTAACAATCTTGTTAATAAAGTAATCAATCAATCAATAAAACTCTTCATTATTTAGCTGTAACTTCACTTTCTTCGTTCTAAAATAATAACAGAGGAAAAGAGACAAGTTATGTCTTTGTTCATGGAAGTTTAAATACCTGTAAATAAAACACTACATACCTATCCTGTACAACTTTACTACAGGTTGTAAATAAAACAGTACATACCTATCCTGTACAACTTTACTACAGGTTGCAGCATTGCATCAAACAGTCCATGTCTCTGGTCAATCTGTCGCTGTTCCTCTGACCATGTTAATGATCTTTTGGAGGCCATCTCTCTTGATAGCATAGATCTCTCCCTGTGATTCTCTGTGGAAATCACCAATAGAATAAAACATTTACTTATCATTCATCAACCTCACATTTCATCAAATTAAACTATTGCAGAGTGCTGAGCTATGGTGTAAAAGCTTTACTCCACTATCAGAGAGACATAAAATGCCTCAGATAAATTACAATCTGTTTTACAGTAAATGTGGTTTCTTTACTTTTCTTTTTTTTTTTTACACTACAATACTTAAAAGATTAAAGTCTGACACACTGTCACACTACAAGACTTGAAGGTCAGAGACAAAAGTATTCCTGAGTTTTACAAAAGCCGCGCTGAGAGTGATCAGTTCAACACTGAATACCTCATAAACCGTACTGATGAGCTAAAGAGAACGATACTGATTAATAGTCAGATCAAAGTGTGGTTCCTTAGTTAACGTTCCTGGACGTCCCTCAGTTCTCCAACCGTCACAGGGTCAGGTTTAGCAGCAGGTTAACGTGACGTCACAGGGTCAGGTTTACCAGCAGGTTAACGTGACGTCACAGGGTCAGGTTTAGCAGCAGGTTGCTGAAAGCTATACCTTAGCTTAGCATTAGCGTTAGCATTAGTCCACAAAACAAACAGTCTTTGAACGTCGTGTGTAAATTCCTCCTGTTTTCATAACTTTACACAGACTGTGGTACAAAGACAATCTCAGACACAAGTTACACAAAGGTTTGTTCACTGTAAACTTATAATATAACAAACTTTCTCTGTATCACGTGGTTCACTCTCTGCTGTTTGTTTGGCTCTCTCGTTCACAACGGACGACCCGGACCAGAAAGGGACGAACACCGGATACGTGTCAGTCCCTCTCTCTCATCCGTGTTGCAACACACACTACTCTTGAGTTCCCTCAGATTGTTAACCCCACAAATGCTGGTTTACATGAAACATTGTTTTCAACAGAACTGTTTACATACAGTTCAGAGTTTTGTTTATTGTACCAGAAGGTTCTGGGAAACAGACAGTTCTGTATAGATAGATTTATTGTAATGGATGAATTTCACTGGGGCAGGCTGACCTAAAATGGTGTAATCATTAGATTTCATAATATTGTACACCAAGACTTAGGGCCATAAGAAGGTATAAAACAAGACCCACAATCCTATTTTGTCAGTTCGGTCTGCAAATGGCTGTTGTTGTTGGCTGTATGTCAAATGTACTGTATATAACCTACATAATTTATATACTTCTGAAGATGCATATACCGTACCAGTTTTTTAAATCTATTTTTTTACTTGTTTGTTTCGTCTATATTATTTCTTTATTTTAAGTCTTCCTGTAACTGCAGATAACTGTGACTGTAATCATGTGATGTGACAATAAAGTTGAGTATTCTGATTCCTGCCTCCAGACTAAATTCTTCCACACATCCAAAATAAAGTAATGTTAAGAGATCATAGCTTATGTTTCACTGTCCTGATAACAATTCATTAAACAATTCATAATAATGAAACATATTGCATGTGTGTTTCATGCATGCTTTCCATAGGCTTTAATTGTCTCCACCAGTCCAAAAGGCATGGCGAGAGAGTACGTTTTCCCCCTGTCTGTCCGTCCGTCCGTCTGTCTGCGACCAGCTAATCTCCGCCACTGTTGGGGCGGTCGCTGTGAAACAGCGCACACTCCCTGGATGCCACAGCAGAACCTCTGCCTGTCATAGCGCCACCATGAGGCCGACTTTTGCAAAACACATTTGGATATTACTCCTACAGATTTTGTCTAAACAACACAGGCATCAACATCATCATAGTCATGTGATCAACACGGATCTGTCCGATTTACTATATTCCATCCTGATTGGCTATGATTGGCTTCCAAAGTTTGCAGGATTGGTTCGTCTTGAACAAAATGCCTCAAATCATGAACGCAGCATGCGATTTCTGTGAACTTTTCCACGTAGATTCCCACTTGGCCCAGGAAGAAATGCCACTTGAAAACTTTCCAGTCAGCCTCATGGTGGCGCTATAACAGGCCGATTCACGTTTTTACCTATAACACAGATTTATAGGCCCACTAGGCCGAAGAAGAAATGCCTCCCTATTCACATTGGCCTGTTATAGCGCCACCAGCAGGTCTAATTTAGCAAACCCCATTTTTAAAACAAAATGCCTCACATCATGAATGCAGTGTCCGATTGCTGTGAAAGGCCTAAGAAGAAAAGGCACCCTTTTCACATTGGCCTATTATAGCGCCACCAGGAGGCCATAATAACCTACCTGACCTGGTGGAGACTTGTGCTCCGAGGAGCAGTTTTTCTAGTTTGCTATCACATCACAATATAAATGTTATACAACTTAATAATGATCATAGCCCTCCCATTAATTGTAACAATTACTGTCATGATTCTTTAAAAAATGATATGCACAGTATTTTCCCTCAGTTAACTGATATTTAACTTTTAAAACTTTAAAACCTAAAAAAAAGTCTGGTAAAACAGTTCTAGCTTATACAATTGATATGGTTTACGTGGTCATTTAAATATAAAAAATGAATAACACCACACTATTGTGCAAAAAATATATATTGTCCTAAAAATAATAATGTTACCGATAACACTTCTGATTGTTGTAATTTTTTAAAAGAAAATAAAAAAGCTTGGGAATGTATCCTAAAGATGAGTCCTAATGAAAACCTCTGTTGACAAGAGCAGTATAAATATCCATTATATTTTTAAATGTCAATCCAACCCCCTGACAACATACAGCTGTTTAATTTGATCCCCCCAGGGAAGGTAATTTATAGTAGAACCTTGTTGTTTTTTCCCCCTTGGTGTGAATGCACTGATGTCTTTTCAGAGATCTTTACTGACTGAAACTCTTGCCAAACTGTTAACATTGTGACAAGAGAAGAGTTTTCTCCAGTGTGGACAAGCTGTTGTCTCTTTAGGTCAGTTGACTGAATACAATTCTTGTCACATTGTTTACAGTGGAAAGATGTTTTTCTCCAGGGTGGATACACTGGTGTAACTTAAGGTAACCTCAAAACCATCAAAACTCTTGCCACAATGTTAACAGTGGAATCAGGGGCGCCGATTTATGTCCGCGCTATTGGGTGCGCAACACAACGTGCACAACGCATGCGCGCAAATTGAAGATGTGAAGATGTCTGAGGTTTTTTCTTTGTCTTTTTTTTAGATGAGTTTGTTATGGGTGCTATTAATTTCCCCTGGGTGCTTTAGCCCCGAGGCACCCACAGTATTTTGAGTGGAATGATTTTTCTCCATTGTGGACATACTGGTGTCTCTTCAGCTGACCTCCTGACTAACTGAAACTCTTGACAAAATGTTTACAATGGATATTTTTCTCCAGTAAGGATAAGCTCAGGTGTCTTTAGATTGCCTAACCCACTGAATCTCGTCATAATGTCTACAGTGGAAAAGTTTTTCTCCAGGGTGGACTAAAATCTTCCACACATCCAAAATGTTGTAATATTTGGCAATCATAGCGTTTCACCTTCCTGATAATAATCCATTAACCATATAGCATAATAATGAAACATCTTCTGTGTGCATGCACTATAGTGTTTTCCATATGTTTTAATTTGCTGTCACATCACAATGTAATAATGTAATCCGACTAAATAATTAACATAGCCATCCCATTAATTGTAACAATTACTGCCATAATTCATAAAACACTGCATGCAAAATATCTTTCCCTCAGTTAACTGATATTCAATAAGTCAAATAATTGAAATAGTGTCCCATTCATGGCATGTAATAGAACACAGAAAAATGACATTAAATCATAATATAAAAACTACAACATTCTAGTAAATCAGTTCTACCTACAATTGATATGGTTTACATGATTATTTATAGTATAAATTAAAGGAGGAGTTCACCCAAAAAATGACTTATTTTCTATCAATTACACACCCCATGAAGCCTTGATTTCATGGATTTATTTTTGTTTTTGTGGCATTCCTAAGACAATAATTTGATGACCGTGTGTATTTCCGGTAGGAGACACAAATAATCTACTTGTGTCTCCTACCGGATACATTAGCCGGTAGGAGACGGGAATCAAATTATTAGCTTAGGAATGCGACAAAGACAAAAAATAATCCATGGATTCAAGGCTTCATAGGGTGTGCAATTGATAGAAAATAAGTCATTTTTTGAGTGAACTCCTCCTTTAATACCAAAATAATTTGCAATACCTCTAGGTAAAAAAGAAAGAAAGTTACCATCATAAACTGATACAAAACAAAAGAGCTGGGGAATGACTCCTAATGAAGTCCTAATGGAAACTTCTGTTGACAGTAGCAGTATAAATATACATGATATTTGTGCCTCTCTATCCTACTCCCTGACAACATACAGCTATTTAATTTGATCCTCCTCGTGAGGTGATTTATATTGGAATATGTTTTCTTTCTTCCCTCCTTTGGTGTGAATGCCTTGATGTCTTTTCAGAGCACTTAACTGAAACTCTTGTCACAATATTTACAGTGGTAAGGTTTTTATCCTGTGTGGATACACTGGTGTGCCTTCAGTGAACTTGACCAAATGAAACCCTTGTCACAATGTTCACAGTGGAAAGGTCTTTCTCCAGTGTGAATGCGCTGGTGCCTTTTCAGGTCATTTGAACGACTGAAACTCTTGTCACAATGTTTACAGCGGAAAGGTTTTTCTCCAGTGTGGATACGCTCGTGTTTCTTTAGGTCACCTGACCGACTGAAACTCTTGTCACAATGTTTACAGTGGAAAGGTTTTTCTCCTGTGTGGATACGCTTGTGTGTCTTCAGTGAACCTAACTCAGTGAAACGCTTGTCACAATGTTCACAGTGGAAAGGTCTTTCTCCAGTGTGAATACGCTGGTGCCTTTTCAGGTCAGATGACTGAATGAAACTCTTCATACAATGTTTACAGTGGAAAGGTTTTTCCCCAGGGTGGATATTCAGGTGTTTCTTCATTTCAGATGACTGAGTAAAACTCTTGCCACAATGTTCACAGTGGAAAGGTTTTTCTCCTGTGTGGATACGCTTGTGTGCCTTCAGGGTGGATGACTGAGTAAAACTCTTGCCGCAATGTTCACAGTGGAAAGGTTTTACCCCACTGTGGAAATGCTGGTGTGTCCTCAGGTCAAATGACCGACTGAAACTCCTGTCACAATGTTTACAGTGGTAAGGTTTTTCTCCTGTGTGGAAACGCTGGTGTGTCTTCAGTGAACCTAACAAAGTGAAACGCTTGTCACAATGTTCACAGTGGAAAGGTCTTTCTCCAGTGTGAATACGCTCGTGACTTTTCAGGTAAGATGACTTAATGAAACTCTTGTTACAATGATTACAGTTGAAAGGTTTTTCTCCATTATGGATCACCTGGTGTCTCTTGAGCCAATATGAACTTCTGAAACGCTTGTTACACAGTTTACACTGGAAAGGTTTTTCTCCAGTGTGGACACCTCCACTTGTCTCCCCCCAATAATCACTGTCTTCAGTGACTTCAGTGTCAGATTCAAGTTCAACTTCAATTTCATAGCAGTGTGAAGAGATGTCTTCATCATCACTTTTCACTGCTAGTAATGTCAACATTGACCCAACAGGCTCCTCTGGTCTTTGAAGTAGCTTCACCTGTTCCTCTTTAATGTGTGGAGGCTCTGGTTCCTCCTGTAGCAGACTGGGGCTCCTCTCCTGTTCAGGAGAATCCTCCTCTTTACACACAACCATGTGCATGATGTCTAAGAGTAGAAAAATAACATGATATTGAACAATGGATTTCTAAAATGTAAAACTATTCTTCCTGTGTCCATGTTCTATGTAGAAAATTAGATAATACCCACTTAGATTGACCAGTTACTAACTAAAGGTTATTACAGGTGTTTCTGGAAACTGACAGCCTGAACAAATTCAGGCTTCTAGTTTTAGCAAGATTTCAGCTAAATACATATTCTAAAAAGTAATCTGAATTGATATATTTAGTTACTTTACTCGACAAACAAATAATGGTGTTAAAGCAAATGTTAAATTTGAGTCCTAAAATTATTAAACAATATTAAAACATAATGCTTCACTTGTGAGCTCTGATTTGGGAGTAAATTAGGCTGTAGGCCAAGACGTATACAACAGGTCTGTCTGTCTGTCTGTCTGACTGTTTGTCTGTCTTTACAGTCTGCCACTTCCAAAGAAGACCAATCACAGCTAATGCCGCTATGTGCATGACGTTATGAAACGGAGCCACCTCCAGACATGAAACTTGATATTTCTGGTGAAAAGTTTATAAGTACATTACATTTACATTACAGTCATTTAGCAGACGCTTTTATCCAAAGCGACAATAAGTGCATTCAACATAGGTAGGCAAGGAAACTACTAATCACCAGAAGTCTTAAAGGACAACTTTGGTTTTTTACAACCAAGGTTTATGTTTTAGATTGTAATTAAAGTAAATAAAAGATGAGTGTTAAAAAAATTAAATTTACTGCTTTCTATAGTTTTAGCAATTTTCACAATCTTTTTTACAGTGTTTTCACAGTGGGCGGGGGCATTCTGTCCGGTGGCTAAATATGTATTTTTTTAACACATTAACCCGGCGTTTTCTTTATTATTATTTACAGTAGCTCTTCTAGCCCCCAATAACTCACATCTGGCCATCTCAGACAGCCGGACCTTTTTTATTGTGTAAAAAAGGCATATTTAGCCACCGGACAGAATGCCCCCGCCCACTGTAAAAAATATCGCAACAAATGCTAAAACTATAGAAAGCAGTAAATGAAAAAAAAATTACACTCATCATTTATTTACTTTAATTACAAGCTAAAATATAAACCTTGGTTGTAAAAAACCAAAGTTGTCCTTTAAGTGCATTTTCTTCTGAAACAAGCAACTAGGAGTATACCTAGCGCTAAGGTAAAAGTGCAATATATCAGCTACCTACTTTCTTAAACAGAAGAAGTAATTAAACCCCACCGTAATAAATCTAGCACTGTGTGTGTTGTTCCTAATCAGACACCTTGGACACCTTAAACAGGAAGTAGTTTAAAATCTATGTAAACAGATTTATGATGTGGCTCTGTATGTCTAGACATTTTTGTTAGTATTTTTTTTGTTTCACCATTGTTATTGCAGTGTAAATTTGATATTGTGACAGTCCTACAGAACAGCACATGAAACTTACTGAGTTGTGGATGGTCTTCAGGTTCCTCCTGTTTAATAGACATGGCCCTGGCTGAGTCTGGAGAGTTCATCTTCACCTGCAGTCTGGACTCCACACACTGGTCTGAAATGAAGGAATTGAAAAAGGACTTTTATGACTGGAGACCTAGTGGTCTTAAGAATAACAATAATATTTGCAGAAGATAAAGGAAATTGGCCTAAACCCAACTGGGTGCACATATTATGGGATGTATATGTTAGGGAAGAAATCACTCTTAAGCCAAGATTACATAAGGACAAATGTGTCGATGGACTCTTTTGATGCAAATAATGGTCTTAAGTGAATAAGGTGAAAGTAGTCTGTTTCTGTTTTGAATGTTTCTGCAACCAAGCAACAATATATGTCCACCCTTCCACCATTTATAATCCCACCCCACCCTCCCAAACAATGAATGCACAGACAATGTTCCCTTTCACTGCCTCCCTAAAAGCCAACATGATGGAAAGAGAGCCTTTGGCTAAACAGATTCAACAAATCCAATTCATCTGTTTGGAAACACTTTGGTTTCAAGGTGTCTGATTAGGAACAACACACACAGTGCTACAGGGCCGCTTCTCCCTACACGCACACTACGCAGGTTGCGTGGGGCCCCGCCTACCCACCGATCAAAGAGGCCCCCTCTCCGCCCCCTCCCTTCAGCAGAAAATAACGTGCATTACTGCGTTCACATCAGCGCAGGCTGCGTAGCACACTAAAACCGAAATAAAGTAACAAAAAAAGTAACTTTATCCGCGGGAAACCCGAAAACAATCACGCACGCGCATATCCTGCGTAGGGCCCCTGTGGAGTCTAAAGCGGCACAGCAGTGCTATATTTATTATGGTGGTGTGTGTGCATCACAAAACAATTTGTTTAATCATCTGAAATTAAAATACAGTGGTCTATGACCAAACAATGAAGCAGCAAAAACATATTTTCGTTCAATACATGATATTTCCAATCAGTGAGTGCAGTATACATGTTAAATAATCATGATCGCTATATTGACCAAAATATTGTGATTATTTTAGCCATAATCGAGCAGCCCCAACCGTGTGAAAGTTCATTATTCTGGCCCTTCTAGTGGCGCTATGAAATAGGTCATGGGGATACTGAAACTGTTAAGATCTTCCAGGCAGCATGACCGCACTGAGCAAGTTTTATGGCAATCTGTCCATTACATTTTGAGACATTGTGTGTGCAGGTGTAAGGTTTGGCCTAAGGGTGGCGCTTGAGGAAAGGACATTTAGGCAATAAATTAGTAAGGTTCCTCTCTGCTGAGGGCATTCAAGATGTACTGTAAGTAATTTTGTATTTGATGTTTTAGTGTTGAACAGCTCTATATTCTGATAGTTATTGCCTTCACGTCTCAGATGTTCCTCCATAAACACATTGCTGTATAGAGTATTTGTTTCAGTAACAGGTCTCTCTCAATTTCCCTAACTTAATATCGACGGCTGCATTGTCACCCCCTCCACCAAAGTCCGCAACCTTGGTGTCATCCTGGATCCCACCCTCTCCTTCCAATATATTTTATATTTGAAACCTGAACGATTAAGTAGATGTACGGACCCCCAAGTGTGAAAGTTCAAAGACTATTTTGAAATAACTCCAAGACATATCATTATGACCGTCTTGATCCAAGGCTACTCATGTACAAGCGACTTTGCACCTCATTGCTTATACGGAGATTAACCATTACATTGATAATAAACTGCTCAATAAAGTTCGGAAACTTAACTTCGGTCAATTATATCTCCCCTTTAATAATACCAATTGGTATTGTGTTTTATATCATTTTTATTGCTGGCAGGTTGCTCAAAACAAGAGCGATTACCAACAGAAGCATATTGGGTGATTTTGGCAATTTTTTTGGCGCTACCCACACCTTCAGCTGTGTTGCTCATTCCACGAATGCCCGATCCATACAAGCTGTACCTCGTTGTAAAGGTGACTAATCAACGATAAAAATGATATAAAATACAATACCAATTGGTATTATTAAAGGGGAGAAATAATTGACCGAAGTTAAGTTTCCGAACTTTTTTTGAGCAGTTTAGTTAAATCAACAACATTCGTTGCAAAACAAAGTATGTATAGCTAGTTTATTTTTTGCTTTCTACATGGCTTACCAAGTGCTACGAAAGAAAAGGAGGCCTGGGCCTGATCTCACCTTGTTCACTGAGGGGAACCAGGCGGTACACCTTGTAAGGCTCAGGGACGTCCCGCTGCCACCGACCAGAGACCTCACTGAACTCTTTGCTTTTGTTAAGGGCACAACGCATTCGTGTCTTCCAGTTAGCTGCAGTGTCAGAACCAGAACCTTTCTTGTACTCTGCCCATGCCTGGAGGAGGAAGGAGGAGGGGGGGGGGGGGTCAGTCATGTTTCAAAAGGCTCCAAATACTATGGGACATAAGTCCCAGGCAAAGCGTGCTTTACTGTCAATTGATCAAGAGAAGGACAGACGGGTGCAGACTCTCAGTGAACAGTCTATGCACAAGTTTCCTAGGGCGTTGTGGGCGTCACTTCCTGACGATTTCATTGGATATCATTGGATCAAATCGACAGGAAGTGATGCCCACAACACCCTAGGAAACTTGTGGATAGAAACAGTCCACACCCACCAGGTGGATTTTCTTTGAATTGTTTTTATTTACCATAGTGTGTGTATGTCCGTGTGACATAGTGCTGCACGATTCTTGCTCAAATGTGAATCACAATTTTCTTCCATAAGAATTGAGATCACGATTCTCACACGATTCTCTTGTAAATATAAAAATATTAAGCCAAAAAAATATATATATATATATCTTTTTTTTCTTTTTAATATTGAAAAAAAAAATCGCCATAATTTAAAATCGAGATTGCATAGGTGTCTGAATCGAGATCACAATCCTTTTTCGATTAATTGTGCAGCACTAGTGTGACATGATTCTTACAGTGTGTTGAACCATCATCAGAACAACTTGATCCTTCTATGTAGTAACATCACCTGACCTACAAAACTTTACAGTAAATATATACAGTAGGCTACTACTGAATACACCGATCGCTAAGCTCCACCCCTCAATGCCCTGCCACGCCTATGTTAGACATGCTGAGAGCTTTTGCAAAGTTGAAGACCCCTGATCTAAGGCATTGGTTCTCAAAGTGGGGTCCGGGGACCCCTAGGGGTACTTGAGGGGGTTCCAGGGGGTCCCCAGCTAAATGATGGACAGGAACCAAATGGACCCTTATGGGTCTGTAACTCTGAGTGTGTACAAATGGAACCAAATGGACCCTAACGGGTCGATTTGGTTCCATTTGTACACTCTCAGAGTTAAATTAACATTGATTTTACAATATGAATTGGGGTCCCACAGGTATAAATGCCATTAAATGGGGGTCCGTAGCCTAATGCATGTCAAACTGGGGGTCCTTGAAATTAAAACGGTTGAGAATCACCGCTAGAGAGCCATAAAAACCTTCTCTTATTGGGGTCCCTGGCTTATCTTTTCAAATGGGGGTCCGTGGGGTAATAAGTGTCAATTTGGGGGTCCTTGACATGAAAAAGTTTGAGAACCACTGATCTAAGGCATCCAATATCAATCAACGACATTAACTCCATCATCACCTGACAGGAATGCTTTATAGACCCAACCTTTAAGTAAAGTGTAAACTATATTTTTCTTTCTTTCTTTCTAGCTAAGAGGAAACGGATCCAACATTGAGGAACTGGAATCGTTTCCATCACAATTGGAACTGTTTCAGAACCGGTTTATCACAGCGTCAGTGGTTCTAAAACGTAAAAATGTCAAGGACCGCCATAACTCTGAGAGTGTACAAATGGAACCACATTTACCAAATGGACCTCTGTTTCATTTGTACACTCTCAGAGTTACAGACCTTTAAGTGTCCATTTGGGACCCCCCTCAACTTAAGTAACCCCAGAGGATCCCTGTACCTCACTTTGAAAACCATTACAATGTATGTAATACTGTACAGCAGGGGTCTTCAACGTTTTCAGGCCAAGGACCCCTTGGCTGAGAGCGAGATAAAGCAGGGACCCCCCATTATATATTGTATAGAATATTTATTTTTTCATAGATTTCATAGGCAGCTTCATAGACTTGTTTCACAGCACTATCATGTTGGATTCATGTTCATGTGTATTTCCAGACATTTAACCATGCACTTAAACAATACTTAGTATACCTGACCTTTCACTCTGTACTTAACCTGCTCTTTTTCCCCCCTATACTAAACCACTTTGCCGAATATAGCAGATCTACAAGCGCACAACGCCTCGCAGCACGAGCCGTTGTGTGCTTGTAGATCTGCTATTTTTGGCTAAAGTTCTCCTCAGAATAGGGATGCTTGGTTGAAGTGGTTAATGTAAAAATCACAAAGATTTGGCGGACCCCCTGTAGTAACTCTGAGGATCCCCTAGGGGTCCCGGACCCCCTGTTGAAGACCTCTGGTATAACATATGAATAAAATGACACAGATGCGTTCCTGGATTTAATGGGTTGAGAGTGAATCGTTAAAATCCCAAAGGATCCCAAATGCCTATTCGTACCTTGAAGAAGGCTGCGTCCTCGTCGCTGCGGAAGTCCAGCTTGCCAGCGTGTTTCCATGGGATACGGAACATGGTCTTGGCCTCATCGTCCCACACCAGGCCTGGATACTTCCCACTGTTGACCTGGAGTCACAAACATCACCACCATCAACACCGATACCAAAGATACAGTGTTTCCCCTATTATGCATTTAACCGTGGTGCACCACCACAGCTTAACTTTGAGCACCAGTTTAATGTTTTCTGTAAATCACTTTTATATTTATTTTTTACAATGGAAAATGGTTCCATCTTATATGTCTTTACTATTTCATAAAAATAATACACATACATCTTGAGACAATTCATATTTAAACTAGTTTAAATATGAATATGAATTCTCAAGTCTCAAGATCTATGAAAATAATTATGTGTATAAAATTATGTCACACATAGTAAAGACATAAGATAAGAGATTCCACTGTAAAAGATAAATAAAATAAATAATAAAAATAAATACATTTTGAGCACCAATTCTTCCCCCTTTTTTTGCTACACTGCTACAACTTCATCCTAGGGGAAACACTGAGAGAAGACATACAAACGGTTCAATTACGCTAGTGGTTCTCAAACTTTTTTGTGCCAAGGACCCCCAAATTGATAAATATTTGGCTGCGGACCCCCATCTGAAAAGATTTTGTGGCCAAGGGCCCCCAGAAGAAAAGATTTGTGTAAAGAAAATAGTAGATGTACAAGCTCGCAGCGCGGCACAAAGTGGAGCGCTGGGAGCATGTATATCTGCTATTTTTTTAATCGCCTACATATAAATGGATAATGTGGTTAAAATGATCGTGATGCTGTATTGACACATTTTGCTGGGGACCCCCTGGTACTCCCCTTAAAGACCCCACTTTGAGAACCACCGAATTACACAATTTAACACACCTACAGTACTTAACTCCTGACCATTGAAATGCATTTTAATATTTTATACATGAAATAACAAAATATATATCTTTACTGAAACACTTGTTCTTTTCATTATTGTCAGGGTGGTGGCACTGGTTGAGACAAGTTACTACTGTTCATTGTTTTATTAACATCACTCAAAACTCACCTGTTCTACAATCCAGGAGCACAGTTTACGCGTGGAGCGGATCTGCCCAGATGGCATGACTAAAAACATTAAAAACACATGCATCGCATCATTAGCATCGTGAGGATATATATCTGAACTTCCCAAAGGAAGTTTAGATATAGAAAGATATACAGAAAGATATACAGTCGTCAGTGTGCAGCTCGTGGAAAAGAGGAGATATTTGACTAAACACACGTTTTCTGGCAGAACTTTCAAATGGATATGAAACTAGGGGACAATAGCTGACTCCAAGTCTTAGGAATTAATTATAGGGCGAGTACAGACGGAGTTTAGAGCAGTTTGACGCCGCGTAAATCGTGAGAAATCCTATCACACAAAGATTTGGCGGACGCCCTATAGTAGCTCTGAGGACCCCCTACCCCTAGGGGTCCCGGACCCCCTGTTGAAGACCCCTGTTCTAGGGCTACATGTCTTACTGCTGCTGCTAGTATATTTACTCGTTGTAAAGTGTTTGTGATGTTCCATCTTAAATGAGGAGTCAATAATAAGATATAACAAATGGATGAAACACAACATTGATTGTTCATTTTAAATGATACATCAGGGGTCTTCAACAGGGGGTCCGGGGCCCCTAGGGGGTCCTCAGAGTTACTACAGGTGGTCCGCCAAATCTTTGTGTGATTTTTACATTAACCACTTCAACCAAGCATCCCTATTCTGAGGAGTGCTTTAGCCGAAAATAGCAGATCTACAAGCACACGCTTGTAGATCTGCTATTTTTGGCAAAGTGGTTTAGTATAGGAGGGAAAAAGAGCAGGTTAACTACAGAGAGAAAGGTCAGGTATACTAAGTATTATTTAAGTGCATGGTTACATGTCTGGAAATACACATTAACTAGCCCTGAAACATGACTGTCATGTGAACCATGGCTACACATTAACATGAATCCAACATGATGGTGCTGTGAAACAAGTCTATGAAGCTGCCTATGAAATCTATGACAAAAATAAATATTCTATACAATATATAATGGGGGGTCCCTGCTTTATCTCGCTCTCAGCCAAGGGGTCCTTGGCCTGAAAACGTTGAAGACCCCTGTCTGTGATAGATGAAACATAGCTCTGGTCCAGAGGACGTCAGTGAGTTCTCTAACGCTCTGTCAGGCGCTGGGCTCTGCGCTTGTACAAGGAATTCCACTGTCCTGCGAGGGCTCCAATAGTAGTGAAAATAAACAAAACCATTTCGCTACACACCTAAACAAAGGCTGTTTTGTGTTGTTGAAAGTCTGTTCTCGGAGGTGGGAAGCCTCTCAGCACCCCACCTACTCTGTATAATACACTTTTTGGCCAGAAAAGAACATATTTCACCGGAAGGAAAACAAATATTTTGGTTGCTCCACTGCGCCCTCTACAGATCTGGTCAATGGAATTTTTCTATTGACCAGATTTTTTCATTCCGGTGAAATATTTTCTTTTCTGGCCAAAACGTGTATTATACAGAGAAGGTGGGGTGCTGAGAGGCCTCCCACCTCCGACAACAGACCTTCAACAACACAAAACAGCCTTTGTTTAGGTGTGTAGCAAAATGGTTTTGTTTATTTTCACTACTGTTGGAGCCCTCACAGGACAGTGGAATTCCTTGAACAAGCGCAGAGCGCAGCGCCTGGCAGAGCGTTAGAGAGAACAGAGCTATAACCCAACATAATGAGTTGATCTTTACCTGCTGTGTTTCAGTGGATGAGCTGCTAACAAACGTGCTTCTGCTGCTTAACGACGACACTGTTTAGAAACGACACGTTTTACTTTTCTTTGTATTTTACTTTGATATAAATCTATGGTATTTTAAAGTGTCAACAACAGTCAGTCAACACACCATGTTGTTTTCACTACTGCATTGTGGGTATGTTCTTCTTCTGACGAACACTTTGTCTAGACGCCAGTTGGTGTATTGCTGCCCCCTGCTGTTGGTCTCGGGTACTGTCCATTGTTTATATACAGTAACAGTACTATGTGACCTTCCTGACCTGTAGACAAGAGAACATCCATCTAGGAGTAAAGCACTTCATCCAACTAAGCAAATTAAATTATAAAAAATAATTCTTAATCATTAATTTGATAAATTAACCAATTAATAATCAAAACCAAAAATATTGAAAATAGCAGATCTACAAGCTCTCGACACATCACAGAGTGATGCGTTTTGAGCTTGTAGATCAGCTATTTTCACATGTCTTACACAACACAGACATAGGACTGATGTTGTCAATCAATTTGTTGAGAAGAAAAAAACAGCTCCTCAATTATTTGATTAATCAGAAAAGTAATCTATAGATGAATTGTTTAGAAAGTCATGGATAGTTGCAGCCCTACATCCATCACAGCTTTCATCAGTGCACATTGATGCTGCACAGGTCTGATCACGTCTCATAGAAATGCAGGATACAACATAAACTAACATATACCATGATACAGGATGCAAAACATACCTTGTATTAAACATATTACCCATATCATTTTCAAACTACAGTATATGAATAATATGGATATATGTCTATAATAAATGCAGACTGTATGGTATATTCAGACTGTGACACAGTAAGATTATCACAAGTTATTTCAAAGCAATGTATGTTCCAAATAGTTACGTATAAGTTTGGTTATTGTACCAGAATGTTCCGGGAAAAATGGTGTAACTAATCATGAGATTTCATATTATTGTGTGTCAAGATCTAGGGTATAAAAACACACCCACCATCCTATTTCATGAGTCCTGTCTGCAGATATGGCTCTGTTGGTGTATTAACAAATGTTATATAGGTTCACAAAACATCTACTGATGCACAAACTTGGACACATCATCAGCGTTGCTTCCTGAGTCACTGGGTGTTTCGGGTCTTGCAACAAGCATCCTCCTCCAGGCGTCTCGACCGAGGCTGATCAGACACCGGCCTGTGTCCAAGTGGCAGGCTACTGCCCCCACTGTCTCTTGGGGGCTTAGGGTAGCAGGTGAGCTGTTGGCAACACTGACTGTGGGTTGCCTCCGGGCCTGGCTCCTCCTGCGTCTGACCAGAAGTGACTTCTGTGCGTTGTGTCGTTGTTGCCACTTTCAAACAGAGAGGCTAATGTGAAGGAAGCTATGAGCCAACTTTACAATGACATCAACGAGCAGCAGACGGCACTTCCCGACGCCTTTTTCGTGGTAGCTGGGGATTTCAACCAGGCAAGTCTCAAGTCTGTGTTACCAAAATTTTACCAGCATGTTGACTGTGCAACTAGGGGTAAAAACACATTAGATCATGTGTACACAAACATCAGAAATGCCTACAAAGCAGCCCCCCTCCCTAACATTGGCTCTTCTGATCACTCAGCTGTTATGCTCACGCCCATATATAGACCTAGGGTGAAACAAAGCAGAGCAGCACTTAAAGAGGTCAGAACGTGGCCACAGGAGGCAATTCCAGCACTGCAGGACTGTTTTGAAGATACACAGTGGGACATTTTTAAGGAGGCAGCAACATATGACAATGTCACCAACCTGGAGGAATACACAGAAACTGTCATTGGCTACATAAATAAATGTATTGATGATGTGACTGTGGTTAAGACCATTAGGAAGAGAGCCAATCAGAAACCTTGGCTGACCGGAGAGGTCTGTGCACTGTTGAGAGCCCGAAATGTGGCGTTTAAATCTGGGGACACTGCTGCATTCAGTCTGGCGAGACAAAATCTGACCAAGGGTATCCGGGAAGCAAAGCGGCTGTATGGGCAAAAGCTCAATGGCCACTTCACGGACACCAAGGACTCCAGGCGTTTGTGGCAGGGCTTTAAGACACTCTCGGACTATAAGCCCCCTCCCCAGCAGGTTGGACAAAAAGACCCCTCATTGCCGGACAGACTAAATGACTTTTATGCACGTTTTGAGGTTAATAACACCATTGAGGCACAGATGCCCCCACCACGCCCCAGTGAGCAGGTGCTACAGCTGTCAGCAGCTGGAGTAAAAAGGGCCTTCGCCAGCGTCAACCCACGCAAGGCGGCGGGACCAGACAACATTCCTGGGCGTGTGGTAAAGGAGTGTGCAGAGCAGTTAAAGGATGTTTTCTCAGACATCTTCAACATCTCGCTCAGCCAGGCAGTTGTGCCCACTTGCCTCAAGAGCGCGACCATCGTTCCAGTGCCAAAAAAGTCAAATCCTGCCGGTCTAAATGACTTCCGACCTGTGGCCCTTACACCTGTAGTGATGAAGTGTTTTGAGCGGCTTGTCTTACAGCACATCAAGGGCAGCCTCCCTGCAAAACTCGATCCACTACAGTTTGCATATAGAGCCAATCGCTCCACAGACGACGCTGTCTCAACCATACTCCATCTCACGTTGTCGCATCTAGAGAAAGAGAACACCTACGCCAGGCTCCTCTTCATCGACTTCAGCTCAGCATTCAACACCATCATTCCACAACAGCTGGTGGAAAAGCTGCGGTCGCTGAATGTGGACTATGGCACCTGCACCTGGATCCTCAACTTCCTGTGTCAGAGGCAACAGAGAGTCAGGGTCGACAGCCAAACATCAAGGACAATCACAGTGAGCACAGGATCGCCCCAGGGCTGTGTCTTGAGCCCCCTGCTGTTCAGTCTGCTGACCTACGACTGCACTGCCAAATTTGGCAGTAATCACATCCTCAAGTTCGCTGATGACACAACCGTGGTGGGACTCATCAACAAGAACGATGAGTCTGCCTACCGGAAGGAGGTGGAACTGCTAACATCTTGGTGCAGTGCACACAACCTCTCCCTGAATGTGGACAAAACAAAGGAGATGGTGGTCGACTTCAGGAGATCCAGGAGCTGCCATCACCCACCGCTGACCATCGGTGGCGCCCCTGTGGCAAGGGTGAATGACATCAAATTCCTGGGGGTTCATCTAGCAGACGACCTGACCTCCACTACGAACACCACGGCCATCATCAAAAAGGCCCAGCAGAGGCTTTACCCCCTCCGGAGGCTCAAAAAGGCAGGCCTTCCTACTCCTCTCCTCACCACCTTCTACAGAGGCACCATTGAGTCCATCCTGACCTACAGCTTCACCTCCTGGTTCGGCAGCTGCAAGGCAGAAGAAAAACATCGGCTGAACCGGGTGGTGAAGACAGCTGGGAGGATCATTGGTGCCTCTGTTCCCTCCTTGGTGGAGCTCTATGTTGAGCGCTGTACACGGAAAGCTACCAGCATTATAAGGGACCTCCATCACCCTTCCCATGGCCTGTTTGCCCTCCTACCCTCTGGGAAGAGGTATAGGAGCATCAAGGCTCGAACAAGCAGAATGCAAAATAGTTTCTTCCCAACTGCAGTAAGGACTGTTAATGAACTGCGCCCCCTGCCAATCCCCCCCCCCCCCCCAAGCCTACTGACCTAAAATGACGCGTGTGTGCTTAAATGAACATGATGTGATATTGCACTTTTGAAATGCATAACAGCACTTTATTAAGATTATGCTGGATTATTGCACCATGGCACTTTACCTACCATACCTACTGACGTGCTGTGTTGGTAGCTTTCTTTTCTAGATGAATTGCACGTCAACACATATTGGGTTTTTTAAATGTTTGTTTATGCTGTTTTTATGGTTGTATGCTGTTTTAGTCTGGGTCTTTTATGTTCTTAGATAGGCTTGATGTTTTATGTTTTTATGTTACACTGCTAGTGACTGGGGGGAACGATATTTCATTCTTGTATGTATGTAAGTACATGGAGAGAGTGACAAATAAAGATTCATTCATTCATTCATTCATTCATTCATCATTCATTCATTCATCTCATTCTGCATTGATGGAATTTTAAACCCTCTTGAATGTTACAGGTTTTACCTCAGTATGTACTGTAGCTTCGCTTTGGGTTCTTCCCCTCAGAAGAAGTGGTTAGGACTGCCAACCCTCTCCACCCCGGGTTGCCGTCTCTCCGGCCGTCCTCTGTCTCTCCAGATGTCACCACACTCTTCGTGGTCGTCACCCACTGGTCAGTATTTCAGTTAACAAAACATCTACTGATGCACAAACTTGGACACATCATCAGTGTTGTTTCCTGGAGTCACTGGTCAACAGTATACTTCTAGAGATGCATACAGTTGTTCCTTCCCGTTTTGTCTTTTTTTGTTTTACTTGTTTCTTTCTTCTATATTATTTCTCTATTTTAACTCTTCCTGTAACTGTAGATGTTGAGAGCTTGTACAAAAATAATCTCACCCACTCTTTTAAATCTGTAATGATGTGATGTGACACTAAAGTTGATTCTGAATTGTGCCTGCAGACTAAATTCTTCCACCCATCCCAAATAGTAATGTTAAGAGATCATAGCTTATATTTCACTTTCCTGATAATAATCCATTAGGCTTATAGAGTAGTAATAAAACATCTTGTGTGTGTGTGTGCGCGCGCTATAGGGCTTTGCACAGGCTTTAATTTGCTATCACATCACACTTTTAATCATGTAATATGACTTAATAGTGATGAAAGTCATTACAGTAGGTGTAATTATTAGTCATAAATCATTAAAAAATACATCCCTGTTAACCAGCATTTAATTAAAATAATTGAAATGGTTTGATTGATTGATTGATTGACATATACTTAACAGACCTAAACATCCACTCCATAGTATATCATGTACAGTATCTGCTGCTATGCTCACACACCTTTATATCTTACCCCAGGTACTATGTGTAAATATGTAGATCATTTGTTTGTCTTTGATTTATCTCTCTCCCCCTGCCGCCCCCCTTCTTCTTCTTCTTCCTTTCATTTATTCTATGGAAATAAAAACGACGGCACAAAAACTAATTTCACCCACTTTTTTATTTCTGTAGTGTAAACCTGTTATGTGACAAAAAAGCTGATTCTGATTCAGATTCACATCACAATTTAATAATGTAATACAACTTAATAATGATCATAGCTATTTTATTAATTGTAAGTATTTTAGCCTCAGTTAACTGATATTAAATAAAAAAGTTAATTGTAATGGTGCCCCATTCATTGAGCATGTAATAGCACACAGCACAATGAAATCATGATATAAAAATCAGTCCTAGATTACACGATCAATATGTTTTACATGGTCATTTATGTTATAAATAAAAAAATCACACCCTGTGTGAAGGTAGCGGCGCCTTTGATACATTTTGTCATCGATATGTGTTTATAATGTGTTTATAGCCATGTGTCACGTGAAGCTTGACCAATCACTTTGTTGACGGGTCTGACCAATCACTTTGTTGACGGGTCTGACCAATCAGAACGTTGACGGGTCTGACCAATCAGAACGTTGACGGGTCTGACCAATCAGAACGTTGACGGGTCTGACCAATCAGAACGTTGACGGTTCTGACCAATCAGAACGTTGACGGGTCTGACCAATCAGAACGTTGACGGTGAACACGGACAAAGTCAGGTATAGAGCAGGATCCGCGGCTAGCGCCGCTAAAAATCACACCCAGTGTGAAGTGGGCGGTGTGTGGTCATCACAACATGACTCACTTTTAAAAAAAAAGTACTGCCATACTGCTATTCATAGGGCTAGACATGTGTCATGTGTTTCGCTAGCCAATCACAGTCCTGAATTTGCAAAGTCAGCCAATCACATTACAGCTAGTGGTGATGACATTAGCTGTAATGTGATTGGCTGACTTTGCAAAAGTATAGATTTGCATTGACTGTGGAAGGGTTAGGGTTGTAGACTGCGTTGTAGCCTATTGGCCAATCACGGTGCAGGATTGGTCAGTGTCCAAAACTCACTTATAGGGGGCGGTTACACCGCCCCAAAAACACTACAATCATTTGGAATACCTACACCAGTGTGGATACGCTGGTGTGACTTCAGATGACTTGACTGAAAGAAACTCTTGTTACAGTGTTTACAATGGAAAGGTTTATCTCCAGTGTGGATACGCTGGTGTTTCTTCAGGTCAGATGACTGAATGAAACTCTTGTCACAATGTTCACAATGGAAAGGTTTTTCTCCAGTGTGGATACGCTGGTGTGTCTTCAGATGACTTGACTGACTGAAACTCTTGTCACAATGTTTACATTGGAAAGGTTTTTCTCCAGTGTGAACACGCTGGTGTGCATTCAGGTCACCTGACTGACTGAAACTCTTATCACACTGTTTACAGTGGAAAGGTTTTTCTCCAGTGTGGACACGCTGGTGTTGCTTCAGGTTAGATGAACGGCTGAAACTCTTGTTACACAGTTTACAGAGGAAAGGTTTTTCTCCAGTGAGGACAGCGCCACTTGTCTCCCCCCAATCATCACTGTCTTCATTGTCAGTTTCAACTTTAACTTCAACTTCACAGCAGTGTGAAGAGATGTGTTCATCATCAACTTCACTTTTCACTGCTAGTAATGTCAACATTGATCCATCAGGCAATGTGTGACAAGAGTTTTCTCCAGCGTGGACACGCTGGTGTGACTTCAGATGACTTGACAGAAAGAAACTCTTGTCACAATGTTTACAGTGGAAAGGTTTTTCTCCAGTGTGGATACTCTCGTGTCTCTTCAGATGACTTGACCGAAAGAAACTCTTGTCACAATGTTTACAGCGGAAAGGTTTTTCTCCAGGGTGGAGACGCTCGTGTTTCTTTAAGTCATCTGACTGACTGAAACTCTTGTTACACAGTTTACAGAGGAAAGGTTTTTCTCCAGTGTGGATACGCTGGTGTGCATTCAGGTTAGATGAACGGCTGAAACTCTTGTTACACAGTTTACAGAGGAAAGGTTTTTCTCCAGTGTGGATACGCTGGTGTGCATTCAGGTTAGATGAACGGCTGAAACTCTTGTTACACAGTTTACAGAGGAAAGGTTTTTCTCCAGTGAGGACAGCGCCACTTGTCTCCCCCCAATTATCACTGTCTTCATTGTCAGTTTCAACTTTACCTTCAACTTCACAGCAGTGTGAAGAGATGTGTTCATCATCAACTTCACTTTTCACTGCTAGTAATGTCAACATTGATCCATCAGGCAATGTGTGACAAGAGTTTTCTCCAGCGTGGACACGCTGGTGTGACTTCAGATGACTTGACTGAAAGAAACTCTTGTCACAATGTTTACAGTGGAAAGGTTTTTCTCCAGTGTGGATACTCTCGTGTCTCTTCAGATGACTTGACCGAAAGAAACTCTTGTCACAATGTTTACAGTGGAAAGGTTTTTCTCCAGTGTGGATACTCTCGTGTCTCTTCAGATGACTTGACCGAAAGAAACTCTTGTCACAATGTTTACAGCGGAAAGGTTTTTCTCCAGGGTGGAGACGCTCGTGTTTCTTTAAGTCATCTGACTGACTGAAACTCTTGTTACACAGTTTACAGAGGAAAGGTTTTTCTCCAGTGTGGATACGCTGGTGTGCATTCAGGTTAGATGAACGGCTGAAACTCTTGTTACACAGTTTACAGAGGAAAGGTTTTTCTCCAGTGTGGACACCTCCACTTTTCTCCCCCCAATCATCACTGTGTTCAGTGACTTCAGTGTCAGATTCAAGTTCAACTTCAACTTCAGAGCAGTGTGAAGAGATGTCTTCATCATCAACTTCACTTTTCACTGCAAGTAACGTCAACATTGATCCATCAGGCTCCTCTGGTCTTTGAAGTATCTCCTCCTGTCCCTCTTTAATGTGTGGAGGCTCTGGTTCCTCCTGGAGCAGACTGGGGCTCCTCTTCTGTTCAGGAGAATCCTCCTCTTTACACACAACCATGTGCAGGATGGCTAGGAGCAGAAAAATAACATGATAGTGAACACCTAAAATGTATATCTATTGTTCTATCTTCCATGTACATAGCTATTACCTACTAAGACTGACAAAACAGTTACTAAATAAGTACAGGTTGTTACAGGTGGTTCTGGAAACTCTAAAGCAGGCTCGAAAGTGTTAGCAAGATTATAGAAAAATGCATATTTTAAAAAGTAACCTGAATCTATATATTTAGTTATATTACCCAACAAATGAATTAGGGTGATAGAACAAATATTTAATTTTCATGACCAGGCCCTGTACAGTATGTCTAGAAATGAGTCTGTGAATCTGTCTGTGTGTCTGGGGCTAATTTCACAAACCACTGTACCGATCAGCGCCACATTTCTTGTGCATGCTGCCAATAGG
Source organism: Gymnoscopelus microlampas (assembly GCF_963454915.1). Classification (NCBI taxonomy): domain Eukaryota; kingdom Metazoa; phylum Chordata; class Actinopteri; order Myctophiformes; family Myctophidae; genus Gymnoscopelus; species Gymnoscopelus microlampas. The sequence goes on from NC_139949.1 coordinate 50,567,999, forward strand.
TCAAGCAAGTCATGGTCATTATATTATTATTTTTTTTACATATTATTAAAGTGCAGACTGTAAGCTTTCAAATGACGTGCCATGCACTGAAATCTGGAAATAGTTGAAGAAGATGTACTTATTTGAATGTTGTTAACCACTTAAAGGACTGCTTCACCCATTTTCAAGGCAGTGCTGAATCAAGTGTATGTTACTGCATTGTCTATTTCTCACCTCAAATGTTTTTGGAAACATTTAATGTACTGTTTATGACATAATCAATAACGCACCATTTGGCCATCTTCTTTGTTCAGATTGAGTGGCACTGTCCTCTAGTATCTAGCATAGGCTGATGAATCATAGCTGTTTGAAAGACTACTTGACAAGTGTTTAATATAATAAGTTAAAATTGGTTAGTACCCACCGATTAGAAAACCCAGCTAATTGGCATGGTTAAAGTGTCCGCCCTGAGATTGGGAGGTCAGGGTTCCATACCCCGGCCGGGTCATACCAAAGACTATAAATAGGACACAATGTCTCCCCGCTTGACACTCAGCATCAAGAGTTGTATTGGGGTAAGTCTGTGTACATCATGGCTGGAGGAGGATATACTTGTACATCAAGCCACCTCACGCCACAGAAACAGGAGATAAACTCATGCCCTATGGGCCACATGGCTCGGGAATAATTAGTTCTCAAGGCTACCTATATTATGTATATTATGCACATATTATGTTGTTTTTTTTTGTTTGACAGGAAGTGATTCAGATTGGAAAAAATCTCTACAATTATACATTTATATATTTTTTGGCATCTATTGTCAACTATGTCCCCATTACGACCACAGATATTCTCTGAAAGTGTGAAAAAGAATGCTTAGTTAAAGGGCAAGACCACTTTGGTAGAGGTTTGGGGTTACATGTTGCCTTTCCAACGTTAACTAACCCTCACCCTAACCGCACGCGGAAGCCACTAGTCGGAGTAGTGAGATGTGGGAATGCAGACATTACCCCGAGGTTTGGGTTGTGTAGTTACCAAAGTGGTCTTGCCCTTTAACTAATACTAATGTTGAGCAGGGTCGACTCTGCAATAAACTCTACAATAAAACAGAAACAATTTAAGAACGAGAGAGAACATTAAACGTACTGAGGTGTGGGTGGTCTTCAGGTTCCTGTTTAATAGAAATGTCCCTGGCTGAGTCTGGAGAGTTCATCTTCACCTGCAGTCTGGACTCCACACACTGGTCTGAAATGAAGGAATTGAAAAAGGACTTTAGGGTTCCATGGTTCTACTTCCCCTAAAACATGATCATTGGGTATCAATATAATATAAGGAGAAAGAATGTTTTTCCAAAACAAAGAGTGTCGCTAAGCAACCGCCTGTCAGGTAAGCACCTCAACAGGGAGAGTCAGTGGGGCAGCGACCCCAGCTGGGCTGCATCATCGAGGGACACTACCTGCCAATCCACCTATGGAATCAACCTGATTGTAGGGCACCTGCGTAGCCCAGCTGGGGAGCGCACCAGCACAACAAAAGCACCGTCTCTGCCTCAGTGTGGCCTGACTCTCCACGTTGACCAGACAGGTGCACAGGCGGTAAGCGAACCTCCCCACTTATTCTCCTCCTCATTATTTGGTGTGATAACTTGGAGTCTAATTATAGTGTTTCTGTTCTAGGCAACATAGGACCCGACACTGACTTATGGAAATGTTCATGGACTGGAACCCCACACCGTGGGCGTGAAGGAGAAACGTATGGACAATTACAATCTGGGAACCCATTGCCAAATAAAAAGGAAAAACAGTGCCCTCTGCTGTTTTTTACTCTTTCACCTGGCTCTGGGACGAGCTGAATGGAGCACCCGTGCGCAAGGAAACCGGGGTTTTGGTCTGCCCTCAGCGCTCCATTTCCGGTGGTGCGCTTATGTTTTCATTCCCACAAACAATATTTCTACACGGAACACTAACACCACTTCTCCCAGAGAACATGGATCGTTTTGGTTATAAGCATACTTGTTTCTATGATGAAAGAGCAAGTTAAAATCTGAATATCTTCCCGTGGTTTTGTCTGCTCCAAGGTTATTGTTAAATGAGTTTCGGTTTGTTTTCAGTGGGAAGGGAGCGCACAGACAGTAAATCCCGCCCACTACATTTGATTGGGTAAAGCACGGTCTGCTTCCTGATCTGAAGGCACGCCCACTTGTAAGCTAACGCGCACACGTTCTGAACGGGGCTCTCGACAGATTCAGTAGCGTAGCTCTGAATCTGTTCTTGAGAGATTAGGACAATTATGACACAGAGCCACAAAGGGGAAGAAGTTGTGTTTGTTTATTTAAAATGTCTTCACCTCCATGGCAGCAGGGGTTTCCCCCTTCCACTGTGCCATTTATTGAAATAAAACGCCCTGTGAGGCCTTCGCAAATACTGTCTCTGAGTGTTGGTCTGGTTCAGTCCTCGCAAAACGTTAAAATTATATTTGTATGTGGACACACCCACTAGTTCATTAAGTATACCTGGTTGGCACCTTAGCACCACCCACCTGACCCAGTCCCTCCCCCTCCCGCGTGTCGTTTTCCTACCTGATAGTAGTAGCTTGGCAACGCCCCCTTCTGTGACGCACACGGAACTGCTTCGCCCCTAGTCACTGCGTCTCATTCCAAGAGGATAGCACTGGCCGGCTTTCCTCTGTGGTGGAAAATAGTGCTCAGCGCTGGCACTGCCTGGGGGGGGGGGGTAAATTACGATACTGTCCCTATCGGTACTGAGTCGGCTCTAGTGGACGTACAGCGGGAGGGGGATTCAATCCAGAGGCGCTGGGATTGTAAATCCAATGTTTAACGTTGCACGCCACGGAACCATGTGGTTCCTACTGCATCACAGAAGGGGGCGTTGCCACGATCGGATAGGACAACGACACACGCTGACCACCCACTTATCCTACTCCCCACCCTCCCTCCTCATGAAAGGACAGCCCATGGCTCTGCACAGTTGTTTACATAGGGTCTAGATTAGAACAGTGGTTCTAAAACTGAGGTACAGGGACCCCCAGGGGTCCTTGAGGGGGTTCCAGGGGAGCCCCAGCAAAATGTAGAGCATCGAAATCAGTGCAACCCGTTTAAACCTATAATACGTAGGTGATCTGAAAATAGCAGATCTACAAGGTATTGAATAATGATGCATCCCGATGAGACATATTGGGCACTATTCACTAAGCTGTTTACGCCCATATTTTTTACGTAAATGAATTTACACAACTTCCCATGTAAATAGTCTGATTCATTCATCTTTTTTGACGGTGAATTTTGCAGGAGGCAAGCTCTTTCTCACGTCTGCTCGGAGGCAGACTTACATAGGACCAAAGCTTGTGTAAGTATGTCATTAGAATGCCTTGTTCTTCATGAAAAATCTATTACAATAGAGACAGTTTTGTTCCCTTCTTTTCAGTATTTAGAGCTGAATCAATGTTCCCTTTGCGTGTTTGCCGTTTTTGTAAAATTGTGATTAAACAATAAACTTATGAAGTATACCTGCTGTATAATTTGAAGAAATTAGGAGAAAATCTTATTAAAAGGTGAGTTAGGAGCTAAACTGTCAATTTGCAGCCCATGAAAGACAGGGAAACTATCACATTAACATTACTGTGGACAGAGTAAAGATCCTACTGCTTTACAAGATATGTTTACACCTCATTGCTTATTATGGAGATTAACCACTGATGCTATAAAACACTGATGTAACTATAGGGTTACAATGATAATAGTGACGTCAACAACAACATGCTACAAAACAATGTATATCAATGTCTTGCTGCTGCTGCTGTGGTGCTATAGCCTTATATAAAAAGACTCTCGTAGATGTATTTTATCGATTTTGACATTTTTTTAATCTCTACGAGAGTCTTACTTAGATTACCCTGGAATGTAAGCTCCAAAGCCCGTATTTCTCCAAACATGTACAAATGCAAATTATAAGGTGTTTACCCGGTTGCCCCAAATATTAACTCGGTGTTCGGCCTGTTTGTGCAATGTATTAGTCCATATTCTTTCACAAAGAAGTGTTTTAATCCCGTTTGTGGCCGAACGCCATTTTTTCTCCTCGTTTACTTTTGGTTTACATTGAGTGTAATTCCGGCTTTCACCGGATCCGCCCCCTCACTAACGCCCATTGATAACTTCCGACAGAATCGTCCACAAAGGGTATTAAAACACTTCTTTGTTAAAGAATATGGACTAATACATTACACAAACACGACGGACACCAAGTTAACATTTGGGGCAAGCGGGTAATCACCTTATATTTTGCATTTGTACATGTTTGGAGAAATACAGGCTTTACTGGTGACATTCCAGGATAATCTGGGGGGGGGGGGGGGGGCACTAAGACTACTAAAAAAAAAGTCTAAATCGATCAAATACATCTACGAGAGTCTTTATCTAAGGCTACTATGGAGCTGTTGTTTGTGTTTATGATCACTTCATAATAACCTAACAGCTAAGAATAATAGATTTATGTTCCAACATAAATGAGTTAATAAAGACTAATAGATTAAACAAGACGTGATCCGTTCATCTTAAATGTTATAAATAGATGAAACAACATAATGAGTTGATCTTTACCTGCTGTTTCAGTGGTTGAGCTGCTAACAAACGTCCTCCTGCTGCTTAACGACGACACTGTTTAGAAACGAGATGTTTTAATTTTCTTTGTATTTTACTTTTATATAAATCTATGGTATTTTAAAGTGTCAACAACAGTCAGTCAACACACCATGTTGTTTTCACTACTGCATTGTGGGTATGTTCTTCTTCTGACGAACACTTTGTCTAGACGCCAGTTGGTGTATTGATGCCCCCTGCTGTTGGTCTCGGATACTGTCCATTGTTACCACAGTAACAGTAGCCTACTATGTGACCTTCCTGACCTGTAGACAAGAGAACATCCATCTAGGAGTAAAGCAGTTCATCCAACTAATACATTTAATTTAATTATCAATAATGTAATCCCTGTTTATCTCTATTATAGTCATGTCATCAGCAATGTGTCAAAGTGTCCCTGACAAGACACTTACTTAACCTCTAACTGATTAATTGTAATAGATGAATTGCACTGGGTCAGGCTGACCTAAAATGGTCTTTAACTAATCATGAGATTTCATATTATTGTGTTCTAAGGTGTAGGGCCACAAGTAGTTATAAAAGCAGACCCACAATCCTATTGTATCAGTCCTGTCTGCAGACCTGGTTATACCATTGGTATATTAATAAATGTATATACACTTCTGAAGATGCATCTACTTGTTCCTTCCTGTTTAGTTTAGTTTAGTTTGTAGTTTTTCGTTGCCACTGTCACAAAATTGCTTGCTCAGGGTGGGACTGTCGGGTCTCTTCTCTACATGTAAAGTGTCTTGAGACAACTTGTTGTGATTTGACACTTTAATAAAATTGAATTGAATTACTTGCTCTGTGTTCCATTCTTCTATAGTGTGTGTGTGTGTGCGTGCGCGCGCATGATATGGTGCTTTGCATAGGTTTTAATTTAATATCAAATAACACTCTAATAATGTAATACAACATAATAGTGATCATAGCCATAACATTAATTGTAAAAAAATAACTACTGGCATAATTCATAAAAATACATGAATTCTCTCCCTTAAGTCAACCGATATTTAATAAGTAAAATAACTGAAATTGTGCCTCCCATTGGGTGTAATGAAACACAGCAAGAAAAAAAACTATTGTACCATACTCTGTATATAGTTAGCCATTTATAGTGAATAACAACAATTATTTCATAGGACTGTGAGTCGGACATGAAGGTTTTTCTTTTTCCTACAAGTACTTCTTTAATCTACTTGTCCCATCCAAATTCCTCCTGACTCTGTCTAGGGGGTACCGTTGCCAGTGGTGAAGTGCATACATTTCTCTCACAAATAAAAACATAATAAATAATAAAAATACTTCTCAAATCCATTGCCTGTTGGTCATGTGTAAAACACTACAGAACATATTATCTATATTACATCAATAATTAATTCATTATATTTAATTGTAGATTCAAATAAGGTTCCAGGTTTCAACAATGTTTAACAGTCATTTGAAGCATGGACAGGTAAATGCAATATGGCAGAAACTGAACCTATCAAATCAGTAGTCATTTCGGATCAGACATGACTCCATACTAACTTTTCCACTGGTAGAACTGGTGCAGTACTGTCCCTTTAAGTCTGAGGGCCAATTCTTAGGCACCACCCTGTCCCTTAATCTAATGAAATATTATTTCATTTTAAAAAACATTTACAAATAGTGAAAATAACCAATCTACTGTACAAGCTCAAAATGCATCGATGTAAATAAGCTAATTTCATTATTTCAAAATGTTTGTTTTTTTTAGGCCGGACCACGACCATGTCACTATGACTCGGCGAGTCAAAGTGACAAAAAAATAGGGCTATGAGAGTCTGCAGTGCCTGCAAATGACATCATCTAAGACCTTACAGATCGCTACAAGCTAACAGCACATTACATTGACTCGCATGTCAGTTTGTCTATCTTTCATTTTTTGCACACGATTCCGTCAACAGTTTGTGTCTGCATGTGTGAACTGTATCCTCGCACTCCACTACCTGATCAAATCAAAAGTACAAAATGCACATGTGAGGCTTTTCAACCCAATTCAAAAACTTGATCAGAAAATCAATGTTTGTCTTGTGTGTAACAGTGATTTTCTTGTAATGACGTGACTCTTTATAAAGTTGTATCACACCAGTCACTTTGAAGAAAAGGACTGTAATTTAAGAACATTGCATCAACGTATGAAACTCCAGTAAATGCACAAGAAAACTGAAACAGTGAAAGACCAACCTAATAATCGTGCACTTGCACAAATGCAATCAGGTGAAATGTTAACTTGCAAACTCATTTTGGTGGCAATTTAGAGCCCTGTTCAAGTTATGAGATTCAGAATAGGCAGACGGTTTTCTAACATGCCCCGGACAAGTCCTTATTGTCTGACCATAGACTATATTTACATCCTCTAGCTATAAAAAATAAATAAATATGAATGGACTTAGATTGAGAAAAAAAAGAGCTGGGAAATGTTTCCAAAAGACCAATCCTAACAGAGGCTTTTGTTGACAGGAGCAGTATGAATGTACAAAACATTTCTGCTTTTCTATCCACCTTCCTACCAACACCGGTGTTTAATTTGATATTCCCAGTGAGCTACTTTATATTCGAAAGTTTTTGTCCCCCCATGTTGTGAATACACTGGTGCCTTTTCAAGCGATCTGAATTAGTGAAACTAATGTTACACGGTTTACAGTGGAAAGGTTTTTCTGTGTGGATACGCTGGTGTCTCTTCAGAGAAGATGAAGTTCTAAAGCCCTTCTTACAATGTTTACAGTGGTAAGGTTTTTCTCCAGTGTGGATACGCTGGTGTGACTTCTGTGCACTTGAGCCATTGAAACCCTTGTCACAATATTTACAGTGGAAAGGTTTTTCTCCAGTGTGGACACGCTGGTGTGACTTCTGTGCACTTGAGTCACTGAAACTCTTGTCACAATATTTACAGTGGAAAGGTTTTTCTCCAGTGTGGATACGCTGGTGTCTATTCAGGTCAGCTGACAGACTGAAACTCTTGTCACACCATTTACAGTGGAAAGGCTTTTCTCCAGTGTGGATTAACTGGTGTCTTTTCAGATCGTTTGACCTAGTGAAACTCTTGTCACAATGTTTACAGTGGAATGGCTTTACCCCATTGAGGACACGCTGGTGTTTCTGCTGTAAACTTGAGTCACTGAAACTCTTGTCACAATATTTACACTGGAAAGGTTTTTCTCCAGTGTGGATACGCTGGTGTCTTTCCAGAGAACCTGACCTAGTGAAACTCTTGTCACAATATTTACAGTGGAAAGGCTTCTCTCCAGTGTGGACACCCTGATATATTTTCAGATTTGTTGAAATAGTGAAACTCTTGTCACAATGTTTACAGTGGAAAGGTTTTTCTCCAGTGTGGATTAACTGGTGTCTTTTCAGATTGTTTGACCTAGTGAAACTCTTGTCACAATGTTTACAGTGGAAAGGTTTGTCTTTAGTGTCGATACGCTGGAGTGTCTTCAGGGGACCTGACTCACTGAAATTCTTGTCACACCATTTATCATCATTGTCTTCACTGGTCTCCTCCCAATCATCACTGTCTTCAGTGACTTCAGTGTCAGATTCAAGTTCAAGTTCAACTTCAACTTCAGAGCAGTGTGAAGCGATGTCTTTATCATCATCTTCACTTTTCACTGCTAGTAATGTCAACATTGATCCATCAGGCTCCTCTGGTCTTTGAAGTATCTCCTCCTGTTCCTCTTTAATGTGAGGAGGCTCTGGTTCCTCCTGGAGCAGACTGGGGCTCCTTTTCTGTTCAGGAGAATTCTCCTCTTTACACACAACCATGTGCAGGATGGCTAGGAGCAGAAAAATAACATGATAGTGAACACCTAAAATGTATATCTATCGTTCTATCTTCCATGTACATAGCTATTACCTACTAAGACTGACAAAACAGTTACTAAATAAGTACAGGTTGTTACAGGTGGTTCTGGAAACTCTAAAGCAGGCTCGAAAGTGTTAGCAAGATTATAGCAAAATACATATTTTAAAAAGTAACCTGAATCAATATATTTAGTTATATTTAATTTGAATCATTAAAGCTTTTTGTGTTATCCTTTTAGCCTAAATGTTTTACTCTACCTCCATGCAGTTTACCTTGTTTGACTGATAAAGTATTAAATCAATCAATCAATCAATCAATTAATATGTGAGCTCTGATTTGTGAGTAAGTGAGGCTGTAGGCCAAGCATTATACAACTGGATTTGTCTGCATATACAGTATGTATGTATGTCACCTCCAAAGTAGACCAATCATAGCTCATGCCACTAAGTGCATGACGTTATGAAACAGAAGCACCTCCAAACACAAAAGCTTGACATGTCTGGTGAAAGTTAATGGGTCGTAGTTTAAAATGTATGTACACTTATTTTCATGACCAGGCCCTGTACAGTATGTCTAGAAATTAGTCTGTGAATCTTTCTGTGTGTCTGGGGCTAATTTCACAAACCACTGTACCGATCAGCGCCACATTTCTTGTGCATGCTGCCAATAGGTCAAAAGTTCAGACTGTAAGCTTTCAAATGACGTGCCATTCACTGAAAAATGGAAATAGTTGAAGAAGATATACTTATTTGAATGTTGTTAACCACTTAAAGGACTACTTTACCATTTTCAAGGCAGTGCTGAATCAAGTGTATGTTACTGCATAGTCTATTTCTCACCTCAAATGTTTTTGGAAACATTTAATGTACTGTTTATGACATAATCAATAACGCACCATTTGGGCATCTTCTTTGTTCAGATAGAGTGACACTGTCCTCTAGTATCTAGCATAGGCTGATGAATCATAGCTGTTTGAAAGACTACTTGACAAGTGTTTAATATAATAAGTTAAAATTGGTTAGTACCCACCGATTAGAAAACCCAGCTAATTGGCATGGTTAAAGTGTCCGCCCTGAGATTGGGAGGTCAGGGTTCAATACCCCGGCCGGGTCATACCAAAGACTATAAATAGGACACAATGTCTCCCCGCTTGACATTCAGCATCAAGAGTTGTATTGGGGTAAGTCTGTGTACATCATGGCTGGAGGAGGATATACTTGTACATCAAGCCACCTCACGCCACAGAAACAGGAGATAAACTCCTGCCCTATGGGCCACATGGCTCGGGAATAATTAGTTCATAAGGCTACCTATATTATGTATATTATGTACATATTATGTTATTTTTTTCTGTTTGACAGGAAGTGATTCAGATTGGAAAAATTCTCAACAATTATGCGTTAATATTTTTTTGGCATCTATTGTCAACTATGTCCCCATTACGACCATGGATATTCTCTGAAAGTGAAAAAAAATGCTTAGTTAGTAGTGGTAGAGGTTTGGGTTGTGTAGTTACCAAAGTGGTCTTGCCCTTTAACTAATACTAATGTTGAGCAGGGTCGACTCTGTACTTGATCCTTTCTCTTTTCCCTCTACACCAAATCAGTATTTTTTCAAATCCCCCCCCCCCCCGCCAGCAAAGGGATGCTAGGGTTGAAGTGGTTACACCTCAAATCAAGAAGCTTCTAAAAAGCTTGTCACACAGAGCAGACTAACAAACCCATTTCTAGACCCCTCACCCCCTACAAAGGCACACCATAAAATCAGTTTTCATAGTTTTCACCTTTTCAACTTTTACCAGGCATGTCAGGCTTTCATGAGCTTCTGTTTCATGACGTCATGCACTTAGCAGCTTGAGCTGTGTGACAGACAAACCCTGTTCTAGATGCTTTGGTCTACGGCTACTCTGTAGAAAAATGTACAATTTGGTGCACTTTTTCTTTTGTATTGCATTTGTGAAAAAGAGGACGTGCTTTTGGATATTGTAATGAGAATAAAACAAAAAAGGAATATTGAGTGATATTTAATGATGGCTATGAATATCCGGATATTATCATTGTCATTATATTTTTTGCCAATATTCTCGTATAGTGACAATACGTACTGAGGTGTGGGTGGTCTTCAGGTTCCTCCTGTTTAATAGAAATGTCCCTGGCTGAGTCTGGAGAGTTCATCTTCACCTGCAGTCTGGACTCCACACACTGGTCTGAAATGAAGCAATTGAATAAGGACTTTAACTAGAAAGTACTGTTCCTGAAGAAACAGTGTGGGATCGCTAAGAATGTTGCAGGTATTGAGTATTGATAGTGTTAGTAGTGTTATAGGTTTGAAAGGTTCTAAAGGTTCTAAAGGTTCTAAAGGTTTGAAAGGTTTGAAAGGTTCTAAAGGTTCTAAAGGTTCTAAAGGTTCTAAAGGTTTGAAAGGTTCGAAAGGTTTGAAAGGTTCTAAAGGTTTGAAAGGTTTGAAAGGTTTGAAAGGTTTGAAAGGTTTGAAAGGTTTGAAAGGTTCTAAAGGTTTGAAAGGTTTGAAAGGTTCTAAAGGTTTGAAAAGTTCTAAAGGTTCTAAAGGTTTGAAAGGTTTGAAAGGTTCTAAAGGTTCTAAAGGTTCTAAAAGTTCTAAAGGTTTGAAAGGTTTGAATTTGGAAAGAAAAAAAAAATCTGAAAAAAAAAGTTAGGAAAAAAAAATAAGAAAAAAAAAATTTGGAAAAAAAAAATTTGGAAAAAAAAAAAAATTGGAAAAAAAAATTTTGGAAAAAAAAATGTTGAAAAAAAAAAATTTGGAAAAAAAAATTCTAAAAAAAAAAAAATCTGAAAAAAAAAAAAAAATTGGAAAAAAAAATTTGAAAAAAAAAATCTGAAAAAAAAAAATTTGAAAAAAAAAATTCTGAAAAAAAAAATTTGGAAAAAAAAAAATATGAAAAAAAAAAATTCTGAAAAAATAAAAGTTTTGGAAAAAACTTTTTTCCCATTTGAATTATTTCAAAAATTCAAATGGTAGCCAATATGTCCTAAGTAGGCTGAACGTTATAGAGTTGGAACGGAGTTTCTAGCTAAAAGTATGAATTTCCCCATTGAAATTAATGGGCTTTTTTTAGAAGTAAAAAGTGCAATATCTCTAAAAGTACAAATTATTTCAAAAATTTGAATAATAGCCGACATGTCCTGAGTAGGCCGAACGTTGAAGAGTTGGAACGGAGTTTGTAGCTAAAAGTATGAAGGACTAGTTAGGTGCCAAAAAACGGGCGGAATAAATATATAATAATAACTAGAAAGTACTGTTCCTGAAGAAACAGTGTGGGATCGCTAAGAATGTTGCAGGTATTGAGTATTGATAGTGTTAGTAGTGTTATAGGTTTGAAAGGTTTTGAAGGGTTTGAAAAGTTTGAAAGGTTTGAAAGGTTTGAAAGGTTCTAAAGGTTTGAAAGGTTCTAAAGGTTTGAAAGGTTTGAAAGGTTCTAAAGGTTTGAATGGTTTGAAAGGTTCTAAAGGTTCTAAAGGTTCTAAAGGTTTGAAAGGTTCTAAATGTTCTAAAGGTTCTAAAAGTTCTAAAGGTTTGAAAGGTTCTAAAGGTTTGAAAGGTTTGAAAGGTGTGAAAGGTTTGAAAGGTGTTAAAGTATTAGTGTTAAAAGTTTTTATAGTGTTGGCACTGTTGAATAGTGTAAAATGTATTTTTTTAGGGTAAAACAGTGATAGCTAGGTTCTAATAGGCGGTTGCTAGGGTCTAATAGGCGGTTGCTAGGGTCTAATAGGTGGTTGCTAGGGTAAAACAGGTGGTTGCTAGGGCCTAATAAGCGGTTGCTAGGGTCTAATAGGTGGTTGCTAGGGTCTAATTGGTGGTTGCTAGGGTAAAACAGGTGATTGGTGGGGTAAAACGGGTGGTATCTAGGGTAAACAGGTGGTTGCTAGGGTGTAATACATGGTTGCTAGGGTCTAATAGGGGGTTGCTAAGGTTTAATATGCAGTTTATATGGTCTAATATGCGGTTGCTAGGGTACAAAAGGTGGTTGCTAGGGTAAAATGGTGGTTGCTAGGGTGTAATAGGTGGTTGCTAGGGTATAATAGGTGGTTGCTAGGCTCTAATATGGTGTTGTTAGGGTACAATAAGCAGTTGCTAGGCTCCACTGTGGCTAAATAGCATTTCTCCATTGAAATGAATGGGATTGTTTTAGCAGTAAAAAGTGAAATATATCTAAAAGTACACATTTTTTCAAAAAATTCAAATGGTAGCCAATATATCCTAAGTAGGCTGAACGTTATAGAGTTGGAACGGAGTTTCTAGCTAAAAGTATGAATTTCCCCATTGAAATGAATGGGCTTTTTTTAGAAGTAAAAAGTGCAATATCTCTAAAAGTACAAATTATTTCAAAAATAAAAATAATAGCCGACATGTCCTGAGTAGGCCGAACGTTGAAGAGTTGGAACAGAGTTTGTAGCTAAAAGTATGAAGGACTAGTTAGGTGCCAAAAAACGGGCGGAATAATAATAATAAATATGCAAGATAACATTAGTGTGATCGCTTTAGCGATCCCACAATAAATATGCACAATAACATTAGTGTGATCGCTTTAGCGATCCCACAATAACTGGAGACCTAGTGGTGTCAAGAATAACAATAATATTTGCAGACGCTAAATGCAAAATGGCCTAAGCCCAACTCCCCAACATATGAATTTTGGGTGCAAAGATTACAAGATTCACATTAGGGAATCATGCTTAACTTAACTCATTCTGTTTCAAGTAAATAAATAATGGCCAATAGTGCGATCTCTCATTATTCTTACCTTTTCAAGTAGTCACCGAATATTTATCTCCGGTATGATCGATCCCCGATCGTTTCTAAATAGCATGTCTGGCCAAACATTCAGAGGAAAACAAGGGAGGCAAGCTACAGACGTTTTCCCAAATCGAATAACAACGAAGCGAATGTTGACTGAGATTTTGCGATCATGTGATCTCCTGTTTCTTTGCGTGCCTGAGAGTGAAATGGTAGATCACAGGTTGGGGAAAAGCGCCATCTAGCGTAAACACTGAAAACACTGTTTGGACGTGTTACACGTCAATAGCACTGAATGAGTTAAGACTACACATGGAAATGTGTCAAAAGATGGACTCCTGCGATGCAAATAATGGCCTTAAGTGAATAAGGTTAAAGTAGCCAATCTGTTATTCATGTTCCTGCAACCATGCACAGACACAGACAGAGTGATTACTATAGGGCCGTACAGACTTTGATGTGTCATGAGTTGTAGAAATGGTTTAATGTAAAACAGAGGAAGCACATGGTGTAAAGAAGTGTAGTTAAAACACTGAGTTGTGACCCAAAATACATCCCCATGTTACAACTAATGTTCACAAGTAGGGATAGGATCACATAATCAGCCTTTATTTGACCTCTGTGAGGGCCGTGATCAAAGTAGGACTGCTCAATTAATCAATGTTTTTTTATTTTTACTTCGGCTTCTTACGATTATGAAAAAAACACCCATTATTTTATGGACCCGACAAACCTAAAATGCTGTTCTAACACAGTATAGGCGAGATGTCAGCTATAGTCCATATGAAATATGAAATCTAGTCTAGCTGTAGCAGCCTACAATAAGAGACAAGAAGAGACATTCACTTCGATGAATAAGGAATCCAGGGACGTCACGGGCTCTCAGAAGGTGGGGGGGATGGACTTTCGGTGGACTGTACCCCTTATTTTACACTTTGGCTATTCAAAAATAGCAGATCTACAAGCTCATAGCGCGGCACCGAGTGCCGCGCTATGAGCTTGTAGATCTGCTATTTTTGAAAAAGCGTGAAAAACATTTGTAACTGTCAAATGTAAACAAATTCTGCATTTACAAAATGTTGTGGTTTTTTTTGGGCGAATTTTCGTGTTTTGGTTACTTTATTTCGGGTTTAGGGTTAGGGTTAGGTTATTTAATTCTTATTTTTGCTTGATTTTACTGATTTATTATCAAAAAAAAAGAAAAAAGTGGGGGGTATGAAGTCACGGATCTATGAGAGTGAGGGTGTCGCGTCGTACGCACAGTGAATGGCCGTGACGCCCCTGAAGGAATCCATGATCACACATGCCACGGTGCACTTTGATTCCACGGAGGTTTGATGTGCTTTGTGCGTGCGCTCTCTGCTCTCACTTTAACTGACGGAGGAACAACTTTGTTCCCATAGCCTATATTGAGCTGCAATAATCTGATCCCTGGTCAGTCAGTATCATAGCAGCACTTGATTCTTGCAGCCCGAGCCCCACGGGCATCTGCTTCTTTCACACCCACAGGCAGAATACAAACAACAACGATTTGTTGTGTATTAGCTTGTCTGGCACCTAGTTGATCGAGTTGAGAGAGCAACGAAGACACATAGCCAGTAACAGAACGGTAATTGCGGCGAGAGGCAACGATGCAGCCAATGCACAACAACAATTGCGCAACACAATGGGAACAGTGGGGTGCTGGACCAGCGCCGGTGGGGAAAACAAATAAAAATGAATAGACCAGCGGTCGGCGAGATCGACAAGTTGATTGCTATATAGTGGGGGGACGTTCAGGCCCTTCTGACCCCACCTTCCGGTGCTTATGGTGTGTGCACCGCAAGACAACACAACCAATTTGTTTAATCATTGGGATATTACCATGATATATTTTGTCATGATTATTGCATAGTAAGAAATGTATATTGCGACAGCTCTACAATAAAACAGAAACAATTTAAGAAAGAGAGAGAACATTAAACGTACTGATGTGCGGGTGGTCTTCAGGTTCCTCCTGTTTAAATAGAAATGTCCCTGGCTGAGTCTGGAGAGTTCATCTTCACCTGCAGTCTGGACTCCACACACTGGTCTGAAATGAAGGAATTGAAAAAGGACTTTAGGGTTCCATGGTTCTACTTCCCCTAAAACATGATCATTGGATATCAATATAATATAAGGAGAAAGAATGTTTTTCCAAAACAAAGAGTGTCGCTAAGCAACCGCCTGTCAGGTAAGCACCTCAACAGGGAGTCAGTGGGGCAGCGACCCCAGCTGGGCTGCATCGTCGAGGGACGCTACCTGCCAATCCACCAATGGAATCAACCTGATTTGAGCGCACCTGCGTTACCCAGCTGGGGAGCGCACCAGCACAACAAAAGCACCGTCTCTGCCTCAGTGTGGCCTGACTCTCCACGTTGACCAGACAGGTGCACAGGCGGTAAGTGAACCTCCCAACTTATTCTCCTCCTCATTAGTTGGTGTGATAACTTGGAGTCTAATTATAGTGTTTCTGTTCTAGGCAACATAGGACCCGACACTGACTTATGGAAATGTTCATGGACTGGAACCCCACGCAGTGGGCGTGAAGGAGAAACGCATGGACAATTACAATCTGGGAACCCATCGCCAAATAAAAAGGAAAAACAGCGCCCTCTGCTGTTTTTTACTCTTTCACTTGGCTCTGGGACGAGCTGAATGGAGCACCCGTGCGCAAGGAAACCGGGGTTTTGGTCTGCCCTCAGCGCTCCATTTCCTAACTACTTCCTAACTTCATATTAGGGGCTGTAGTCTGTTCTCACCAAGTGGGCCGAGTGGTCCGCTTCGCGGAGAGTGACAAAAACTATGCCTAAACCTAGCCTTAATCCTAATAAAATAATTTGCGACACATTTTAGATTAGATAAATAAACAACAGCAGGAGAGGGATTCAATCCAGAGGCGCTGGGATTGTAAATCCAATGTTTAACGTTGCACGCCACGGAACCATGTGGTTCCTACTGCATCACAGAAGGGGGCGTTACCACGATTGGATAGGACAACGACACACACTGACCACCCACTTATCCTAGTCCCCACCCTCCCTCCTCATGAAAGGACAGCCCATGGCTCTGCACAGTTGTTTACATAGGGTATAGATTAGAACAGTGGTTCTAAAACTGAGGTACGGGGACCCCCAGGGGTCCTTGAGGGGGTTCCAGGGGAGCTCCAGCAAAATGTACAGCATCAAAATCAGTGCAACCAGTTTAAACCTATAATTACGTAGGTGATCTGAAAATAGCAGATCTACAAGGTATTGAATAATGATGCATCCCGATGAGACATATTGGGCACTATTCACTAAGCTGTTTACGCCCATATTTTTTACGGAAATAAATTTACACAACTTCCCATGTAAATAGTCTGATTCATTCATCTTTTTTGACGGTGAATTTTGCAGGAGGCACGCTCTTTCTCACGTCTGCTCGGAGGCAGACTTACATAGGACCAAAGCTTGTGTATGTCATTAGAATGCCTTGTTCTTCATGAAAAATCTATTACAATAGAGCCAGTTTTGTTCCCTTCTTTTCAGTATTTAGATCTGAATCAATGTTCCCTTTGCGTGTTTGCCGTTTTTGTAAAATTATGATTTAACAATAAACTTATGAAGTATATACGCTATATAATTTCTAAGAAATTAGGAGAAAACCTTTGTCAATTAAAGGTGAGTTTGGAGCTAAACTGTCAATTTGCAGCCCATGAAAGACAGGGATACTATCACATTAACATTACTGTGGACAGAGTAAAGATCCTACTGGTTTACAAGATACGTTTACACCTCGTTGCTTATGGAGATTAACCACAGTAATGCTATAAAACACTGATGTAACTATAGGGTTACAATGATAATAGTGACGTCAATAACAACAATGCTACAAAACAATGTATATCAATGTCTTGCTGCTGCTGCTGTGGTGTTTATATAAAGACTCTCGTAGATGTATTTAATCTCTACCAGAGTCTTACTTAGATTACCCTGGAATGTAAGCTCCAAAGCCCGCATTTCTCCAAACATGTACAAATACAAATTATAAGGTGTTTACCCGGTTGCCCCAAATATTAACTCGGTGTTCAGCCTGTTTGTGCAATGTATTAGTCCATATTCTTTAACAAAGAAGTGTTTTAATCCCGTTTGTGGCCGAACGCCATTTTTTCTCCTCGTTTACTTTTGGTTTACATTGAGTGTAATTCCGGCTTTCACCGGATGCGCCCCCTCCCTAACGCCCATTGATAACTTCCGACAGAATCGTCCACAAAGGGGATTAAAACACTTCTTTGTTAAAGAATATGGACTAATACATTACACAAACACGACGGACACCAAGTTAACATTTGGGGCAAGCGGGTAATCACCTTATATTTTACATTTGTACATGTTTGGGAAAAAAAGGGCTTTAATGGTGACATTCCAGGACAATCTGGGGGGGGGGGGGGGGGGATGGGGTGTTGTTTGTGTTTATGATCACTTCATAACAACCTAACAGCTAAGACTAATATATTTATGTTCCAACTTAAATGAGTTAATAAAGACAAATAGATGGAACAAGACGTGATCCGTTCATCTTAAATGTTATAAATAGATGAAACAACATAATGAGTTGATCTTTACCTGCTGTGTTTCAGTGGTCGTTGAGCTGCTAACAAACGTCCTCCTGCTGCTTAACGACGACACTGTTTAGAAACGAGATGTTTTAATTTTCTTTGTATTTTACTTTTATATAAATCTATGGTATTTTAAAGTGTCAACAACAGTCAGTCAACACACCATGTTGTTTTCACTACTGCATTGTGGGTATGTTCTTCTTCTGACGAACACTTTGTCTAGACGCCAGTTGGTGTATTGATGCCCCCTGCTGTTGGTCTCGGGTACTGTCCATTGTTTATGTACAGTAACAGTACTATGTGACCTTCCTGACCTGTAGACAAGAGAACATCCATCTAGGAGTAAAACAGTTCATCCAACTAATACATTTAATTTATCATAAAAATACAAATAATGAATTACTTAATGATCAATCCCTATTTTGGGCATGTCATTATTTGCATAAGAGCAAAACTTCCAAAGCTTAAGTAATGGTGAAAATAGCCAATCTACAAGCTCACATGTCAATATGTGATGCATTTTGAGCTTGTAGATCAGCTACTTTCACTAGTCTTGCGACACTTTTGTGCGTCAAAGTATAAAATAGGGCTAAAGTCATTGATTAGTTGATATATAGCCTATTTAAAACAATATATATAAAATATATTCTTGAGTTTTGGATTAATCAGGAAAGTAATCTATAGAATAATCGTGAAGAAAATCATGGATAATTAAAGCCCTACATCTATCACAGCTTTCATCAGTGCACATTGATGCTGCGCAGGTCTCATAGAAATGCAGAATAGGCCTACAACATATATCAACACATACCATGTTACATGATACAACATTTACAACACCATGTATTAATCATGTGTTAACAATCATTTTCTAACCATGTAAATATATCACTATGTCTATGATAAATGCAGACTGTATGGTATATTCAGACTGTGACACAGTAGAAATATCACAAGCTTTTTAGCAGCAGAAATAGTGTTTATATTGATTGATTGAATACTTTAACAGTTTGCAAAAAAAGCACTACAGTTTAATACAAATACAATGCTAAAAGGATTGAATCCAAGAAAGCACTATGGCTTGTTTCCATTGGGGTCCTGTATTCAATTCATAGGAACATTTTAATGACAGGAAAATATACAATAATATGCAAAAACATCATATAAATGAGTTGTAATCAAAAAGAAAAGTAAACAGATAGGGGGGGGGGCATTTCTGGTGATAGGCTTGACGTTTATTTAGAGGGGCCAGTTCTGAATTGCAGCCACCTGTAAGTGTAACACAAAAAGCCCTGGGGGCTCGTTTCCATTGTGGTCCTACTATGGAGCCCCATTGGGTGTGTAATGGAACACAGCGTGATTACATTAAATGGGATTGTCCATGATGGCCAGGAGTTTAGTCTTCAGCAGGATGAAGACTAAACTCCTGGCCATCATGGACAATCCCTCCCACCCCCTACATGACACTGTGGCAGGGCAGAAAAGCTCCTTTAGTTACACCCAAGTTACAAGAAGGAGCGCTATAGGAGATATTTCTGCCTGCAGCAATAAGACTGTACAACTCCACATCTGTTTGGCTTGATCAGGCTGATCAGGATGCATGGGGGATGTGGGATGCAAGCCATTGGACTCTTTAGTGTTTTGTCTGCCATTGTTTTATATTGTAGGTTGACTATGCTTAGATGGTTATTTTAGATGTTTTTATTAATATAATGCCTTTTTATTGATGTCTCTATGAGAGTTGCTGTAACACCTTAAATCACCTAAATCATAACATAAAAACTGTACAATTCTACCATATGAAATGTGTGGTTTACATGGTCATTCCTAGTATAAGTGGAAAATAATAATAATAATAATTTGCAATACATACTGCAGGGTCTGACTAATATTACGTCCCCCCCCCATCCAAGTTCCTCCTTGCCCTGCCTAGGAGGTACTGTTGCAAGTGGTAAATTGTAAATTTCTCTCAGTAAACAAAAACATCTACTGATGCACAAACTTAGACACATCATCAATGTTGTTTCCTGGGGTCACTTTGATTGATTGATAGATTGATTGATTGATTACTTTTTATAGAAATTTGCAAAAAAAAAGCACATGAAAGTACAGTTTAAATACAAGGTCAACTAAATAGGATTGAACAGCCCATGAAAGCCTAATGGCTTGTTTCAAATGGGGACCCCATGTACTCAATTCATAGTGAAACACTGGGTGTTTCGGGGTCTTGCAACCATAGACATATAAGGTAGACGCCTCCTCCGGCTCTGAGGCGTCTGTATCTCGGGCGCCATTTTGGAGAAGGCAAGCTTCCGGATTCTTGACCAATCACTGCACATATTTTCCGGCGTTTGGCAGACTATAGTTGTATAAAAATATAACGGTATATTTTTACACACCTAGATTCTGACAAGTCCCGGAAAAGACGCGCTGTGATTGGCCAGTAGTCAGGAAGCTTGCCTTCTCCAAAATGGTGCCGCGATACAGGTCGCTCCAATGACCTGCAGAGGCCAATGAGGTATCTAGGTTTCTATATCTATGCTTGCAACAGACACCCTCCTCCAGGCGACCCGACAGAGGCTGATCAGATCCCGACCCAAGTGGCATGCTACTGCCCCCACTGTCTCTTGAGGGGAGTTAGAGACAGTGCTAATTAGGGGGTTAGGGTTTAGCGTGGCAGGTGAGATGTTAGCAGCAAGTGTTGACACTAGGAGGCTCTGGGCACTGTGGGTTGACTCCGGGCCTCGCTCCTCCTTCCTCTGACCAAAAGTGGGCATTCACAATATACTTTTCAAATCCATTGCCTGCTGATCGTGTGTAAAACAATACAAAACATAAGTTTCTTAAATATAAATAAATACATAATTAATTATGTTTAATTGTAGATTACAATTGGGTTCTAGTGGGCTCTAGGTGGCACCATATTAGGAGCTGTTCATCTCTTACTTTCAATGGTGTGACATCACGTTGTCTTTCTATTACTATACATCAATAACACCAAAATAAATTTAATACCGCAAGGTAATAAATAAAATATGCTTTTGTTTTTAAACATTTAACACTTAAAACTATTTGTTGTGAGGTTTTGAAATAACAAAACAAGAGCTGGGATATGTGTCCAAAAGACGAGTCCTAATGGAAACTTTGGGACTGGTCTTCAAAATTGTGAATGCAGATTTGCCCGAAATGCCCCCTATACCCGCATATCTGTATAAATACCTCAAAAAAGTTAGTGACACCCACAGTCACGAAACTAGAGGGAGCGTAAACAACAATCTGGTACCACCCACCCATAAAACGAACATGGGCAAATTCTCCTTCTACAACACAGCCACCAAGGCATGGAATAGTCTAACCCATCCCTCAAAAATGCAGTTCGCTGGGCTCATTCAAAACAGCCCTAAAAACTCATCTTTCTGGAGGCCAAAAGAGGAGCTAGTACCAGTTTCCCTGTAGACAGACGACCCCCCCCCTCCCCTTTTTTTGTATATACTTTGTATTTTTTTTCATGCTTTTTTTGTACATAGTGGTATTTTTTTCTTCTGTATTTTTATGTTGATTTTTGAACTGTTTGGTTGCTACTATATATGTCTATGAAATTAAATCAAGGACCCCAACGGAAACAAGTCCGCAAGAACTTTTTTGGCCGGGCCTTTTAGACAAAAAGTATTATAAATGTAACTGTGTTGTTTTACATTCTTTTGCATAATAAAATCTTCAATCAATCAATCAATGTTGACAAGAGCAGTATAAATATCCATGATATTTTTGATCGTCTATCCAACTCCCTGACAACATACAGCTGTTTAATTTGATCCTCCCAGTGAACTGATTTCAGAGCACCTAACTGACTGAAACTCTTCTATCACACTGTAAACATTGTGACAAGATTTGATGAGGACACGCTGGTGGACACGCTGGTGTTTCTTCAAGTCCTGTGACCGACTGAAACTCTTATCACTATGTTTACGGTGGGCAGGTTTTTCTCCAGTGTGGATAGCCTGTTGTGTCTTCAGGTCACCCGACTGTCTGAAACTCTGCACTATGTTTACAGTGGGCAGGTTTTTCTCCAGTGTGGATACCCTGTTGTGTCTTTAGGTCACCTGACTGTCTGAAACTCTTATCACTATGTTTACAGTAGGCAGTAGTGATGCGCGGGTTGACCCGTAACCCGCGGGACCCGCAGGTCAACCCGCGGCGCGGGTGGGTCGAGGCAATTATGCGGGCTGCGGGTGAGCGGGTCACGCGCTCTCACACGTAAAAAAAAATACAAAAATAACATGCTCTTGTTTTGTCTTTATTCCTAATAAGAATAAGAATAATAACAATAAAACAATTTGAATACACTTGGGGATTATTTTCTAACCATGATTTTACAGAATTAAAAAAAAAATCGCGGGTCGCGGGGCGGGTTGAGCCATAGATTTATATATGGGTTCGCGGGGCGGGTTGAGGTGGGTTGGTTTCCGTGGCGGGGCGGGGCGGGCCGAGTCATGAAAAAACCCGACCGCGCATCACTAGTAGGCAGGTTTTTCTCCAGTGTGGCTAAACTGGTGTGTCTTCAAGTGACCTGACTGAGTGAAACTCTTGTCACAATGTTTACAGTGGAAAGGTTTTTCTCCAGTGTGGACACGCTGGTGTCTATTTAGGTCAGCTGACAGACTGAAACTCTTGTCACACCGTTTACAGTGGAAAGGCTTTTCTCCAGTGTGGATTAACTGGTGTCTATTCAACACATTTGACTGACTGAAACTCTTGTCACAATGTTTACAGTGGAATGGCTTTTCCCCAATGAGGACACGCTGGTGTTTCTTCTGTGAACTTGAGTCACTGAAACTCTTGTCACAATATTTACACTGGAAAGGTTTTTCTCCAGTGTGGATACCCTGTTGTGTCTTCAGGTCACCTGACTGTCTGAAACTCTTATCACTATGTTTACAGTGGGCAGGTTTTTCTTCAGTGTGGCTACGCTGGTGTGTCTTCAGATGACCTGACTGAGTGAAACTCTTGTCACAATGTTTACAGTGGAAAGGTTTTTCTCCAGTGTGGACACGCTGGTGTGACTTCTGTGCACTTGAGTCACGAAAACTCTTGTCACACCGTTAACAGTGGAAAGGTTTTTCTCCAGTGTGGATAAGCTGGTGTCTCTTCAGGGCAGTTGACTCATTGAAACTCTTGTCACAACGTTTACAGGGGAAAAGTTTTTCTCCAGTGTGGATAAGCTGGTGTCTCTTCAGAACACCTGACTGTCTGAAACTCTTGTCACAAAGTTTACAGAGAAAAGGTTTTTCTCCAGTGTGGACACGCTGGTGTCTATTCAGGTCAGCTGACAGACTGAAACTCTTGTCACAACGTTTACAGTGGAAAGGCTTTTCTCCAGTGTGGACACGCTGGTGTCTTTTCAGATCGTTTGACCTAGTGAAACTCTTGTCACAATGTTTACAGTGGAATGGCTTTTCCCCATTGAGGACACGCTGGTGTTTCTTCTGTGAACTTGAGTCACTGAAACTCTTGTCACAATATTTACACTGGAAAGGTTTTTCTCCAGTGTGGATACCCTGTTGTGTCTTCAGGTCACCTGACTGTCTGAAACTCTTATCACTATGTTTACAGTGGGCAGGTTTTTCTCCAGTGTGGCTACGCTGGTGTGTCTTCAGATGACCTGACTGAGTGAAACTCTTGTCACAATGTTTACAGTGGAAAGGTTTTTCTCCAGTGTGGACACGCTGGTGTCTATACAACACATATGACTGACTGAAACTCTTGTCACACCGTTTACAGTGGAAAGGCCTTTCTCCAGTGTGGACACGCTGGTGTCTTTTCAGATCGTTTGACCTAGTGAAACTCTTGACACAATGTTTACAGTGGAATGGCTTTTCCCCATTGAGGACACGCTGGTGTTTCTTCTGTGAACTTGAGTCACTGAAACTCTTGTCACAATATTTACACTGGAAAGGTTTTTCTCCAGTGTGGATACCCTGTTGTGTCTTCAGGTCACCTGACTGTCTGAAACTCTTATCACTATGTTTACAGTGGGCAGGTTTTTCTCCAGTGTGGCTACGCTGGTGTGTCTTCAGATGACCTGACTGAGTGAAACTCTTGTCACAATGTTTACAGTGGAAAGGTTTTTCTCCAGTGTGGATACGCTGGTGTGACTTCTGTGCACTTGAGTTACTGAAACTCTTGTCACAATATTTACAGTGGAAAGGTTTTTCTCCAGTGTGGACACGCTGGTGGGACTTCTGTGCACTTGAGTCACGAAAACTCTTGTCACAATATTTACAGTGGAAAGGTTTTTCTCCAGTGTGGATACGCTGGTGTCTATTCAGGTCAGCTGACAGACTGAAACTCTTGTCACGCCATTTACAGTGGAAAGGCTTTTCTCCAGTGTGGATTAACTGGTGTCTTTTCAGATCGTTTGACCTAGTGAAACTCTTGTCACAATGTTTACAGTGGAAAGGTTTGTCTTTAGTGTCGATACGCTGGAGTGTCTTCAGGGGACCTGACTCACTGAAATTCTTGTCACACCATTTATCATCATTGTCTTCACTGGTCTCCTCCCAATCATCACTGTCTTCAGTGACTTCAGTGTCAGATTCAAGTTCAACTTCAACTTCAGAGCAGTGTGAAGCGATGTCTTTATCATCATCTTCACTTTTCACTGCTAGTAATGTCAACATTGATCCATCAGGCTCCTCTGGTCTTTGAAGTATCTCCTCCTGTTCCTCTTTAATGTGAGGAGGCTCTGGTTCCTTCTGGAGCAGACTGGGGCTCCTCTTCTGTTCAGGAGAATCCTCTTCTTTACACACAACC
This sequence comes from Gymnoscopelus microlampas, assembly GCF_963454915.1. Classification (NCBI taxonomy): domain Eukaryota; kingdom Metazoa; phylum Chordata; class Actinopteri; order Myctophiformes; family Myctophidae; genus Gymnoscopelus; species Gymnoscopelus microlampas. Next base: position 50,592,665 of record NC_139949.1, read on the forward strand.
ATGTGCAGGATGGCTAGGAGCAGGAAAATAACATGAACACCTAAAATGTATATCTATTGTTCTATCTTCCATGTACATAGCTATTACCTACTAAGACTGACAAAACAGTTACTAAATAAGTACAGGTTGTTACAGGTGGTTCTGGAAACTCTAAAGCAGGCTCGAAAGTGTTAGCAAGATTATAGAAAAATACATATTTTAAAAAGTAACCTGAATCAATATATCTAGTTATATTACCCAACACATGAATTACGGTGATAGAATATTTAATTTGAATCATTAAAGCTTTTTGTGTTATCCTTTTAGCCTAAATGTTTTACTGTACCTCCATGCTGTTTACCTTGTTTGATTGATAACGTATTAAATCAATGAATCAATATGTGAGCTCTGATTTGGGAGTAAGTGAGGCTGTAGGCCAAGCTATATACAACTGGATTTGTCTGCATATACAGTATGTATGTATGTCACCTCCAAAGTAGACCAATCATAGCTCATGCCACTAAGTGCATGACGTTATGAAACAGAAGCACCTCCAAACACAAAAGCTTGACATGTCTGGTGAAAGGGGAGCGTACTCAAGGAGGGGGTAATGGGTCGTAGTTTAAAATGTATGTACACTTATTTTCATGACCAGGCCCTGTACAGTATGTCTAGAAATGAGTCTGTGAATCTGTCTGTGTCTGTCTGCCAATAGTTCAAGCAATTTTTTTTCCACATCTAATAGAATGCGCAGCAAGTCATGGTCATTATATTATTCAGTTCTTTTTACATAATTACTAAAGTACAGACTGTAAGCTTTAAAGTGACGTGCCATGCACTGAAATCTGGAAATAGTTGAAGATATACTTATTTAAATGTTGTTAACCACTTAAAGGACGACTTCACCCATTTTCAACATGTCTTCATATAATTGAACATCCCTAATGCTCATGATAATATGGCAACATTTTTGTCAACTCAGTCTGTGTCTCAGAGGAGGGCTGTGGACAGTTCAGAAACCCGTCTACCAGTGACATCATCGATGGGGAATCCAAGCTAATAGAAACTACTACAGGCTTTGTATTGCTGGAAGTCATTGTTCCCGCGTTAATAAAAATTAAATAAAAAAATATTGGAAAAAAAATAAGAAACCTTGAGTGATGATGTCACTGGTAGATGGATTTCTGAAGTGTCCACAGACCTCCTATGAGACACAGACTGAGTAGAAAAAAATGACACCATTTGATCAGGAGCATTAGTGAGGATCTATTATATGAAGATAGGTTGAAAATGGGTGAAGCTGTCCTTTATAGACCAGCTTTTTGCAACCATATCTTAACGTAATACCCAGTGAAACAGGCTGGGTGTCTCTGAGCCAATCACAGATGAGTTTTTGAGCTCAATATTTATAACAGTCACACAGCGAACATATGTGATTTAAAGTATGTGATCTATGCTTTGGTCTACGGCCACTCGTAGAAAAATGGACAATTTGTTGCAGTTTTTATTTTGTATTGCATTTGTGAAAAAGAGGACGTGCTTTTGGATATTGTAATGAGAATAAAACAAAAAAGGAATATTGAGTGAAATTTAATGATGGCTATGAATATCCAGATATTATCATTGTCATTATATTTTTTGCCAAGATTCTCGTATAGTGACAATACGTACTGAGGTGTGGATGGTCTTCAGGTTCCTCCTGTTTAATAGAAATGTCCCTGGCTGAGTCTGGAGAGTTCATCTTCACCTGAAGTCTGGACTCCACACACTGGTCTGAAATGAAGCAATTGAATAAGGACTTTAATAACTGGTGACCTAGTGGTGTCAAGAATAACAATAATATTTGCAGACGCTAAAGGCAAAATGGCCTAAGCCCAACTCTCCAACATATGAATTTTGGCTGCAAAGATTATAGGATTCACATTAGGGAATCATTCATGCTTAACTTAACTCATGCTGTGCCAAGTAAATAAATAAATAATGGCCAGTAGTGCAATTTCTCATTTGTCTTACCTTTTTAAGTAGTCACAGAATATTTATCTCCAGTATGATCGATACCCCGATCGTTGCTAAACACGGAGGTTTTTAATGTGCTTCCGAAAAAAAAATCAAAACGTCTCATTTCGACCGTCCATTCTCTAGTTATTGGCCGTTTAATTTAGCATGTCTGGCCAAACATTCAGACGAGAACAAGGGAGGAAAGATACAGACGTTTCCCCAAATCAAATAACAAGGAATCGAATGGTGACTGAGATTTTGCGATCATGTGATCTCCTGTTTCTTTGTGTGCCTGAGAGTGAAACGGTAGATCACAGGTTGGGGAACAGCGCCATCTACCATAAACACTGAAAACACTGTATGGACATGTCACACGTCATTGGCACTCTGGGCTTCGGAAAAAATGGACGTGTTACACGTCAATAGCACTGAATGAGTTAAGACTACACATGGAAATGTGTCAAAAGATGGACTCCTGCGATGCACCATGATATATTTTGTCATGATTATTACATAGTAAAGACATTATATTGCAACAGCTCTACAATAGAACAGAAACAATTTAAGAAAGAGAGAGAACGTTAAACGTACTGAGGTGCGGGTGATCTTCAGGTTCCTGTTTAATAGAAATGTCCCTGGCTGAGTCTGGAGAGTTCATCTTCAGCTGCAGTCTGGACTCCACACACTGGTCTGAAATGAAGGAAGTGAATAAGGACTTTAGGGTTCCATGGTTCTACTTCCCCTAAAACATGATCATTGGGTATCAATATAATATAAGGAGAAAGAACGTTTTTCCAAAACTTGTACAGTAAACTGTGGAGTGTCGCTAGGCAACCGCCTGTCAGGTAAGCACCTCAACAGGGAGAGTCAGTGGGGCAGAGGCGGTGCAAGGGCCAAGCAGGCCACGTCCCCAGCTGGGCTGTGTCATCGCGGGACATTACCTGCCAATCAACCTGATTTGTGAAATGTTCATGGACTGGAACCTCACACAGTGGGCGTGAAGGACAAACGTATGGACAATTACAATCGGGGAACCCATCGCCAAATCAAAAGGAAAAACAGCTGTTGTTTACTCTTTCAGTTGGCTCTGGGACAAGCTGAATGGGGCACCCGTGCGCAAGGAAACCGGGGTTTTGGTCTGCCCTCAGCGCTCCATTTCCGGTGGTGCTCTTATGTTTTCATTCCCACTAACAATATTTCTACACGGAACACTAACACCACTTCTCCCAGAGAAAATGGATCGTTTTGGTTATAAGCCCACTTGTTTCTATGATGAAAGAGCAAGTTAAAATGTGAATATCTTTCCGTGGTTTTGTCTGCTCCAAGGACGCTATTGTTAAATGAGTTTCGGGTTGTTTTCAGTGGGAAGGGAGTGCACAGACAGTAAATCCCGCCCACTACATTTGATTGGGTAAAGCGCGGTCTGCTTCCTGATCTGAAGGCACGCCCATTTGTAAGCTAACGCGCACATGTTCTGAACAGGGCTCTCGACAGATTCAGTAGCGTAGCTCTGAATCTGTTCTTGTCTGAGAGATTATGACAATTATGACACAGAGCCACAAAGGGGAATAAGTTTTGTTTGTTTATTTAAAATGTCTTCACGTCCATGGCAGCAGGGGTTTCCTCCCTTCCACTGTGCCATTGATTGAAATAAAACGCCCTGTGAGGACTTCGCAAATACTGTCTCCGAGTGTTGGTCTGGTTCAGTCCTCACAAAACGTTAAAATTATATTTGTATGTGGACACCTTAGCACCACCCACCTGACCCAGTCCCTCCCCCTCCCATGTGTCGTTTTCCTACCTGATCGTAGTAGCTTGGCAACGCCCCTTCTGTGACGCACGCGGAACTGCTTCGCCCCTAGTCACTGCGTCTCATTCCAAGAGGATAACACTGGCCGGCTTTCCTCTGTGGTGGAAAATAGTGCTCAGTGCTGGCACTGCCTGGGGGGGGGGGGGTACGATTCTGTCCCTATCGGTACATGACTCGAACGGCGCTGAGTCGGCTCTAGTGGACGTAGAGCCACTAGAGACAGCGCGCCTATGTGTCGTTGTAACAGGTTTTTTTTGCCTAACTACTTCCTAACTTCCTATTAGGGGCTGTAGTCTGTTCTCACCAAGTGGGCCGAGTGGTCCGCTTCGCGGGGGGGCGACAAAAACTATGCCTACACCTAACCTTAATCTTAATAAAATAATTTGCGACACATTTTAGATTAGATAAATAAACAACAGCGGGAGAGGGATTCAATCCAGAGGCGCTGGGATTGTAAATCCAATGTTTAACGTTGCACGCCACGGAACCATGTGGTTCCTACTGCATCACAGAAGGGGGCGTTGCCACGATCGGATAGGACAACGACACACGCTGACCACCCACTTATCCTAGTCCCCACCCTCCCTCCTCATGAAAGGACCGCCCATGGCTCTGCACAGTTGTTTACCAAAGGGTCTAGAACAGTGGTTCTAAAACTGAGGTACGGGGACCCCCAGGGGTCCTTGAGGGGGCTCCAGGGGAGCCCCAGCAAAATGTACAGCATCAAAATCAGTGCAACCAGTTTAAACCTATAATACGTAGGTGATCTGAAAATAGCAGATCTACAAGGTATTGAATAATGATGCATCCCGATGAGACATATTGGGCACGATTCACTAAGCTGTTTACGCCCATATTTTTTACGTAAATTAATTTACACAACTTCCCATGTAAATAGTCTGATTCATTCATCTTTTTTGACGGTGAATTTTGCAGGAGGCACGCTCTTTCCCACGTCTGCTCGGAGGCAGACTTACATAGGACCAAAGCTTGAGTATGTCATTAGAATGCCTTGTTCTTCATGAAAATTACAATGATGCCAGTTTTGTTCCCTTCTTTTCAGTATTTAGAGCTGAATCAATGTTCCCTTTGCGTGTTTGCCGTTTTTGTAAAATTGTGATTTAACAATAAACTTATGAAGTATACACGCTTTATAATTTGAAGAAATTAGGAGAAAACCTTTGTCAATAAAGGTGAGTTTGGAGCTAAACTGTCAATTTGCAGCCCATGAAAGACAGGGAAACTATCACATTGACATTATTGTGGACAGAGTAAATATCCTACTGGTTTACAAGATACGTTTACACCTCATTGCTTATTATGGAGATTAACCACAGTATGCTATAAAACACTGATGTAACTAAAGGGTTACAATGATAATAGTGACTTCAACAACAACATGCTACAAAACAATGTATATCAATGTCTAGCCCCTACGGAACCTCTCCCTCCGCTGTACGCTGTATAGCATACAGCGGAGGGAGAGGTTCCGTCGGAGCTAATCAATGTCTTGCTGCTGCTGCTGTGGTGCTATAGCCTTATTAGCTCCATAAAGAACCTCTCACTCCGCTATACAGCTCCGAGATGAGGTTCTATGTCGTTATCCTCCAGGATCGGTGGAACGTCCGCCAAGGCTCCGGTGTTTACTCTTTTGTATATGCCGTATCCCAAAACTAATGGTAGATTCCAAACCGCACGGATGTTTAAGGTTAGGTCGGCGCTATAATATTTTAGGTCGGCAGCGAAACTACCCGTTTAAATCGCTTATTTAGTCAGCCTGTGGCCATGGGTACCTCACGATACGATATATATCACGATATTAGGCCCACTATAACAATATATATATCACGATATTCGACGATATTCGATATATTGCGATATCACGATATTCGATATATATTGCAAGAAATTTCCCCAACGATATATCACGATACCTGAAAATATCGATATATTGCGATATCACGATATATTGCATGACAATTCACCAACGATATATCACGATAGTCCTTGTATTCAATTCATAAACACATAAAATAGCACCAAACAGTTCAAAATCATCATTACACAAATACAGGAGTAGGAAAAACAACGTATCACCAACAAAAAAAATAATATCGTTTTTTTTTCGGCAGTATATCGATTATTTATCGCGGGAGAAAGTATCGCGATGTATCGATTTATCGATATATCGATATATCGTCCCACCCCTAGTGAATAGAGTGTGTTCCAGTGCCACCGATGTGTTTTCAATGCTTATTGTAATTGTGAAGTGAAATAAGGAGTACTGTTGTTGCACATGTACTGTATGTGCACTGTACACAGGAGTTACACTCCTGTGTGAGGCAGATTTCTGCATTTAGGTGCACTTCACTCTGCTCGCCCTGGTGAGAATGTTTGTTTTTATCATTTCATGCATGTAATGTCATATTGTTTGTTGTGTACTCATTGAATTTGTATAGCCTATTTATGTTTTAACCCACTTGTCAATAACGTAGTCGTCCTGAGGTGTGGGTGGTCTTCAGGTTCCTCCTGTTTAATAGAAATGTCCCTGGCTGAGTCTGGAGAGTTCATCTTCACCTGCAGTCTGGACTCCACACACTGGTCTGAAATGGAGCAATTGAATAAGGACTTTAATAACTTCTGACTGTACTACATGTACTGTAGTAACACTCTTGTTAATAAAGTAATCAATCAAACAATACAACTCTTCATTATTTAGCTGTAACTTCACTTTCTTCGTTCTAAAATAATAAGAGAGGAAAAGAGACAAGTTATGTCTTTGTTCATGGAAGTTTAAATACCTGTAAATAAAACACTACATACCTATCCTGTACAACTTTACTACAGGTTGTAAATGAAACAGTACATACCTATCCTGTACAACTTTACTACAGGTTGTAAATAAAACACTACATACCTATCCTGTACAACTTTACTACAGGTTGTAAATAAAACACTACATACCTATCCTGTACAACTTTACTACAGGTTGCAGCATTGCATCAAACAGTCCATGTCTCTGGTCCATCTGTCGCTGTTCCTCTGACCATGTTAATGATCTTCTGGAGGCCATCTCTCTTGATAGCGTAGATCTCTCCCTGTGGTTCTCTGCGGAAATCACCAATAGAATAAAACATTTACTTATCAATTATCATTCATTAACCTCACATTTAATCAAATTAAAATATTGCAGAGTGCTGAGATATGGTGTAAAAGCTTTAATCCACTACCAGAGACATATAAAATGCCTCATTACTCAGTTTTAAAGTAAATGTGGTTTATTTCTTTTTTTTTTTTTTTTACACTACAAGACCTTTAAAATATTAAAGTCTGACACACTCTCACACTACAAGACTTGAAGGTCAGAGACAAAAGTATTTCTGAGTTTCGCAAAAGCTGCGCTGAGAGTGATCAGTTCAACACTGAATACAGTACCTCATAAACCGTACTGATGAGCTAAAGAAAACCAGTTATGTTTTTCTCTCTATTTAAAAAAATCTAGGCTACTAATTTTTTAAATATTTTTTAACAGTAGGCTACTATTTATCTATTTTTTCCCATAGTTTTATAATGTACTGTTCTATTTTTTTAACAGTAGGCTACTATAATATTTTCTATAATTGTATAGTGTACTCTTTAGCTCTTTATTTTTTTTGTATCTTAATTATTTCTGGTATTTTACCACTTTCCCAATTTGTTCCAATTGTTTGGGACACACACGCACACGCGCGCGCGCACACACACACACACACACACACACACACACACACACACACACACACACACACACACACACACACACACACACACACACACACAAACACACCTGGGTGAGTCAAATCAAAGTGTGGTTCCTTAGTTAACGTTCCTGGACGTCCCTCAGTTCTCCAACCGTCACAGGGTCAGGTTTAGCAGAAGGTTAACGTGACGTCACAGGGTCAGGTTCCAATCTCATCCCACGTTGTGTCAGAGGAACACAGTGAAGCCGTGGTTGCTCAAAGCTCTATGTTAGCTTAGCATTAGCGTTAGCATTAGTCCATAAAACAAACAGTATTTGAACTTCGTGTGTAAATTCCTCCTGTTTTCATAACTTTACACAGACTGTCGAACAAAGACAACCTCAGACACAAGTTACACAAAGGTTTGTTCACTGTAAACTTATAATATAACAAACTTTCTCTGCATCACGTTCACTCTCTGCTGTTTGTTTGTCTCTCTCGTTCACAACGGACGACCCGGACCAGAGAGGGAGGAACACCGAAACCGGATACGTGTCCGTCCCTCTCTCTCATCCGTGTTGCAACACACACTACTCTTGAGTTCCCGCAGATTGTTAACCCCACAAATGCTGCTTTACATCATAAACATGAAACATTGTTTTTAAACAGAACTGTTTACATACAGTTCAGAGTTTTGGTTATTGTACCAGAATGTTCTGGGAAACAGTTCTATAAGATAGATTGATTGTAATGGATGAATTTCACTGGGTCAGGCTGACCTAAAATGGTGTAGATTTCCTAACATTGTGCACCAAGACCGTAAGAAGGTATAAAAGAAGGTATAAAACAGAACCACAATACTATTTTGTCGGTTCTGTCTGCAAATATAGCTCCGATTGTATACGAACAAAAGCCTGTTTAATTTATATAGGCCTACTGTCTTCTGAAGATGAATATACCGGAAGCTGCGTGAATATTTTTTATTACATTTTTTTTAAAATGTTGTTCCCTTCGTCTATATTCTATTTGAACTCTTCCTGAAACTACAGATGGTGAGAGATCGTACAAGAATAATCTCACCCACTCGTTTACATCTGTAATCATGTGAAGTGACACTAAAGTTGAGGCTTCTGATTCCTGCCTCCAGACTAAAATGATTCCACACATCCAAAATAAAATATAGTAATGTTAAGAGATCATAGCTCATGTTTCACCATCCTGATAATAATCCATTACATTTATAGCATAATAATGAAACATATTGTATGTGTGTGTGTGTGTGTGTGTGTGCGCTAGTGTTTAACACCGGGATTCCCGGGATGCGGGAATCCCGGGAATTCGGGGTTTTTTACCATCCCGGGAATTCACTTCGGTTCCCGGGCTTCCCGTTTTTTTTTTTTTTCTTGTTAGAAATGAATACTAATTAGTAGAAAGCCCTATCTACAGCGTGGAGGAATTACTATTATGATTAGGCAAGTTACTTGCCGCGTTGCCGACCAGGGCAGGGTCCCATCGTCCCGTTGTGAACCAATATGGGACGCACTGAATGAATGTAACAGTAATGAACAAAATAAAACACAATTGGCCGTGATGCCCCATGCCTGCCCTGCACAGTGCGCACGCTGATTTCACTGTTTCCTCTGCTGTCAATATGGTAGACACCAGTTGACTAGTTCAGATTCAAATCATCATTGGTGAAACGCTGTATAAACAGTAGGGCCTAGGTAGGTTTGATCGAGCCTATCTATATTCCAGCTTAAAATGCGCACAAGCCAAGCAATGCTTTTGATAGAGAGAGAGGACAGACCAGAGAGCTGAAGAGAGAGAGAGCAAGAGAGAGCGCGCGCGCGAGAGAGAGAGAGAGAGAGAATTAGACCGATGTGGTCCGATTTTTTTATCATCATTAATGTAGCCTACCCTACCTACACTTGCATTTTAGAACGTTCAAACTACCATTTTACTAGAACTACCCAGTAGAACAAGTAAACTGCACAACGGCTGTCTGTCTCATTGATTGTCAGTGCTGGCAGCGCATGCATGTGCACATCAAAATCACACTACAAAACCCCACATTTGATCAACAACAAAATATAGATTAATAGACAACATACAGCCAACATCCCAAAATGGAGTCTTATAATATCCAGCAAGTAGCCTAATATAAATTAATAACTGCAAACAAATGACAAGTTTAGGCTATCAAATCAATATCCTACAAAAGTAGAGAAAAGCTGTGACCTCACCGGCGCTCTGATGGACAATAAATACATATTCCTTTTGCAAATTCTCTTGTCAATAATGATACAAATGGAACGTTTATTTCAGCAGCTAGAGTTTGACATTGTTTGAGTGCGTTTTGAGCGCAGCTCCTCGTTAAGTTAATTGTCTTCACCCGCTGGGCAACAGCGCAGATCTCCGCCAGGGCAGGGCACTCTAGGCTATATATTATATTTATATGATTTTAAAAAATCCAATTAAGTCATTATTAGTGCAAGTTCATAGGTGGACACAATAGGGACATTTGGGCACCTCGGTGTAAAATTGGCTATTTAAGTATCTACATATAAATGCATTTTAGTGGGCACTTTTTTTTTTTTACCCTTTAACGGGAATTCCCGGGAAGCCCGGGAAAAGGTCTGAAAATTCCCGGGAATTAAAATTAGCTATTTCCCGGAAAATGTTAAACCCTAGTGTGCGCGCGCGCACGCACTATAATGCTTTCCATAGGCTTTAATTAGCTATCACATCACAATAATAAAGTAATACAACTTAATAATGATCATAGCCCTCCCATTAAATGTAACAATTACTGTCATGATTCATAAAAAATGTACATGCAAAGTATTTTCCCCTCAGTTAAGTGATATTTAATAAGTAAAATAATTGAAATAGTGGCCCATTCGTTGGGCATGTAATAGAACACAGTAAAATGACATTACATTTTAATATAAAAACCGTAAAATTCTAGTAAAAAAGTTCTACCTTATACAATTGATATGGTTTACATGAATAACACCAAAATAATTTGCAATACCTTGAGGTAAAAAAACTAAAAAAGAAAATAGAAACAAATCCACGTTAACATTAAACTGATTGTAGTAAGGTTATAAAAGAAGAAAACAAAAGAGCTGGAGAATGACTCCAACAGACGAGTCCTAATGGTGGCCTCTGTTGATAAGAACAGTATAAATCTCTATATTTGTGCTAGTCTAATATAATAAAAAACAGTTTAAGAAAATGGGGAAAGTCTATACAGTTGGAGGGGGTGCAGCATTGTGTTAGGCCTGAGGTTCCGATTCTGCAAAATGTCTTCTAAATCATACATTTTTTTCTGAAAAACGTATATTTCTATATCAGTGGTTTTCAAACTTTTTCATGTCAAGGACCCCCAAAATGATATGAATTTGGCCGCGGACCCCCATCTCAAAATATTTTGTTCCAGGGACCCCCAGAAGCAAAGATATGAGTTAATGTTAGCTTTAAAAGAATATATATATTCAAAGATTTGCACACATTTTCACGATTTAAAAACAATAGCAGATCTACAAGCAAAGCAAAGCAAAGCAAAGTTTGTTGTTTACCCAGGGTGTCGGACTAAGCACGAAGCTTGTTTCCAGCCGGACCCTGCATGGAAGCCTTGCTCAAGGGCTATTCAGCGGTGATTCATGATTGATGTGATGAATTGGGGAATCGAACTAGGGACCTTCCGGTATCAAGGCCGCCCCTCTAACCACTAGGCCACCGCTGCCACTATGATATATAAGCTCATATGAGCTTGTATATCTGCTCAAATCAAGAAGTGACACAGATGCGTTCCAGGTCTTAAACGGTTAAACAAAGCTATGTCACATTTCATCGGTATATACTGTATGTACATGTTATATATACAGGGTATGAAGCTTTTTTTACCAGGTGCTCGAAGAGCGCCTGAGTCTATGAACCGTCAGAGCAGAGGTCGACATATTACAGATTTGCATTAGACATATTTTCGACACATTTGCGTCATTGGCTGTCCTGGCTGTCCTTCACTCCTTTAAGCCAATGGCCACACGAATGGGGAGACGGCCCGCCCCCCACAGTAACAGCGCTCCGCTCTCCGCTCCCCTCATTCACACTGCAACAGTTGCAGAGCAGACAGTGCAAGTTGTACTGCAGCCTCAGGCTAACATAGTTAGCCTAAATGCTAGCGTGCTTCATTAGACCTAGTTTGGCTATTAAGTTATTATTTGGCCATGTTCACACTGACTTCAATCTTCGCTATTGTTGGGAAGACCTGTGTGGTGTCTAAAAATGTTGCCACCACTTATATAAAAAACATTATTAGCGTTTAGCGTCGCAAATTATGTTGCCAGGTTTGGCGAGAGAAATAAGCATTCCGAAAAACAAGTAATCAGGTCTATGAAAACAAACACACACACACACACACACACACACACACACACACACACACACACACACACACACACACACACACAGAGCACCTGGTAGAATATGACTTCACGTCATTTTCTTTCTTGTTTAAAAACATATTGCAATGATCTTTTTCAGTCACTTTGGGACAATTAGCAGCATTTGTTCTCAAAACTATGTAATCAGTATACAGAAAAGCCTCAGATTTAAAATGTGTTTAAAAGGTAGCGGCTCTGTCTGCACAGATGTCTTTTCAGAGTACTTCACTGACTGAGACTCTTGTCAGACTGTTAACATTGTGACTAGAGTTTTCTCCAGAGTGGACACACTGGTGTGTGCTCATGAGAACTGACTCATGGAAATTCTCGTCACAATGTTTACAGTGGAAAAGTTTTCCCCCAGCGTGGACACGCTGGTGTTTCTTGAGAGCGCTTGACTCATTGAATCTCTTTTTACACTGCGTACATTGGAAAGGTCTTTCTCCAGTGTGGATGCGCTCGTGTCTTGTCAGGGCGCCTGACTGAGTGAAACTCTTGTCGCAATGTTCACAGTGGTAAGGCTTTTCTCCAGTGTGGACACGCTCGTGTCTTTTAAGGCCAGATGACTCACTGAAACTCATGTCACAATGTTTACAGTGGAAGTTTTTTTCTCCAGTGTGTAAACGCTGGTGTTTCTGCAGGTGACATGACTGACTGAAACCTTTGTCACAAAAGGGACAGTGGAAAGGTTTTTCTCCAGTGTGGACATGCTGGTGTACCTTCAGGCGAACTGACCGACTGAAACTCTCGTCACAATATTTACAGTGGAAAGGTTTTTCTCCAGTGTGGACACGCTGGTGTACCTTTAGGCCATCTGATTGACTGAAACTCTTGTTACACTCTGTACAGTGGAAAGATTTTTCTTTAGTATGGACAAGCATGTGCCTCTTCAACTGACTTAACAAACTGAAACTTTTATCACAATGTTGACAGTGGAAAGGTTTTTCTCCAGTGTGGATACGCTGGTGTTTCTTCAGTTTAGATGAACGGCTGAAACTCTTGTTACACAGTTTACAGATGAAAGGTTTTTCTCCAGTGTGGACACCTCCACTGGTCTCCCCCCAATCATCACTGTCTTCAGTGACTTCAGTGTCAGATTCAAGTTCAACTTCAATTTCAGAGCAGTGTGAAGAGTTGTCTTCATCATCATCACTTTTCACTGCTAGTAATGTCTCCTCTGGTCTTTGAAGTATCTCCTCCTGTTCCTCTTTAATGTGTGGAGGCTCTGGTTCCTCCTGGAGCAGACTGGGGCTTCTCTGCTGTTCAGGAGAATCCTCCTCTTTAGACACAACTATGTGAAGGATGTTTAGGAGCAGAAAAATAACATGATAGTGAATACTGGATTACTAAAATGTAAATCTATGTTTCTATCTTCCATGTACAAAGCCATTACCTAGTAAGAATGACTAAAGAGTTACTAAATAAGTACAGGTTGTTACAGGTGGTTCTGGAAACTGAAAACCAGACTTCAAAGTTTTAGCAAGATTTGAGCAAAATATACATTTTAAAAAGTAACCTTAATCAATATATATTTAGTTATATGACCCAACAAATGAATTAAGGTAATAGAACAAATATTTAATCTGAATCATTAAAACATGTTTTGTGTTATCCTTTTAGCCTAAATGTTTTAATGTACCTCTGTGCTGTTTATTCTGTTGTATTGACTGATGACGTATTCAATCAATCAATTCATATCTGAGCTCTAACTTGGGAGTAAGATAGGCTGTGGGCCACACATGGGCAACATGCGGCGCACCTCCAGACACGAAAGTTTGACACGTCTGGTTAAAGTTAATGGGTAGAAGATTGAAATCTACATAAACTGCTTTGTATGACCTATTTGTCTATAAATTAGTCTGTGTGTCTGGGGCTAGTTTCACAAACCACTGTACCGATCAGCGCCACATTTCTTGCTGCCAGTTTTTTTGTTTTTTTTTGCAACCATATCTTATAGTCAGGGGATATCAAAACAAAAATTGGAATAAATTCCTTACCAAAAAAAATCTTCACCAATGTGTTTGTAAAGGTGTCTAGTAACACATCTCACAAAGACTGAACTGCAGTCCACCTAGGAGATTTTTTACTGCTCCTTAAAGTTGGGGTACCCACCATAACCTTGGTTAAAAAAAAATCCCCCAAAAAAATAAAAATGGAATTCTGTTTTAAGTAGCATGTGAGGTGTCAAACTAGGGTGTTTTTATGATTCTGAATCCATTGCAAGCATTTGTTTTGCACCAAAACCACTCCTTGGGCTAAAAACGGCCCAATCTCAATGGGCTTTTTACACAAAAAGTATACCTGGAAAAGGATGGCTATGGCCGTTTATAGCCCAAGGAGTGGTTTTGGTGCAAAACAAATGCTTGCGATGGATTCAGAATCATAAAAACACCCTAGTTTGAACCCTCATATGGTACTTAAAACAGAATTAAAATTGTATTTATTTTTTTGGATTTTTTTTAAACCAAGGTTATGGTGGGTACCCCAACTTTAAGGAGCTGTCAAAAATCCTAGGGGGACTGCATTTCAGTCTTTGTGAGATGTGTTACTAGATACCTTTACAAACACATTGGTGAAGATTTTTTTTGGTAAGGAATTTATTCCAAGATTGGAAAATATTCTGCTAATATCCCCTGACTATTAACGTACTTCCCAGTGAAACAGGGGCTGGGTGGCTCTGAGCCAATCACAGCTGAGTGTTTAAAGGTTTCATGACGTTCAGTTTTACCACACATTAAAAGTCTTTGTCATGGTCCTTCAAACGTGTATAGAAAGTTTTAACAAAAAAATCCACTCCATTGATCCATGGCAGGTGTTTTTCTCTCACATTTCTAAAGCCTTTTCAACTGCAATGAAAAAAGAAATCTTTGCCTGCGGGTGTCGCTGGTGAGGGATTTTGCCTGTCAATCATCGCCTCTGCTCCGCCCGCCCCCAAAGGAAAGGATAGGGGAGGGGAGGGGCGAAGAGGAGAGTGGGCGGGATTAATCGACAGTGACCTCACTGTCGAAGGGCCAAGCTCAGATTACTTTTCAGCCTAATTATTCAGAAAACCCCAGACCACAGAAAATCCACTGAATGTTCAAAGTTCAGATTGTGTGGGTGTAATTGAGGTCATAAACCCCCCCAAAAACATAAAAAATAAAAAAGTGAAAATGAATGTCATAGAACCTTTAAGCTCAATGTTTACAACAGTCACACAGCGTACATGTTTGATTTAAAGTATGTGATCTAAACACGTTGCGTTGCACACGGCAACAAGGCAGTGCTGAATCAAGTGTATGTCACTGCATTGGCTATGTCTCAGCTCAAATGCTTTTGGAAACATTTAATGCAGGGGTGATGCAACTTTGATGATGGAGAGAGCCACTATATTTCCACTCTCACTCCAGAGGGCCACATTGCATATGCTGTACAGACACCTCTTATCTCTGTATTTTAACTTTTTTTTCGTAATTAATGCTCTACTTCGTCATTCTATGTCACAAAAAAGTAGCAAAACTAGCCGATCTACGAGCCCAAAACATGTTGCAGTGCGATGCGTTGAGCTTGTAGATCTGCTATTTTCGGTAATTTTCAATTAGAATCCAGAATTATTTTTTGTTATTTTTTTAATTGGAATTGCGATGCTAGGGTTCAAGTGGTTAAACCTCAAATCAAGAAGCTTATATAAAGCCTGTCAAAGAGCCGTTATCTCACACAGATCAGACTCACAGACCCATGTCTAGACCTCTCACCTTCTACAGAGATGCCAACAAAGTTTTCATAGTTTTCAACTACTACCAAACTTTAACCAGGCATTTCTGGCTGTCATGTCTGGATGTGCTTCTGTTTCATAACGTCATGCACTTGGCCACTTGAGCTGTGTGACAGACAAACCCTGTTGTAGATACTTTGGTCTACGGCCACTCTGTAGTATTACATATTTATGATGGCTATGGATGTTGCTTGATTGATTGATTACTTCATTAGTCAAACAATGAAAATAGCACGGAGGTACAGTAAAACATTTTTAGGCTATAAGGCACAAAAAGTCCTGGGGACTTGTTTCCATTGTGGTCCTATAATATCTGGATGTTATTATTGTCATATTTTGAAACAGAGTTAAACATGTTAAAAAGGGATATTAAGTGATATTTAATGATGGCTATGAATATCCGGAGAGTATCATTGACATGTATTGCCAAGATTATAGTATAGTGAAAATACGTACTGAGGTGTGGATGGTCTTCAGGTTCCTCCTGTTTAATATAAATGTCCCTGGCTGAGTCTGGAGAGTTCATCTTCATCTGCAGCCTGGACTCCACACACTGGTCTGAAATGAAGCAAGTGAATAAGGACTTTAATAACTAGAGACCTAGTGGAGAATAACAATAATATTTGCAGAAGGTTCCCTTCCAGCTTAAACAGTGCGACTTGTAGTAGTTTATTATGGTATATGATTATATGATCATGTTTCACAAGTCATAGTACTTGTGTGTTTCAGCTAGAAGTGAGATTCCCCATTCTAGTGAATGAGGCAGCCTAGAGAGCAGGCCAAAGCGTACACCTTCCGTATGTCACTGATCACATAGTCTCGCGTAGCCAGACAACTATTCCACAATCTCTGAATGCTATATAGAGTCTGGAACTACAACTCCCGAAATCCGAGAGAGGAAACTGGCACTTCCGTTCACGCAAATATATTTTAAAATATCTTTACATTTTATTATTTTATTTCCATTTCTGCTAAGCAGCAAGCTATGTATACTTAGATGATTTGTATTTATATTAGGATACATTTGCGCGACTGTAAAGACGAAACGGAAGTGGGGAGGAGGCTTCATATCCGGTTTATATTCTAATCATGATGAGAGCTTCCGAGTCCCAGACTGTATGACCGGAAACATTTGAAAATTGTGGGAGGCAACAGTATGGCCACGCGAGACTACTGATCACATTACCCCAACAATCAATCATCCAGTTCTAGGCAACACAGAAGGGGGGAGACTTTGTTCTTATTTCCAGACAACAGCTCTGAGGTGTATTAATGACATAGTTCAATGCTGAGAAGTAGTGGTATTCCCCTTTAACACATTGACCGCCAGAGGTTAATCTCATAATGCACCAGTGCCAACGTTTTATTGTTGTTTTTTGTTTTTTTCACGTCACCATAGACCTTGTTAAAATCCTTAAAATTGAGCTGTGCACTGTTTGTAAACATCGCGGAGATCTGCCTGGTTGGACCAGTGAAAATCATGTGTCAAACGGGGCATCCATGTTGTAGTTAGAACGGTTTATGTTAAACAGTGATCACCGAGGAGAAACAACTACAAGGAGAAAATGGAGTTTCAGTTTCGTCATTAGAACGGGGGCCGACGGGATCGGCAAAACCGGATCCCGAATAATTCCGTTTCCGGTGGTGTTACAATGAAATGTGCCATATCAAAAATTGAAAAAAGTTTTTTTTTTTCGAAAAAAAGGAAAAAGCACCAGTTGGCGCAGAGCCCGTAGGCTACGGGATCGGCGCTTTACGGTTGGATTTATTCGGCCCGTAGGCTACGGGCCTGGCGGTCAATGTGTTAAGTGCATGACATCATGAAACAGAAACATCTCCACACATGCATGTTTGTAATAACTGGTAAAAGGTTCAAGTAAAAGTTGCAGTTTAAAATCTATATTACCAGTAATAGATTTTCATGGCATGGCTTTGTACGTTTAGAAATGGGTCTGTGAGTGTGTGAATCTGTATGTCTGTGTGTTCGGGGCGAATCTCACAAACCGCTGTACTGATCAGAGTCACATTTCTGCACGCTGCCAGAAGGCCAAGGGAGTATTTTTCCACATCTGACAGAATGTGTTGCAAGTCATAGTCATGCTTCAGTTTTTGCGCTGATTATGACAGTGCCAATTGTAAGCTATGATGTGTCATGCACTGAAATCTGAAAATATAGTAAGTAGGGGTGTCACGATACGCGATACGTATCGAAACCGAACCGAAAATGACGTACGATACAGTGTATCGAAATCAAAAGCCGTATCGCGATTCAAGGGTTAAAAAATAAAAATACTCCCGCGCAGGCGCACATCCGATTGCACGTCCGGGTGAAGTCATGCGCGAGCCGCTGTTGTGTTTTTCCGTGCATCGCGCATGCGACGGGGGAGGAAAAAAAAGACGACAGGACAAACCCACACACAGTCAGTGCACAACGCAGACAGAGGAGTTTGGAGGAGAGACAGAGAGAGTTACCGCTGTAGCGTTGCGTCTGTACTACTACGTTACATTTCACCATGGCCACTGCTGAAGCCAGCGATGGTAATGATGATACAAAAACGGAAGAATTGGAAAACCCTCCCGCTTCCTTTAAGTCAAAAGTCTGGCAATATTTTGGCCGACGCGTTGTTGACAAAACGGCTACCGTTTGTCGATTATGCTCCACATTGATAGTTTCTCCGTCTTCTCTTTTTCCCCTCTACACACCTAATACCTTTCGGCCAAAAATAGCCGATCTACAAGCTCACAACGCCTCGCAGCGCACATTGATAGTTGCTCCGTCTTCTCTTTTTCCCCTCTACACCTATAATACCTCTCAGCCAAAAATAGCCGATCTACAAGCTCACAACCCCTCCCAGCTGTGAGCTTGTAGATCTGCTTTTTTTGTCTAAAGTTCACCTCAGAAAAGGGATGGGGTTAAGGTAAAAAAAAAAGACCCTGTTGAAGACCCCTGGCTTAGCTTATTATTCACATTTCTTGTTTGTTAAAGCTCTTATCTGTTCAAACAATGTGAACATACTTTAAGATGTTTAAGAACATGTAGCCAAATAACCGTTGTCTTTGGATCCTTTTTTCTTACATGTTCAACTTTGTATTTAGATTTTATTTAGTTATAGAGCTTCACAAGAATGTTGTTGTTGTTAACTCATCTTAAAGAAGAATCTGAAAATGTCAGTTGTTGTAAGGGCATAAAACCCTTTTTGTTATTCTCATTCTCATTTGATATTATTCAAATAAAAGGGACTTATTGAGAAACATGTGTTTTTCTTTACAAATCAAGACAATAGCCTACATTAATAATCATATAGCCCTCAAAGCTGAAAAAAGGACGTTTTAAAAATATATATCGTATCGAAAATCGAATCGAATCGTGACCTTAAAATCGAAAGTCGAATCGAATCGTGGATTAGGCGTATCGTGACACCCCTAATAGTAAGATATACCTGTGTTAATCGTGTTAACCACTTAAACCTTCTATACTTGAACTAAGACTTGGTTGACTGGGGTTGGCTCTGTACGTACTCTTTCCCCTCTCTACACCAACACATTGTGAGCTTCTAGATCGGCTATTTTCAGCCAATGTTCCCCTACAGAATAAGGACGCTAGGGTTCAAGTGGTTAACCCATTGAGACCTGAAGCCGATTCTACGTGTCTCCCAAATCTCAACAGTTTTCTGAAAAACGTATGTTTCTGTATCAGTGGTGCTCAACCTTTTTCATGTCAAGGACCCCCAAAATGATGTGTATTTGGCCCCGGACCCCCATCAAAATATTGTGTTCCAGGGACCCCCAGAAGCAAAGATTTGAGTTAAAAATGTTCGCTTTAAAAATATATATATTCAAAGATTTGCACACATTTTCACGATTTTTTTAAAATAGCAGATCTACAAGCTCGTAGCGCGGCACTTGGTGCCGTGCTATGAGCTTGTATATATGCTATTTTTGAATAGCCAAAGTGTAAAATAATGCTTTTTAGCTCAAATCTAAAAATGACACAGTTCCAGGTCTCAATGTCAAATCAAGAAGCTGAGAAAAAGCCAAAGATCTGTTATCTCACACAGATCAGACTAACAGACTGTCTCACCTCCTACAGAGCCACGCCTGCATTCTGTCATTGTCTGTCATTATATTTTGTTTGCCATGGTTATTGCATTATTGTATGAGATATTGTGACAGTTACACAACAAAACAGAAATATAAATAAAAAGAAACAGAGCGCATGAAACGTACTGAGGTGTGGATGGTCTTCAGGTTCCTCCTGTTTAATAGAAATGTCTCTGGCTGAGTCTGGAGAGTTCATCTTCACCTGCAGTCTGGACTCCACACACTGGTCTGAAATGAAGCAATTGAATAAGGATTAACTGGAGACCTAGTGGAGAATCCAAATAATATTTACAGACGCCTAAGCCCAACTATCATGAACCTTGAATGCAAAGATAATGAGATTGATATGTTAGGGTAGAAATCTCCCTTAATTTAAGATTGCCAATGACATCCTCAAGCTACAACTTCTCCCTAAAATCCCAAACTCAATCTCAGTTAGACTGTTTAGTTCAGATGTAGCCAAGATGATGTAAGAGAGCCTTTGTTCAACAAGAAGAGTTGTTTGGAAACGTTTTAGTTTTCAGAAGGCAGATGAGGACCAACAAGAAATATTGTTCAATATGTATTATGGTGTGTGTGTGTGTGTGTGTGTGTGTGTGTGTGTGTGTGTGTGTGTGTGTGTGTGTGTGTGTGTGTGTGTGTGTGTGTGTGTGTGTGTAAATGATATTTACCCAAGGTTGATTGACTGATGTACTTTATTTAGTAAGACATGAGAACAACAGTACATGGAAGTACAGATTCACAATACAAGGTCTACTAAACTGGAAGACTCATAAAGCACTAAGCTTGTTTAAAATGAGATCCCCACGCACACAACTCATGATGACAATCAAGATGTGTTCCTCAGTTCACTATATTTTCAATAAGAGTCTGTATGTTTACTGTGATACCGTGATGAATACTGGTTGTCCTAAACATGCTAAATGTACCTACATGAAGTAGTGATGCTTTAGTTTGTACATGTTTTCAATTATTCATTTTGTCATACCGAACGATATATTGTTTAGTTACAACAAACTACTTTTGGTCATGTTGTTAATTCTGTTGTAGACGTGCTGAGGCCACAGATCTCCCCCCTTCTGAAAATATGTTGTGCCATAGATAGACCCCCATACAAGATCTGTGTGGATTTGGAAAATATTCCAAAACATTTTTCAAGATTTTTCTTTGATAGCCGAGAACAACGTGAGCTTGTCGATTGGCTATTTTTCACATATCCAATGCATTTGTATATAGGTTTGAAGTGCTTATAGTCGGTTTTGTTGGGCTTGTTTTCACAAACATGGTTGCTTATTTCTCGCAAAATCTGACAACGCTGTCTGATACACGCTGCGTCTGCACACACAGACACACGCTCTGGCTCTCTCAGTCTCTCTCTCTCTCTCTGTGTACAATTGCTCTAAAATAAACAGCCCCCCCTCGAGCACGCTCGCTCACGCTCTCATTTTGTTTTATAATGTTTAACTTAATAGAGGACTGGACGGTAATATTACGGTAGGGACTGTTTTGTTGTGGTAAGGTCCAACGACCCTCCATAGCCATGGTGGCTGGAATGTGCTCTCATTGGCTGTAGCGTACAACTCCTCGCAGAGTCATCTCAGCCACTTCCATACTGTATGATAGTGTCTCATGTCGAGTCGGGGACAGAGACGAATATCTAACCTGGTAGATCTTTGAAAACGGTCGGGAAGCCATCGCCGAGCGTAATTATCGTGGCCGGATCGTCTCGCAGAGCCTTTCACACACAGCGACCAAAACCTCGCCGATCACAGCCCGATCTGCGTCAGATCGGGGGGTTTTGTCGGCGAGCCCCAAAAAAGGTCCCAGACAGCATAATCGGACCAAATATCCTACAGTGTGTACCTGCCCTTACTGAGTTCTGGCTGGTCTTCAAGGTTCCTCCTGTTTCATTGAAACGGGTCTGGCTGGGTCTGGAGAGTTCATCTGCACCTGCTGTGTGGACTCCACAGAGTCTGGAAAGAAAACAATTAAAATCCCAGAGGAGATTAGGATTAATTAAGACCAGAAACTCCTCTTAAACTCAACTTCAACAATAACAGAGAGTAAGGAAGGAGAAACTTGTTTCATTAATCACTTGTCAACTGGGCAAGTTAATTTTTCACAGAGCACTTCAATTATGAATAATAACCTTTTTCAGGTCAAGTTGCCTAGCATAAAAATATGTTCTTTGCAGTTTTGAATATTATGTGGATATATTATGAAGATGATGTAAATCTCTCACTGATAGAAAATGTTTCCTCTTAAAAGGTAAGTAAAACAATTCCCACAGCTCAGCTCAGTTGTTTTTTAGTTTTTTTTTAATATTCTCAATTATTTAGAAATGGTTTATGCAAATGAAAAATGTTCATGCTTTCTTTTTTCAGGAAAACACTCCTCACTCCAAGTAACACAATATTCCTAATGTACACACACACACACACACACACACACACACACAAACACATTTGAAAAGATATGCTAGGGACCCCCATAAGAGACGATTCGCACACAGGCTCTAGCATTGATTTTCAACCATTTTGATTTCAAGGACCCCCAATTGCATTAGGCTACGGACCCCCATTTAATGGCATTTCTATGGGACCCCAATTTATATAGTAAAATCAATGTTATTTTAACTCTGAGTGTACAAATGGAACCAAATGGACCCGTTCCATTTGTACACTCTCAGAGTTACAGACCCATAAGGGTCCATTTGGTTCCTAACTGTCCATAATTTAGCTGGGGACCCCCTGGAACTCCCTCAAGGACCCCTGGGGGTCCCCGGACCCCACTTTGAGAACCAAATGCCTTAGTTAACGTTCCTGGACGTCCCTCATTTCTCCAACCGTCACAGGGTCAGGTTTAGCAGCAGGTTAACGTGACGTCACAGGGTCAGGTTTAGCAGCAGGTTAACGTGACGTCACAGGTTTAGCAGCAGGTTAGCGTGACGTCACAGGGTCAGGTTTACCAGCAGGTTAACGTGACGTCAGGGTCAGGTTTAGCAGCAGGTTAACGTGGTATTTCACTCACTGTCTTCTCAATCTCATCCCACGTTGTCAGAGGAACACAGAGTGAAGCCCTGGTTGCTCAAAGCTCCATGTTAGCTTAGCATTAGCGTTAGCATTAGTCCACAAAACAAACAGTCTTTGAACTTCGTGTGTAAATTCCTCCTGTTTTCATAACTTTACACAGACTGTCGTACAAAGACATTTTTGACACAAGTTACACAAAGGTTTGTTCACTGTAAACTTATAATTTAACAAACTTTCTCTGTATCACGTTCACTCTCTGCTGTTTGTTTGGCTCTCTCGTTCACAACGGACGACCCGGACTAGAGAGGGACGAACACCGGATACGTGTCCGTCCCTCTCTCTCATCCGTGTTGCAACACACACTACTCTTGAGTTCCCGCAGATTGTTAACCCCACAAATGCTGGTTTACATCATAAAACATGAAACATCGTTTTTCAACAGAACTATTTACATACAGTTCAGAGTTGTGGTTATTGTACCAGAATGTTCTGGGAAACAGACAGTTCTGTAAGATAGATTGATTGTAATGGATGAATTTCACTGGGTCAGACTGACCTAAAATGGTGTAACTAATCATTAGATTTCATAATATTGTACACCAAGTAGGGCCATAAGAAGGTATAAAACAAGACCGCATATGTTTCACCGTACTGATAACAATCCATTAAACAATTCATAATAATGAAACTTAGTGCATGTGTGTCCACGCATTATAGTGCTTTCCATTCCATAGGCTTTAATTGTCTCCGCCGCCAGGCCGAAAGGCATAGCGAGAGAGTATGTTTTGCCCCCTAGCTGTCTGTCCGTCCGTGTGTGTGTCCGTCCGTTCGTCCTTCTGTCTGCGACCAGCTAATCTCCGCCACTGTTGGCCCTATCGCTGTGAAACTGTGCACACACACTCCCTGGATGCCACAGCAGAACTGGTAAAACAGTTCTAGCTTATACAATTGATATGGGTTACGTGGTCATTTATAATATAAAAAATGAATAACACCACACTATTGTGCAAAAAATATATTGTGATCAAAATAATAATGTTACCGATAACACTTCTAACTGATTGTTGTAATTAAAAAAAAAAAAAAAAAAAAAGCTTGGGAATGTATCCTAAAGATGAGTCCTAATGAAAACTTCTGTTGACAGGAGCAGTATAAATATCTATTATATTTTTTAAATGTCTATCCAACCCCCTGACAACATACAGCTGTTGTCAGGGGGTTGATCCCCCCAGGGAAGGTAATTTATAGTAGAATGTTGTTGTTTTTTCCCCCTTGGTGTGAATGCACTGATGTCTTTTCAGAGATCTTTACTGACTGAAACTCTTGCCAAACTGTTAACATTGTGACAAGAGAAGAGTTTTCTCCAGTGTGGACAAGCTGTTGTCTCTTCAGGTCAGTTGACTGAATACAATTCTTGTCACATTGTTTACAGTGGAAATATGTTTTTCTCCACTGTGGATACACTGGTGTAACTTAAGGCAACGTAATCCATCAAAACTCTTGCCACAATGTTAACAGTGGAATCAGGGGCGCCGATTTATGTCCACGCTATTGGGTGCACAACGCAACGTGCGCAACGCACGCGGGCGAATTTGGTACAAAAATGTACTCCATATAGTGTGGGTTTTTTTTTCTTCTTTTTTTTTGGATTAGTTTGTAATGGGTGCTCGTCATTTCCCCTGGGTGCTTTATCCCCGAGAAACCCACAGTATCGGCGCTCTTGAGTGGAATGACTTTTCTCCATTGTGGACATGCTGGTGTCTCTTCAGCTGACCTCCTGACTAACTGAAACTCTTGTCAAAATGTTTACAATGGATATTTTTCTCCAGTGAGGATAAGCTCAGGTGTCTTTAGATTGCCTAACCCACTGAATCTCGTCATAATGTCTACAGTGGAAAGGTTTTTCTCCAGGGTGGACTAAAATCTTCCACACATCCAAAATGTCGTAATATTTGGCGATCATAGTGTTTCACATTCCTGATAATAATCCATTAACCATAAAGCATAATAATGAAACATCTTCTGTATGCATGCACTATAGTGTTTTCCATGTTTTAATTTGCTATCACATCATAATGTAATAATGTAATACAACTAAATGATTAACATAGCCATCCCATTAATTGTAACAATTACTGCCATAATTCATAAAAAACTACATGCAAAATATCTTTCCTTTTATTTATTTTTTATCCTTTAATTAAAAAATAAAATAATTGAAATAGTGCCCCATTCATTGGGCATGTAATAGAGCACAGAAAAATGACATTAAATCATAATATAAAAACTGTAACATTCTAGTAAAACAGTTCTACCTTATACAATTGATATGGTTTACATTAGGGATGTCCGATTTTATCGGCCTCCCGATATTATCGGCCGATATTAGCATAAAAATTGATATCGGGAAAATATCGGTATCGGGTTTTTTTTTTTTTGCTTTATAAATAAGTTACAGGAGTTCTTACTGTATATGGTGTGTGTGATATGAAATTTGAGCTTACCCTAATCACAATAATCCCCGCATATATCGGTATCGGTTGATATCGGTATCGGTAATTAAGAGTTGGACAATATCGGTAATATTCGGTATATCGGTTATCGGTAAAAAAGCCAATATCGGACAACCCTAGTTTACATGGTCATTTATAGTATACATTAATACCAAAATAATTAGCAATACCTCTAGGTAAAGTTATCATAAACTGATACAAAACAAAAGAGCTGGGGAATGACTCCAAAAGACAAGTCCTATAGTAGCAGTATAAATATACATGACATTTGTGCCTCTCTATCGAACTCCCTGACAACATACAACTTTTAATTTGATCCTCACACTGAGCTGATTTATAGTGGATTTGTTTTTTTCTTTTTCCCCTCCTTTGGTGTGAATGCACTGATGTCTTTTCAGAGCACTTAACTGACTGTCACAATATTTACAGTGGAAAGGTTTTTATCCTGTGTGGACACGCTGGTGTCTCTTCAGTGGACCTTTCTGAGTGAAACGCTTGTCACAATGTTCACAGTGGAAAGGTCTTTCTCCAGTGTGAACACGCTGGTGCCTTTCCAGGGCATGTGACTGAATGAAACGCTTGTCACAATGTTCACAGTGGAAAGGTCTTTCTCCACTGTGGAGAAGCAGGTGTGTCCTCAGGGTATCTGACCGACTGAAACTCATGTCACAATGTTTACAGTGGAAAGGTTTTTCTACAGTGTGGATACGCTGGTGTCTAGTCAGGTAAGAATACTTAATGAAAGTCATGTTACAATGATTACAGTTGAAAGTTGTTTCTCCGTTATGGATCATCTGGTGTCTCTTGAGCCAATATGAACTTCTGCAACGCTTGTTACACAGTTTACACTGGAAAGGTTTTTCTCCAGTGTGGACACCTCCACTTGTCTCCCCCCAATCATCACTGTCTTCAGTGACTTCAGCGTCAGATTCAAGTTCAACTTCAATTTCAGAGCAGTGTGAAGAGTTGTCTTCATCATCATCACTTTTCACTGCTAGTAATGTCAACATTGACCCATCAGGCTCCTCTGGTCTTTGAAGTATCTCCTCCTGTTCCTCTTTAATGTGTGGAGGCTCTGGTTCCTCCTGGAGCAGACTGGGGCTTCTCTGCTGTTCAGGCGAATCCTCCTCTTTACACACAACCATGTGCAGGATGTCTAGGAGCAGAAAAATAACACAATAGTCAACACTGGATTCTTAAAATGTAAATCTATTTTTCTATCTTCCATGGCCAATGTACAAAACTATTACCTAAGACTGACCAGTTACTAAATGAGTACAGGTTGTTACAGGTGGTTCTGGAAACTCACAATCAGGCTTCAAAGTTTCAGAAAGATTCTAGGTAAATACATATTTTAAAAAAGTAACCTGAATCGATATATTTAGTTATTTTATCAAACAAATGAATAATGTTAACAAATACTTTATTTGAATCAATAATATACATTACTACTTCATATGTGAGTTCTGCTTTGGGAGTAAGTTAGGCTGTAGTGTAGGCCAAGCCATTTACAACTGGATTTGTCTTTATGTATGTATGTATGTATGTATGTATGTATGTATGTATGTATGTATGTATGTATGTATGCATGCATGTATGTATGTATGTATGTATGTATGCATGCGCGCACGTTTGTGTGTGTATGCATGTCACCTCCAAGGTAGACCAATCATAGCTCATGCTAAGTGCACATAAGTACATGTCTGGTGAAAGTTAATGGGTCAATGTTTACAATCTGATTTTCATGACGTGGCTCTGTGTGTCTAGAAATTAGACTTTGAATATGTCTGTGACTGGGGCTGATTTCACAAACCAATCCACTGTACCGATCATTGCCAAATCTTGTGTATGCTGCCAGTAGGCCAAGCAAGTATTATTATTTTACATGTCTCTGCTGTCCGGCACCAGCTAACTCCAAAATTAAGTGCAGACTGTAAGCTTTCAAGTGAAGTGACATGCACAGAAATCTGGTTAATTGCTCAAGATGTGCAATTAGTAATGTTGTTAATCACACAGTTTTAAGTTCTAGCTGGCAATAAAATCTATCCAACGAGTTGAAAAAAGTATTTAAATCACCTCAGTCCTCATCCGGTTAGTTACATGTTTTTAAGACCGTAGAGATAACATTATTGATTCCCCTACTGGTCAAATGTTGAATAGCATCTTCTAATGCAATATATTATGTAACCGGACGAGGACAGAGGCAAATTAAATACTTTTTTTTCCCAACTCGTTGGATATATTTTCACATGAAACGTACTGAGGAGTGGATGGTCTTCAGGTTCCTCCTGTTTAATAGAAATGTCCATGGTTGAGTCTGGAGGAGAGTTCATCTTCACCAAAAATCAAACAAACAGTCTTTGAGCTTCGTGTGTAAATTCCTCCTGTTGTCACAACAACAACGTGCAGCTTGTCACTCTGACACTGGTTATACACAAAGTATGTTTTGTTCACTACAAATATAATATTCTAACACATATTCTCTGTATCGCGTTTGTTTGTTTGTCTCTCTCCCAGACGTGTAGGATGTGTTTCAACCCGGACGAGAGAGAGGGACGGACACATCAGACCCGTGTCCGGGTTGAAACACACACTTAAGTCTTGTGTTCCCGCAGATTGCTAGCCCCACAAACACACTTAGAACATCACTCAGGGCATACTGGTGAACCCAGGAAAGCTGGACTTATCCCCAAGTTGACAAAATAAGAATATAATATTTAATATTCCATATTTTATTTAGTAATAAAATGGTTGTTTAGTTGCAGTTTCATCTGGAGTGGACATGGTTTGACAGTGATTGTGATCTACCACCAGCAGAGGGCAGTAGAACATTGCACAGTAGAACAGCAAGTTGTCAGGTAGTGATTATTCTAGGAATACACAAGCGTGTGTGTGTGTGTGTGTGTGTGTGTGTGTGTGTGTGTGTGTGTGTGTGTGTGTGTGTGTGTGTGTGTGTGTGTGTGTGTGTGCGTGTGAGAGAAATAAATGGGAAAATAGTGCTGGGGAAATGGTTGGTTGAAGGATAATAATAATGAATCATCATGTATACTTTACATTACTTAATACCATTTTTCAAATATTTAATGTTTAAACATCTTGGACAAATTAGCCAATTGTAAATCGAGGTGCCCAGATGTCCCTAGTGCCCACCTATCCTGTATCCGATTTGAACATGCTTGTAGAACATT
The DNA here is from genome assembly GCF_963454915.1 of Gymnoscopelus microlampas. Taxonomy (NCBI): domain Eukaryota; kingdom Metazoa; phylum Chordata; class Actinopteri; order Myctophiformes; family Myctophidae; genus Gymnoscopelus; species Gymnoscopelus microlampas. The sequence continues at coordinate 50,621,207 of NC_139949.1, forward strand.
TCACATTTAAGGCCTTAGTTTAACAATTGCTATAAAACCTGTGGATGTCATTATGGCATAAACAATAAGTTGAAGGGTACATTTTGGAGGTTCAAATCATGTACAGCCTACTTATTTCATACCCTTTTCCCAAGCATTCTTTTATTATTTACTTTTTCACATTTTGCAAACAACTGCCAATGTCAAACTGCAAAACATACATACATACACAATACATGTCTGGTGTATGGCTGAAACAAAGCATTTAATTTACTTGAGATGATGGTCTGAATAGAACTTGTAACAACCATGTTACAATATGTGTGATGTAGTAGCCTAATGCAGGTGTAAGACCATTGTGTTTGTGCTGTAGTTTTCTATGCATTTCGGGGGATTTGGGTTTTTTTCGGCCATGCAGCTTTGCCGCGAGCCCAGGATAGGTGTCCCTTATTTGAATCTCTGGGTGTTGGCAACCCTACCCGGTAGTGCTCCTCCAAAACGGGCCTGATGGTCCTCTGTAAAAGATTGGGAACTGGACTGTGAATTCCTCATACTGTACGGGCTGGAGGCGGTGCCTGACAGTGGGGGGTTTTGAACGGCGAAGAGTAGGATGGAGGCGGTGCTACGTCCTCCATCCTGGGTATATATTAATACCAAAATAATTTGCAATACCCCTAGGTAAAAAAGAAAGAAAGTTACCGTTATCATAAACTGATACAAAAAACGAAAGAGCTGGGGAATGACTCCAAAAGACAAGTCCTAATGGGAACTTCTGTTGAGATCAGTAGAACAGTATAAATATACATGATATTTGTGCCTCTTCATCCAACTCCCTGACAACATACAGCTTTTAATTTGATCCTCCCAGTGAGCTGATTTATAGTGGAAAGTGTTTTATTTTTTCGCTCCTTTGGTGTGAATGCAATGATGTCTTTTCAGAGCACTTAACTGACTGTCACATTATTTACAGTGGAAAGGTTTTTATCCTGTGTGGACACGCTGGTGTCTCTTTAGGTCACCTGGCCAACTGTAACTCTTGTCACAATGTTTACACTGGATAACTTTTTCTACAGTGTGGACACGCTGGTGTGTCTTCAGGTTATCTGACCGCCAGAAACTCTTGTCACAATATTTACAGTGGAAAGGTTTTTCTACAGTGTGGACACGCTGGTGTCTAGTCAGGTAAGAATATCTGCTTTTCACTGCTAGTAATATCAGCTTATCCACACTGGAGAAAGGAAAGGTCTTTCTCCAGTGTGGATAAGCTGGTGTGTCTTCAGGATATCTGACCGCCAGAAACTCTTGTCACAATATTTACAGTGGAAAGGTTTTTCTACAGTGTGGAGTCTGTGGACACGCTGGTGTCTAGTCAGGTAAGAATACTTAATGAAAGTCATGTTACAATGATTACAATTGAAAGTTGTTTCTCCGTTATGGATCATCTGGTGTCTCTTGAGAAAATATGAACTGCTGAAACTCTTGTTACACAGTTTACACTGGAAAGGTTTTTCTCCAGTGTGGACACCTCCACTTGTCTCCCCCCAATCATCAGTGTCTTCAGTGACTTCAGTGTCAGATTCAAGTTTAACTTCAATTTCATAGCAGTGTGAAGAGTTGTCTTCATCATCTTCACTTTTCACTGCTAGTAATGTCAACATTGACCCATCAGGCTCCTCTGGTCTTTGAAGTATCTCCTCCTGTTCCTCTTTAATGTGTGGAGGCTCTGGTTCCTCCTGGAGCAGACTGGGGCTTCTCTGCTGTTCAGGAGAATCCTCCTCTTTACACACAACCATGTGCAGGATGTCTAGGAGCAGAAAAATAACACAATAGTCAACACTGGATTCTTAAAATGAAAATCTATCTTCCATGGCCAATGTACAAAACTATTACCTAAGACTGACCAGTTACTAAATGAGTACAGGTTGTTACAGGTGGTTCTGGAAACTCACAATCAGGCTTCAAAGTTTCAGAAAGATTCTAGGTAAATACATATTTTAAAAAGTAACCTGAATCGATATATTTAGTTATTTTATCAAACAAATGAATAATGTTGAGAACAAATACTTAATTTGAATCAATAATATACATGACTACTTCATATGTGAGTTCTGCTTTGGGAGTAAGTTAGGCTGTAGGCCAAGCCATTTACAACTGGATTTGTCTTTATGTATGTATGTATGTATGTATGTATGTATGTATGTATGTATGTATGTATGTATGTATGTATGTATGTATGTATGTATGTGCGTGCGTGCGTGTGTGTATGCATGTCACCTCCAAGGTAGACCAATCATAGCTCATGCTAAGTGCACATAAATACATGTCTGGTGAAAGTTAATGGGTCAATGTTTACAATCTATGTAAACTGATTTTCATGGCGTTGCTCTGTGTGTCTAGAAATTAGACTTTGAATCTGTCTGTGACTGGGGCTAATTTCACAAACCGATCCACTGTACCGATCATTGCCAAATCTTGTGCATGCTGCCAGTAGGCCAAGCAAGTATTATTATTTTACATGTCTCTGCTGTCCGGCAGGAACCAGCTAACTCCAAAATGTTCATTTTTCAGAAAATGAAAAAAACAAAAAAGAAAATAGAGTTAGGAGGTTTTGGTCATCATTGATAAGAACAGCTGAATGGACCTCCAAGCTCACAATGAGGTTGGAGGTCAAAAGGGGGTGGAGCCTGGAGTCAGAAAAAACAGCTAACTCCACCCCCCTTTGCTGGAGTTAGGGTTAGCAAAAAGTTTGAGGATCCAATGGAGTTTCATAGTTTTCAACTACTACCAAACTTTAACCAGGCATTCCTGGCTGTCATGTCTGGATGTGCTTCTGTTTCATAACATCATGCACATGGCGGCTTGAGCTGTGAGCTGTGAGACTGACGAAACCTGTTGTAGATGCTTCGGTCTACGACCACTCTAATAAAACTGTAATAAAATGTGGTGCAGTGTTTCTTTTCTATTGCATATTTAATGATGGCTATGCACATTGATCGGTTGATTTATTACTTCATTAGTCAAACAATGTACATAGCACGGAGGTACAGTAAAGCATATAGGGCCCTATTTTCGCCCGTGCCTTAACCATTATCCCTAAACTTCTTTACCATGTTTCACTATTTTTAAAAATATTTTCAAATAGTTCAAATAGCCAATCTACAAGCTCACAACGTGTCGATGTAGATCGGCTAGTTGCACCCGTGACCCGTGGGCTGTGTTTTTGATTTGTACATGGACCAGGCTTTCCAAGATAAACATTCTAAGTGCCAACCGTTACTTAGAATCATAACAAACCTTGGGTACAGATGTAGATTCTGTATCATATATTTGGAAGCCTGGGCCATGTATATAAACTGACCACCAGTGGCCTGAGAATCGCTGGCATGACAAAAAAGAAAGCCTAACAACTTGCTAAATATTGCTCTGTTTCAGCTTTTATAGGCAGTTTGTCTAGACAAACTGCCTATAAAAGCTGTAAACAGAGCAATATTTAGCAAAAAAAAAAACAGACTCTATGTGGAGGAGAGAGGTGATATATGAATGCATGAATGAATGACATTTTTATTTTCGTGTCATGCCACCGTTTTGGGCCATCCCATATGGGCAGCGGTGTCATGGTGATGTTTCTACTGCCAGGACGGTACTTTAATGACGTCACGTGCACGCGCTCGCACGGTACGCGCACACCGCGCACATTTTATTTTACCTTAAATTAGGTAACATGTTTGTATAGGAAATATTTTTAGCTTAGTTCTAGTTTTTTTAAACTAATACAAATTCAAGGAATGGCATTTATTATAGAGCTGAAACTAAAAGTTTGCTTTGAACGAGTATCTTTCTCTTTTTCGATGCTGACGCATTGTTGCGTGCAGACAGGATACTGGCAGCAGCCCTACTGAAGCTCTGTCTTGGGTGTTACACCAAAAGAAGTGACTGACCAGAGACTTTTTGTGTATTCTCACCAGAATAAACCGTCAATAAGAGAGAGAAGTGGTCTGGAACTTCATTAACAGATCACACGTTACATGTGCACCACAAGACAATATGACCAATTTGTTACTACTATTACCTTTATATTAAATTTCATCTTGTCTGGTTCCACACTGTAGAAGCAGAATAATTATCCTGCGAATAGTGCAGATAGCAACTGCTGTATATGACAATTAAACACTATGAAGCTGGAAAAGAAAGAGACTTACTGAGTTCTGGCTGGTCTTCAGGTTCCTCCTGTTTCATTGACACGGGTCTGGCTGGGTCTGGAGAGTTCATCTGCACCTGCTGTCTGGACTCCACTGGAATGAAACAATTAAGATCCCAGAGGAGATTAGGATTAATAAGGAAAGGTCTTTCTCCAGTGTGGATAAGCTGGTGTGTCTTCAGGATATCTGACCTCCAGAAACTCTTGTCACAATATTTACAGTGGAAAGGTTTTTCTACAGTGTGGAGTCTGTGGACACGCTGGTGTCTAGTCAGGTAAGAATACTTAATGAAAGTCATGTTACAATGATTACAATTGAAAGTTGTTTCTCCGTTATGGATCATCTGGTGTCTTTTGAGAAAATATGAACTGCTGAAACTCTTGTTACACAGTTTACACTGGAAAGGTTTTTCTCCATTATGGATCACCTGGTGTCTCTTGAGCCAATATGAACTTCTGAAACGCTTGTTACACAGTTTACACTGGAAAGGTTTTTCTCCAGTGTGGACACCTCCACTTGTCTCCCCCCAATCATCAGTGTCTTCAGTGACTTCAGTGTCAGATTCAAGTTTAACTTCAATTTCATAGCAGTGTGAAGAGTTGTCTTCATCATCATCACTTTTCAGTGCTACTAATGTCAACATTGACCCAACAGGCTCCTCTGGTCTTTGAAGTAGCTCCACCTGTTCCTCTTTAATGTGTGGAGGCTCTGGTTCCTCCTGGAGCAGACTGGGGCTTCTATGCTGTTCAGGCGAAACCTCCTCTTTACACACAACCATGTGCAGGATGTCTAGGAGCAGAAAAATGACACAATAGTCAACACTGGATTCTTAAAATGTAAATCTATTTTTCTATCTTCCATGGCCAATGTACAAAACTATTACCTAAGACTGACCAGTTACTAAATGAGTACAGGTTGTTACAGGTGGTTCTGGAAACTCACAATCAGGCTTCAAAGTTTCAGAAAGATTCTAGGTAAATACATATTTTAAAAAGTAACCTGAATCGATACATTTAGTTATTTGATCAAACACATGAATAATGTTGAGAACAAATACTTAATTTGAATCAATAATATACATGACTACTTCATATGTGAGTTCTGCTTTGGGAGTAAGTTAGGCTGTAGGCCAAGCCATTTACAACTGGATTTGTCTTTATGTATGCATGTATGTATGTATGTATGTATGTATGTATGTATGTATGTATGTATGTATGTATGTATGTATGTATGTATGTATGTATGTATGTATGTGTGTGTGTGTGTGTGTGTGTGTGTGTGTGTGTGTGTGTGTGTGTGTGTGTGTATGCGCGCGCGTGCGTGCGTGTGTGTATGCATGTCACCTCCAAGGTAGACCAATCATAGCTCATGCTAAATGCACATAAGTACATGTCTGGTGAAAGTTAATGGGTCAATGTTTACAATCTATGTAAACTGATTTTCATGACGTGGCTCTGTGTGTCTAGAAATTAGACTTTGAATCTGTCTGAGACTGGGGCTAATTTCACAAACCGATCCACTGTACCGATCATTGCCAAATTGTGTGCATGCTGCCAGTAGGCCAAGCGAGTATTATTATTTTACATGTCTCTGCTGTCCGGCAGGAACCAGCTAACTCAAAATGTTAATTTTTCAGAAAATGAAAAAAACAAAAAAGAAAATGGAGTTAGGAGGTTTTGTTCATCATTGATAAGAACAGCTGAATGGACCTCCAAGCTCATAATGAGGTTGGAGGTCAAAAGGGGGTGGAGCCTGGAGTCAGAAAAAACAGCTAACTCCACCCCCCTTTGCTGGAGTTGGTTTAGCAAAGAGTTTGAGGATCCAATGGAGTTTCATAGTTTTCAACTACTACCAAACTTTAACCAGGCATTTCTGGCTGTCATGTCTGGATGTGCTTCTGTTTCATAACATCATGCACTTGGCGGCTTGAGCTGTGAGCTGTGTGACTGACAAAACCTGTTGTAGATGCTTCGGACTACGACCACTCTGTAATAAAATGTGGTGCAGTGTTTCTTTTGTATTGCATATTTAATGATGGCTATGCACATTGATCGGTTGATTTATTACTTCCTTAGTCAAACAATGTACATAGCACGGAGGTACAGTAAAGCATATAGGGCCCTATTTTCGCCCGTGCCTTAACCATTATCCCTAAACTTCTTTACCATTTTTTACTATTTTTAAAAACATTTTCAAATAGTTCAAATAGCCAATCTATAAGCTCACAACGTGTCGCTGTAGATCGGCTAGTTGAACTATTTGAAAATGTGTAAGTATTTGGAGTATTTGTGCAATATAATAGTCCATTTTCTTGGAACGCCGAACGCCATTCCCCCCCCTCGTTTAATTCCCGTTTACATTGAGTGTAATACCGGCTTTCACCGGATGCGCTCCGTTACTACCGCAGGACTTTCCGACAGAATCGTCCATAGACAGGATTAAAACACTTCTTTATTTAAGAATATGGACTATTATATTGCACAAACACACCGGACACCTAGTTAACATTTGGGGCAAGCGGATAATCACCTTATATTTTGCATTAGTACATGTTTGGAAAAATACGGGCTTTACTGGTGACATTTCAGAGCAATCTGGGGGGGGGGGGGGGGTCGCTAAGACATGCACTTTGTGCCTTGAGTGCTTTTGGATTTATTAATGAGAATAAACTATGTTAAAAGGAATGCTGATACATTTTAATTATGGCTACGCATATCGGGATATTATCACCAAAGATGATCGTATACACAGTGACAATTACATATTGTGGCAGCCCTTCAAAAGAACCAAAAACGTGAGAGAGAGAGAGAGAGAGAGAGAGAGAGAGAGAGAGAGAGAGAGAGAGAGAGAGAGAGAGAGAGAGAGAGAGCACACATGAAACGTACTGAGGTGTGGATGGTCTTCAGGTTCCTCCTGTTTAACAGAAATGTCCATGGTTGAGTCAGGAGGAGAGTTCACCTTCACCAAAAATCAAACAGTCTTTTGAGCTCCGTGTGGAAATTCCTCCTGTTGTCACAACAACAACGTGCAGCTTGTCACTCTGACACAGGTTATACACAAAGTATGTTTTGTTCACTACAAATATAATATTCTAACACATATTCTCTGTATCGCGTTTGTTTGTCTCTCTCTCTCCCAGACGTGGTGGTGGATGTGTTTCAACCCGAACGAGAGAGAGGGACGGACGGACACATCAGACCCGTGTCCGGGTTGAAACACACACTCAAGTCTTGTGTTCCGGCAGATTGCTAGCCCCACAAACACACTTATTAGAACATCACTCAGGGCATACTGGTGAACCCAGGTGAAAAGCTGGACTTATCCCCAAGTTGACAAAATAAGAATATAATATTTAATATTCTATATTTTATTTAGTAATAAAATGGTTGTTTAGTTGCAGTTTCATCTGGAGTGGACATGGTTTGACAGTGACTGTTATCTACCACCAGCAGAGGGCAGTAGAACATTGCACAGTAGAACAGCAAGTTGTCAGGTAGTGATTATTCTAGGAATACACAAGCGTGTGTGCGTGTGCGTGTGCGTGTGTGTGTGTGTGTGTGTGTGTGTGTGTGTGTGTGTGTGTGTGTGTGTGTGTGTGGGTAAATGGGTAAATAGTGCCGGGAAAATGGTTGGTTGAAGGATAATAATAATGAATCATCATGTATACTTTACATTACTTAATACCATTTTTCAAATATTTAATTTTTAAACATCTTGGACAAATTAGCCAATTGTACATCGAGGTGCCCAGATGTCCCTAGTGCCCACCTATCCTGTATCCGATTTGAACATGCTTGTAGAACATTTCACATTTAAGGCCTTATTTTAACAATTGCTATAAAACCTGTGGATGTCATTATGGCATAAACAATAAGTTGAAGGGTACATTTTGGAGGTTCAAATCATGTACAGCCTACTTATTTCATACCCTTTTCCCAAGCATACTTTTATTATTTACTTTTTCACATTTTGCAAACAACTGCCAATGTCAAACTGCAAAACATACATAGGCCTACATACACAATACATATCTGGTGTATGGCTGAAACAAAGCATTTCATTTCCTTAAGATTATGGTCTGAATAGAACTTGTAACAATGTTACAATATGTGTGATGTAGTAGCCTAATGCAGGTGTAAGACCATTGTGTTGGTGATGTGTATAATGCATAGTTTACTATTCATTTTGGGGTTTTTGGGGGATTTGGGGGTTTTCGGCCATGCGGCTTTGCCGCGAGCCCAGGATAGGTGTCCCTCATTTGAATCTCTGGGTGTTGGCAACCCTACCCGGTAGTGCTCCTCCAAAATGGGCCTGAGGGTCCTCTGTAAAATATTGGATTCCTCATCTTTTTTAAATGTTCCACTATAGTGTATGACACTGACAGATCAAGGTCCTTTCTCTAGACTAGAGCAAGGGTCTTCAACGTTTTTCAGCCCAAGGACCCCTTAGCTGAGAGAGATGAAGCAGCCCCCCCCCCCCCCCCTGTATATTGTATGAAATTGTGTTGCATATTAAACTTTTTCATAAGATTTCATGGATAGCTTCATAGACTTGACAGCATTGTCATCAGTGTTGTTTAAATTAATGTTTTAGTTTATTTACAACATTATATTTTCTATTAATATGTTGGATTCATGTTAGTGTGTATTTTCAGTCATTTAACCACTTAAACCATCAATACTTAGCAAACTTGACCTTTGGCTCTGTACTTGGTCTGCTCTTCTTTCCTTCTACACCAAATCTCTCTGCCGAAAATAGCCTACCTATAACTACAAGCTTACAACACCTCGTGTCAGTTTGTAGATCGGATATTTCCGGCTTATGTTCCGCTCAGAATTGGGATGCTATATATAGGTTTGAAGTGGTTTATAATGTAAAAAAAAAACTCTGAGGACCACCTAGGGCATTGGTTCTCAAAGTGGGGTCCGAGGACCCCCACGGGTACTTAAGGGGGTTCCAAGGGGTCCCCAGCTAAATGATGGACAGGGACCAAATGGACCCTTATGGGTCTGTAACTCTGAGAGTGTACACATGGAACCCTCTCAGAGTTAAATAAACATTGATTTTACAATATGAATTGAGGTCCCAGAGACATACATGCCATTAAATGGGGGTCCGTAGCCCTAATGCATGTCAAACTGGGGGTCCTTGAAATTAAAATGGTTGAAAATCACTGCTAGAGAGCCGCACAAATCTTCTATTATGAGGGTCCCTGGCTTATCTTTTCAAATGGCGGTCCGCGGGCTAATAAGTGTCTATTTGGGGGTCCTTGGCACGAAAAAGTTTGAGAACCACTGACCTAGGGATCCCGGACCCCCTGTTGAAGACCCCTGCCCTAAAGTGCAGAAGCAATAGCAATCACAGTAAAGACCGATGAGAAGTCTGTCTCCTGGATCACTCTCAGCCATGTCCGGAAGCAGCTGCACCAGGACAGAGACGACCTTCTGCAGAGTCCTAAAGACACATTCAACTTCTTTATGCTAACTATTCTAAAATGGGTGATTGGTTTATTGGCTCAACACAAAAAAAGAATCAATGTAAATGTGATAGAATTGCACTGCCACAATACAGTTTTTTTTAAAAGGTATATATAAAGAAATAAAAACACGGGAACCAGCAGGGCATTTCCCACTATAGAGCATCCCATGAGGGCCCATTGTTTCCCATGCAGGAGCACGTAGAGGACGACTCATTTTCGAGCATGCGGGGCAGTCAATATGGCATTGCATCAAACATGACAGAGCAAAGAAAATAATATTACAGCTGAAAGAAAATAAAGTCAGTCATTTTCCTCTCCCACTCCCACTTCTCCCGTACAAACATTTGTTTCAAGATTGAAGATCAGAATTCAATAACGTTTTTATCATTTTCACTAAAAGGTTGACTGGAATTTGTCTCAGTGTGTGCTCAGGGTTAACAAAAACAACAGTCCTGAAGTCCTCTTCCATAACTGTCGGTTCCTTTGCCCTTTGTTTCTACATTAATTCTCGATGGAGATCAACTGGGCGTAGCAGTTTATATTCTTAGAGAACTTCTCCCTTTCCAGCCATGTTTTTCTATGATGCCGCTTCGAGCACATTCAGGCGCTCTGCTTTCTTTGCCATCTGAATGAAAGGAGCCTTTTTAAGGGTGGAAATCTCCTCATCTTTCCTTTCCTCTATCTCTCTCATTGCCACGAACTTGATCTCGGCCATTGTAGGGAATGTTAAAAAAAAAAATCACTCGCAAACCAGAATAATGTATCTGCTTTCGGTAGTCATGGCTTCCATGCCTGCCAGATCCCACCTGGTAGCTGCTGTGTGGGAGACTGCTCCAAGCTGTGCTGATCCTTGCAAAAGCTCATCCGTATTCATGGGAGGGAAGCCAGTCCAGGGCGATCTTTGTCACGGCAGCAGGCAACTCCTACTGTACGGGCTGGGGCGGTGCCTGTCGGTGGGGGGTTTTGAACGGCGAGGAGTAGGATGGAGTGGGCGCAACGTCCTCATGATGGTAACTCCTCACTGGCAGGTGAGCCAATAGGGGCAGCAGTAGGGGTCAAATCGGATTCAAATCAGGCTGAAACCTTGCCCGAATATGGAGTCATACATCATAGATGACTGGCCACTTGAAGTCCGAGATCCACATGAAGCCACGGCTTCTTTGGGCCCTGGCTTGTTTCTTGAGACTTGACTCGTTAGCTTGCATCAAGAGAAAGGTTGCCCTGCCCGGTAAGGATTTTGTACCACACTCATTTAATTGATATAACTTATATGTCTCCCCCCAAACTGTCGCATCCACTGATCCTGTGTAAACTTCACAAAGGTATCGTATTGTTCAGCCAATTTTGATGACAAAGTCTCGTCATACTCCTCTCGCACTTTATCTTCCCTTTCCTTCAAGAGGCGTTCACAGATCATTCTAACTTGTCTGAGGGTGAACAAAGGTTGCTCTCTCTTTGTCGGAGAAACGGCTCCTCCACAAGACGTTCCCGGCATGTTGTTGAAACCACTCATAATAGACAACTGAGATGGTGACACGGGGGGAGAATAGCAGCCCTCTGACTGCTGCTGGCCTCCATCTAGATGTTTAACTTTCTGGAAGCGTCTACATTCCTGCTTGATGTTGTTCAGGAGTTGCTCTGCGTTAAGACCCGAAGACGGCAACTTCCCAAATGGAGACGGTTCCGTGCAAAGGTACTTCCTAGGGGCTGATGAAGATGATGATGGGGATATGCACCTTCGCCTTTTGTAATGCGAAGGAGCGTCCTTTCTTCGTCTCTTGGGGGAAATCGGACTCATCATCAGTGGATCGAAATCCATGGTCCTCTTCAGGGTGGCTGCACACGCCATGATGACTAGAAGATGTTCAAGGGTCTTGAAAAGCTTCCCTCCCAATCACTGTTAAAATGTCTAACTATTAAGGACTTATTCAGTGATGTCCGGGCTTAATATCCAGGAGAATAGTTATCGTTTGACTATGAATAAGTTCAGGTATAGGTCTCTTTCGATCTCTGCTCTAACAGATCTCCTGTAGGCGGTGAAGCTTGCCTGGTTATGTGTCAACACTGCTCTTCACACTCGAATGAGGTCTCTGCTTATAAGCCGAGTTCATGGCGTCAGCCTTGCCCAAATATGGAGTCCCACATGACATAGACCGGCCTCTAATTACGCCGATTTGGAAATAGATCGGGTAACCCACGCCTGGGCTGAGATGACCTCCCCTCCCCCATCCTGACTGCACACATGCAGGTCCCTGATTGTCCATAAACCATAAACAACGCAAGAGCTCTCACCTCCCACAAATGAATCCTATATAATATAGGCTAACAGCAAGGGTATCTCTGCCAACAAACGTCTATTGTATTAAAGACATGTTATCATTCCCAAAACACTAAGATTCTATGATAGAGTGTTTCCCAAATGGGTCGTGACCTTAATTTGAGTCACGCACCCGTTTTTCTGGTTTGCAAATAAATATCCCATATTTAGACCTTTCCTACAAAGGTCAGGTTAGGCATATAACCACGCCCACCTGGGCGAAACACCATATGGTGTTTTTTTTTATTTTTATGCCCCCATATGGAGATTCCTTTATCTGTATGTCTGTGTCCCTTTTATGCCCATAATATGGATGTCCAGGCCAATCTATGACATCAAAACTATATGACGTCATATTAATTTGAGTACTCTATATACGGGGATTTACAGATTTATCTTTTTTCCTTTGGAGATCCACTGATACGACCGACTTTCCACTCCGCACATTGCTCCCTGGGGTCATCTGCAATACTTATGAATTTCATACTTAATGTTATTTTTTGAGTGGTGCCAACCACTCCTACATTTGACTTTGTCCGTGTGTCCGTATGTCCGTCCGTATGTCCGTCCGTCCGTATGTTTGAGCACGGCTGATTGGTCAAGCTTCACGTGACACGTTACACTTTCAAAGGCACCACTCTCTTCACACTGGGTGTGTTTTTTTCTTTAATGTTTTTAAAACATGATTATAATTATGAGTATATGCAGTATCATAACTACATCTTTGGTGTTTACAACACACCAAACCGTTTGAAAATCGAATGAAAATTGAGCACGCTATGGTTATTTGAAAGTACATGCACCATAGACATAATGTTATGAATGACCGTCGCAAGATGGCCGCGGTTGAGCTGCGCTTGCGACGCCCCCTTAAGCCATCTAGCCTTTATATATATCTATGTGTGTGTGTGTGTGTGTGTGTGTGTGTGTGTGCGCGCGCGCGCACGCGCGCGTGTGAGTGTGCGTGTGCGTGTGCGCGTGTGCGTGTGCGTGTGCGTGTGACGTGTGTGCGTGTCCTTTTAAAAGCCGGAGCCAGAAAGTGTTGTACAGTTTATCACAGTTTCAGATGGCTCTAAACTCAGACACATGATGCTGTTGTGTTGGAAAAGACTGACACGCACACACGATTCAACGTCAATAACAAAACTGCTTTACTCTCGTAGTCTCTCACAGTACAGATCATACTTCCTTGTATTAGCGCGCGCTCTGCGCGTAATGTCAGCATCCCATAATAACCACACCTCTTAAAGGGACCTTAACCACTATATAGCAATATACAGTAAACCCCATGCATCAGTGCAACAGTGTGTTATTAGAACATAACATTTCTCCCCCCCTCAAAAAACCCAACAGCATACCCCCCCCAAACTGACAACCAAACATTTCCTAAGAAAACTGAAGCATACAATAATCAAAATGGCGGAACAAATTGAACAGTATGAAATGCAAAAACGTACAAGGCAAGAGTCTGTGACGAAAAACTGCTAAACTAAGCATGGTAACTTGTGACATAGTCCTGCAAGGTAACAGGCCGAGCCCTGGCCCGCACCGGCCTTGGGTCCAGCACCACAGCCTCCTGGCGTGGCACTGCAGGGGGTGGGGCAGGGGCGGGGGGTGGAACCGGGGCCGGGGGTGGTCCCGGATCAGTGGCCATGGCGTAGGGGAATGGTGACGGGGCTTGTGCTGTGGCCGTGTGCTCTGAGAGGGGTGCTGGGACTTTCCTCAGCCTACTAGCGTGCCACCGCGAGCCGTCGTCGAGCAGGAATGTGGCGGGGCCGAGAAGGCGTCTGACCTGTCTGGGCTCGGACCAGAACGAGGTCATCTTGTTCTGTCGGTGGGGCCGTCGGGCCCTGACCCAGTCGGAGACCTGAAGGGACGGTGGCCTCGCCCTGCGCTTCTTGTCAACTCTGTCGTTTGTCTCCCGCTGTCGTGCGGCAACAGTCTCCCGGATTTGGGTCAGGGAGGGTTTGGGGAAGTTTCCATTTGGTGCTTGGAGCCTGTGCAATGGCAGTTCCAATTCTCGGCCGAGCATCAGAAACGCTGGTGACACCAGAGTGGTGGAGTGTTGGCTTGCTCTGTAGTGCAGTAAGGTCTGGTTGAGTGCCTCTTCGAATGCACAGCCTTGGACCAGGTGTGCACGGATTCCATTCTTCAGCGTTGCGTTGAAGCGCTCTACTCCACCATTGGCCTGTGGGTGGTAAAAAGCGGTTCGGATGTGTTTGACACCCCTGCTGGCAAGAAAGTCAGAGAACTCCGCAGACGTCATCTGAGGTCCATTATCTGTCGTCACGGCCCGAGGCACCCCCCAGCGTGAAAAGAGGCCATCCAGTATCCGGATTAAGACGTGCGACGTCACTGTCCCCACCGGCACCACCTCCGGCCACTTGGAGTGGAGATCATACACGACCACCAGGAAGCGCTGGTGGTGGGGAACACCACGGCCATGGATCTCCCCACAGATGTCCAGCTGCACATGTTCCCAGGGGCGGGAAGGCCAGGGGAGCGGCTGTAGGGGAGAGGTTGACGGGGGCCCGGTCTTCCCACTGAGGAGGCATGGTGAGCAGTCCTGGACCAGATGCTCTATATCGCGGTCGATGGCTGGCCACCACACTAGCTCTCGGCACCGCTGCTTGAGTTTAACGATTCCCAAGTGACCTTCATGCGCCATCGACAGAACACGTGCACGCAGAGTGTCTGGGATAACGGTGCAGAGCCCCCTCGAGACACACGTATCTGCCCAGCAGGAGAGTTCGTCCTTTATCCTAGCAAACGGCTTCAACTCTTCAGGGATGCGGGACGGCCAGCCGTTTCTGATGTAGGTGCACAGCCTGGATAGTATTGGGTCTCTTTCTGATTCAGTTTTCAGTTCCTCCAGTGTGACTATTGGCTGTAATGGTGAATAGAGCGTTTGGATGAGGGCCGGTTCTTCATCGTATGACGGGACAGAAGGCGTTGGGGCTGTGATGGAGCGAGAAAGAAGGTCTGCCACCACGTTTTCTCTGCCTGGTGTGAAGATGAGTTCGTAATGGTACTGGCGGAGACGTTCTGCCCAACGATGAAGTCGGAGTGGCTTGTGACCCGAACCCGACGTCGAGAGTACTGTTGTGAGGGCCTGGTGGTCTGTCCTGATGGCGAAATGACGGCCATAGACATACATGTGCCATCGTTCGCATGCCCACACACAGGCCAATGCCTCACGTTCACCCACGGAGTACCTCTGCTCTGTAGGTGTCAGGGCCCGAGATGCAAAGGCGATCGGCCTCTCTGTGCCGTCATGAACCTGCGACAGGACAGCTCCAACTGCAGCAGCGGAAGCGTCGCAGGTGATGAAGGTTGGGCTGGAGAGACTGAAATGGGCGAGGACAGGAGGTGAAGTTAATTGTTTTTTCAGCACGATAAAGGACTCAGTGCACTGTGGTGACCAGTCCCAGGGCTCCTCCTTCTTCAGGAGCTGGCGGAGGGGTGCTGTCGTGTGTGAGTAGTTGGGCAGGAAACGCAAATAATAAGCGGTCATTCCCAGGAACGAGGCGACCTGTGTGGCGGAGGTCGGTTCTGGAATGCGCTGTATTGCCTCGACGTTGGAAGAGAGAGGTGCAATGCCATCTGCTGAGAGGCGGAAGCCGATGAAGTCCACCGTCGGCACTGAGAAGAGACATTTTTCGCTGTTCAGGGTCAGGTGATGTTTGGTTAGAGCCTCAAACACTCTGTGTAACCGGGCATCGTGGGTGGCTTGGTCTGGCCCATGCACCACAATGTCATCCAGGTAAACTGCTGTCCCCGGGACCCCAGCAAGAATCGTGGACATGACCTTTTGGAAGCAGCTGGGGGCAGAGCTAAGACCAAACGGCATGCGTGTGTACCTGAAGACGCCAGCATGTGTCACAAATGCTGTCAGGTCCCGGCTGGCCGGGTGAAGGGGAACTTGCAGGTAGCCCTGGCGCAAATCCAACTTTGAGAAGACTGCTGAGCCATGGAAGAGAGTGGTGAGCTCCTCAGCTGTAGGTAGAGGGTATTTGTCTGGGATGACAGCTTTGTTGACCTGTCGCAGATCCACACAGACCCGGAGACCCCCTGATTTTTTCTGTGCGACCACCAGGTTTGAGATCCATGGTGATGCATTTATTGGCTCGATGATGCCCTCTTCTAGCAGGGAGGTGAGCTCAGCTGTGACGCCCTCCCGGAAGGCTAGTGGCAGGCGCCTGAGGGGCTGAATAACCGGTGTCACGGCAGGGTCAACCAGGGGTCGATGAGTGAATGCTGTCAAGCAGCCCAGGCCGTCAAACAGCACTGGCCACTGCTGGTGAGTCGGGGACACCTACATTATAGCCCTTCCACTATTGTCCATTAGAGAGAAGCCCAGATCAATGAAGAGATCCAGGCCAAGGAGGTTAGTTCCCCGCTGTGCCACATGAAAGGGGAAGGAGGGAAGGTGCGTCGTACCGTAGCGGACAGGCAGGTCAAGGGTGCCCACAATCTCAATGGTAGAATTTGCATACCCCCGCAGGCTTGTGGATGGGGGTCCTAGTGGCATGTGGGAAAAGAATTTGCTGTATGTGGTCAGATTGAGGAGCGACGCTGCAGCCGCAGTATCCAGGATGAGTGGCACGCTAACCTCCCCCAGCTGCACTGTGCAGGTTTTGAATGATACTCGTGTAGAACGTATATTACTAATTTCTGTGTATCCAGAACCAGACTGGGGAAACCTGTGCTGCTGTGCCACATTGGTTGGAGCTGAACGACAGACTTTAGCAAAATGATTTAGTTTAGAACAGTTTCTGCAAGCCTGTCCACGAGCAGGGCACTGTGATGCCCTTGTTACATGGGAATTAGATCCACAGTTGCTGCAATTGCGTCTGGGGCCCACAGTGGGGCGCTGTCTACTCATTTGCTGCACAGCCAGGCTGTCGTCAGTGGGCGGGGCAAATTGTGATGACGCGTCTGTGTGCTGCAGCTGTTGTGCTAGCGTTGTGTGTTGTGCTGCAGGGCTGGCTAGCAGAGCAGAGCATTCTAGGGCAGATTCCACTTGCAACGCTATTTTGATCGCGTCAGTCAATGATAAATCGTCAGATTCCATTAATAGTTTCTCTCGTGTCTTGTCACATGACGTGCCTTCGATCAGTTGGTCTCTGATCATTTGGTCATGCAACGCTCCATAGTCACAGGATCGTGCTAGCTCACGTAGATCAGCCACAAAAGTCTGTGTAGACTCACCGGGTCGTTGGTGACGCTTTCTGAGCCTGTACCGCCGTATCAAGACTCGTTGTTTTCCAGAGAAATGATCCGTCAGCAGCTTGACTGTATCAGCAAAAGTTGTAGCTGTCCCGAGCGCTCCAAGGACTCGCTGGCCCTCGGTACCGAGACAGTGGACGAGGAGAGCCGTCTTCCGTTTGTCTGGAAGCTGTTCGTCGGAGAATCCCAGCGCATCAATATAGGCATTAAAACCTGTAAGCCAACGTGTCCATGGCACTGCAGGGTCCCCGGGCACCGCGAGAAACACTTCGGGTGGGGGAAGGCTAAATCCAGCCATCCTTGTCGCCAAATGTTGTGTTGGAAAAGACTGACACGCACACACGATTCAACGTCAATAACAAAACTGCTTTACTCTCGTAGTCTCTCACAGTACAGATCATACTTCCTTGTATTAGCGCGCGCTCTGCGCGTAATGTCAGCATCCCATAATAACCACACCTCTTAAAGGGACCTTAACCACTATATAGCAATATACAGTAAACCCCATGCATCAGTGCAACAGTGTGTTATTAGAACATAACAGATGCAGTATATCACTGTCTGCTAATCGTTGTCATATTCATATGTTTTCTGTTGTGTTAATGTCCCTCTCTTCATTTTGGAAGTCTGTTTTTGTCATTGTGTCTAAAGTCACCACTGGCGCCATTGCACCCTCCTATGAAATATGAAATATAATCTGTCTGTCCCGTTGAGTTGGTATTGATCTTGACCTACTGTATCCATCTGACCTTTGCATCTTTACACCATGACCTTTCTTTAACCATAACGTATTTAATATCTACTATTATTTTGTATTTCGTTCTTTTTATTTCTCCATCTGTGAAGCTTCACGTTGTGTATATAAATGCATCTCCTCTGTTTGTTATTCTGTCTGTTTTAAAACCCTGGAACCCTGGTCTCCCGCATGGAAAGCCAACATCTTAACCACTAGCCCAGGGGTTTTCAACTGATTCTGAACAAGGGACCACCACCCTGACTGAGAATCAACCTGGGGACCACTGTTGTGTTGGGAGGGGGGGATATGGGCGTGGTGTGGGGGGGGAAGCTTGAAATTAAATAATGACTGTTAAGGGCTTAATATAATTGGTTAATTCGAGGTGAATTAAATCAAGCCCTTAACAGTAATTATTTAAAAGATTGAGAACCCCTGATCTATTCCTTTCCCATGGTTGCCCTTATTTTGTTCTCTTAACCTTTCATATTAAACTAAGAACTGATTCATTGTAACTTATGTATGAGCGAGCAGACACATGCCTTTGATTATGGGCACATTTCCTAATAATGGTGACTCAACCAGGAAATCAGGTAGCTCCATAAAGAACCTCTCACTCCGCTATACAGCTCCGAGATGAGGTTCTATTAGTCAGGGGATATTAGCAGAATATTTTCCAATCTTGGAATAAGTTCCTTACCAAAAAAAATCTTCACCAATGTGTTTGCAAAGGTGTCTAGTAACACATCACAACTTTATTGAAATTCAGTATCCCTAGGAGAATTTTTGACAGCTCCTTAAAGTTGGAGTACCCACCATAACCTTGGTTAAAAAAAAATCTAAAAAAAAAATCCAAATTTAATTCTGTTTTAAGTAGCATGTGAGGGGTCAAACTAGGGTGTTTTTATGATTCTGAATCCATTGCAATCATTTGTTTTGCACCAAAACCACTCCTTGGGCTAAAAACGGCCATAGCCATGTATACTTTTTGTGTAAAAAGCCCATTGAGATTGGGCCGTTTTTAGCCCAAGGAGTGGTTTTGGTGCAAAACAAATGATTGCAATGGATTCAGAATCATAAAAACACCCTTTATTCCAAGACTTTTTTAATATCCCCTGACTATATGTCGTTCAACCCGGAAAACCCCCCTACGTCCGCTGCCAGTAGGCTACTGCTCCCGGTTTGGCTACAATGGGAAACATGGCCACAGGCTGACTAAATAAGCGATTTAAATGGGTAGTTTCGCTCAGGACCTAAAATATTATGCTCCGGACCAAACGTTAAACATCCGTGCGGTTTGGAATCTACCATTAGTTTTGGGATACGACGTATACAAAAGGGTAAACAGCGGAGCCTTGGCGGACGTTCCACCGATCCTGGATGAGAACGACATAGAACCTCATCTCGGAGCTGTATAGCGGAGTGAGAGGTTCTTTATGGAGCTAGCAATCAGGTACAGTTTCCTTTGAGATTCTAACTCTGTGGAAGTTATTGACTTCCGACTTTCCAGTAACTGACAACATTGAAGCGTCATCATACGTCACCAGGCCATTTACTGCACTGTTTCTCAACTAGTGGTCGATAAAATAAAATAAAATA
The DNA here is from genome assembly GCF_963454915.1 of Gymnoscopelus microlampas. Lineage (NCBI taxonomy): Eukaryota > Metazoa > Chordata > Actinopteri > Myctophiformes > Myctophidae > Gymnoscopelus > Gymnoscopelus microlampas. The sequence continues at coordinate 50,640,742 of NC_139949.1, forward strand.
CAAATCTTCACTTTCTTACATTACTAAATGCATGGTCAGAGACCACATGCACAGACCACCAGTGGTCCACGGACCACCAGTTGAAAACCCATGCACTATAATCTAAAGGGAAATTCCCCCTTAAACAGGAGAGATATTAGGCTTTTGGTCATCAGGCAGAGGCACTGAGACACTACTGGTACATATAGATATATGTATTTATACTATCATCACTTAAGAGGAAACACAAAGAGGCAGAAATGAATGCTCAGGTATTTTATTAATTGATTGGTATTTGATTGTTGAATATTATATAGAAAAGATAAAATGGAAATCAAAAGAACATTTTTATAAATGTTGACAAAATAAATGCTGATTTTGTTAAAGGGCAAGACCACTTTGTAGAGGTTTGGGTTGTGTAGTTACCTTGCCATGATTTAACTCCAAAAATGGAACAATTAACTTTGATTTCTTGTCCAAATCGAGTGCCGCGCTATGAGCTTGTAGATCTGCTATTTTTAGAAAATTTGTGCAAATCTTTCATTTACATTTTTAACTCGCATCTTTGCTTCTGGGGGGTCCCTGGAACAAAATATTTTTAGATGGGAGGGGGTCCGCGGACAAATGCATATTATTTTGGGGGTCCTTGACATGAAAAAAGTTTGAAAACCATTGATAATATAGCAACATAAGCAAAACAAAAAATAAATAAAAATAAAAATAAACTTTAGGGGAAAAAAACATTTGAAAAATCCCCAGAAACAAAGATTTGAGTTAAAAACTTTCGCTTTAAAAAAGCATATATATATATTCAAACTAAAGATTTGCACATGCACATTTTCACGATTTTTCCCAAAAAAATAGCAGATATACAAGCTTGTAGCGCGGCACTCGGTGCCGCGCTATGAGCTTGTATATCTGCTATTTTTATATAGCCAAAGAAATCTTAAAATGACACAGATGCGTTCCCGGTCTCAAAGGGTTAAGCGTCTCTATAGGAACAGCAGAGGCCGACGGCCCCAACGTGGAGACGATGGTCAACGCATCTGGCAGTATCTGTAACCCCAACGACGGTCCCTGTCAAAAAGAAAACACACGATTTAGCAAAAGTCTTTGTAGACATCCTAATTAGTTAAATGGATGCAGTAGCCTACGAATGATGTGAATCAGTGGGTCACGTCATTGGGCATAGGTGTGGCGGCCATTTTGTGGTGCCAAAGATAATAAAGCCCATCATTTTTTTCCCATAGAGAAGATAGGTTTCCGCGCGACGTCATCACGGAGCAGAATGCGCAATCTGCGCATGCCTGGGGTAGAACGAACCCGGAAGCGCCGTTCACTCTGTTGTTGTGTTCAGGGGGTTAGATAGGCATAATGCTGCTATTATAGGCATAATAGGCATAATGCTGCTATTATATACAAATAAAAGACAAACAGATCCAACTTCAGACAAATCATTTTCATTGCGCAAACAAGATATTACAAACTGCATAATTTAATCTACTTTCATTAAACCCGGTGAAGACCATTTCTTCACCAATGTAGATTTGACCAGAGCTGCGGCGGGGTGATAGCGCCCTCTATAGGCTCTCCCCTCCACTGCGCGCGCATCCTCTCAATGTTTACAAACAGGAAACCCGTCTATAGAGATCTCCGGAAATATTTATATGAATTATTTTAAGTCTGGAACCAAGCCATCGATGATCCTGGTGAATCATGACCATAAAACATTTTGATTCTGTCAAAAAAAATATTTGAAAACCACAACAAAAAAAAGGGTATTTATTAAATATAGTATATCATCTAATTAATTATACAAATATATTTTTGACACATAATCAAATGTTTTATGGTCATGATTCACCAGGATCCTGATCTTGGTTCGAAGTTTGAAATAATTAATATAAATATTTTATATATATATATATGATCTATTATATATATATATAATAGATCATAATAACTCACTCATAGGTCTTGCTGTGTGAGCTGTACATTCCAGTGAGGTAGTTTCCTCCAGGTACATCCCACTTGAAGCGTTCCTCCCAGTTATTCATGTAATAGGTCTCCTGGCAGTTTGAAGAGACAGTGTAGCTGGCTTTGCAGCAGTAAAATGACCACCTGGAATACAAAGCAATTATCAACATTTAGTTTGTGGTCTATATCGTTGGCACTGGGGAGGTGGAGGAGGAGGTGGAGGAGGCGGCCAAGGTGCGTACATCGAGGAAGCTGGACGCCATCATGGCGAACCCCTCCCACCCCCTGGACGCCATCATCAACACTGACTCTGACATTGTAGCACAGAGGCAGCGCATATCACCGTTGTTTCCTTCTTGGTGGCACTAATAGACTGTGGTTGTTGTACCGATTGCACTGTTGACACTGACATGTTTGTTGCCTAGGCTTGGGGTGAGTTGACATGTGGTTGTTTTGTTCTACAGTACAGGTTACAGTATTTAGTTATTAATTGGCTGTAGCCTGTTCTGCAGAACAGAACAACCAATACTGTAGTCAGTACTACCGAACAAAACAACTAATACCGTACTCTGTACTGTAGAACAAAACAACTAATACTGTAGTATTAGTTGTTTTGTTCTACAGTAGCCTACAGGTTACAGTATTGGGGTATTTTGTGTATTCTATTTCTACACTCCCAGAGTTACATTAACACCAATCCGGGAACCATCGCCAAATAAAAAGGAGAAACAGCGCCCTCTGCTGTTTTTCACTCATTCACTTGGCTCTGGGCGGAGCTGAACGGACGACCCGTGCTCAGGGAAACCAGGGTTTTGGTCTGCCCTCAGCGCTCCACTTCTGGTGGTGCGACTATGTTTTCATTCCCACTAACAATATTTCTCCACGGAACACTAACACCAATTCTCCCAGAGAACATGGATCGTTTTGGTTATAAGCCCACTTGTTTCCATGATGAAAGAGCAATTTAAAATGTTACTAACTTTCCGTGGTCTTGTCGGCTTCGAGGACGCTATTGTTAAATGAGTTTTGGTTTGTTTCTAGTGGGGAAGGAACGGCACACACGTAAATCCCGCCCACTACCTTTGATTGGGTAAAGCGCGGCCTGCTTCCTGATCTGATAGCACGCCCACTTGTAACCAATGCACATGGGTTGTCAACACGGCGACTGACAGATTCAAGCGCAGCGATGGATCTGTTCTTGAGAGATTACATTAACACTAACATGTGGCCTTCGTCAGGATTAAAATAGTTATTATTGTATCATAATAGCTGTTAAATTGAACAGATTTGACATTAATAATGATAATAAGGGCGTTATCTCAGTTGTCTACACTTAAATTACATAAAGTTGTACTGGTAAAGTGTTTATTCTCTAAACTCTCTACTCAACTCGTTTTATGTTTTACACTGATCACTGTGATCGCTGCCTCACCTTGAAAGTCATCTCTTCCAATATAAAGCGAACAGAGGTTGTGTATGGACTGTAGGTCATTTCATCAGAAGCCTACCGTCTGTCTTCATTGTGGTTGTGGTGTGTGCTGTGGACCCCCGCAATGACGTGGTATTTTGGGCAGTTGAACTGGACCGCTTGGTCAAATGCGTTCACATAACCGGACCACTGACAAGAAACGGGGGCTCCGAAGTACCTGCAGGAAATCTTCCATCTACGATCTTCTGCCCCGTTACTGTGAATGCTTTGATACAGACGGACATAAGGAGGTGGAAAAGTGTCAGACAGTGTTCTTTAAATGAAGGATAATTTAGATCATTATTATGAACGTGTCTAATATGAATACAAACACTATCAGATAAATACAAACAAGATGCATGAAGATCTCTTGAATTCAACTGTGTGAATCACTACTTTAGATGTGTATAGTGTTTACTATAGACAGTGGTGTATAAAGTAACTAAGTAAATTTACTCAAGTACTGTACTATAATTTTGAGGTATTTTTACTTTACTGGAGTATTTCCCATTTTCAATACTTTAACTTCTACTCCACTACAAGTATTTGACAGCTTTAGCAGTGGTGGAAAAAGTACTCAAATTCTTTACTTAAGTAAACGTATCAATACTGCAATATAAAAATACTCTGTTACAAGTAAAAGTCCAGAATTAAAAATGTACTTGAGTAAAAGTACAAAAGTATTGGAATCAAAATGTACTTAAAGTACCAAAAGTAAAAGTACTAAATATTTGAAAATAGCCGATCTACAAGCTCGCAACGCGTCGCGATGCGACGCGTTGTAAGCTTGTAGATCTGCTATTTTCAAATAGCCTAGGTATAAAATAGGTTTAAAGTGGTTAATGTATGTTTCATTATATCATAATTTAAATCTGAAAAGTAACTAGTACCTAAAGTTTTCAAGTAAATGTAGTGGAGTAAAAGTACAATATTTGCCTCTGAGATGTAGTGGAGTAGAAGTAAAAGTATTGGAAATTGGAAATACTCAAGTTAAGTATAAATACCTCAAAATTGTACTTAAGTACAGTACTTAAGTTAATGTACTTAGTTACTTTCCACCACTGAGCTTTAGTTACTAGTTACTTTGAGGATTTTGATTATTACAAAACATACATTAACCACTTCAGCCCTATATATTAGGCCATTTGAAAATAGCAGACCTACAAGCTCACAATGTGTCGCATCGCGACGCATTGTGAGCTTGTAGATCTGCTATTTTCTATGTTTTTTTAAACATTTTGAACCTTTGAATGACATTCTGCACAATGAGTACTTTTACTTTTGGAACTTTAAGTATATTTTGATACCAATACTTTTGTACTTTTACTCAAGTAAATTTTGATTACCAAACTTTTAGTTGTAACAGTATTTCTACACTGCAGTATTGATACTTTTACTTAAGTAAAACATTTTGAGTACTTTTACCACCACAGTTCATTGTTTACCTTTCAATAGCAGAAACAGCCTGGCCAGACGGACATTTCACATTCAATGTAGCGTTCCACTCGTTGTCCCACCTGGATACAGCTGCATTGAAGTTAATGAACGAGACAATGAATGGATGAACTTATATATATAAGTATTATAATGATGTAATACTAATGGTAAACAAGGTGCTGCATTCTTACGTTTTAATCGTAACAACCTGGTGGTTTTTAATTACGTCCATATCATTACGTTGCTGTCCGGCAGAAACCAGCTAACTCCATTTTGACGCCTTTGCATTTTTTTTCCATAAATCAGGGCCATTGAACACCCTTTACGTCTATGTGTGTTGATAAAAGAAATATTGAACCAATGAAAAGCATTAAAAGGCGCTTCCGACAAAATCAGCTAACTCCATTGGATCCTCAAACTTTCTGCTGACTCCAGGCTCCACCCCCTTTTGACCTCCAACCTCATTGTGAGCTTAGATGTCCATTCAGCTGTTCTTGTGAACTAAACCGTTGGTTCTCAAAGAGGGGTCCGGGGACCCCCAGGGGTACTTGAGGGGGTTCCAGGGGGTACCCAGCTAAATGATGGACAGGAACCAATGGTTCCATTTGTACACTCTCAGAGTTAGATTAACATTGATTTTACAATATGAATTGGGGTCCCAGAGATAGAAATGCCATTAAATGGGGGTCCGTAGCCTAATGCATGTCAAACTGGGGGTCCTTGAAATGAAAATGGTTGAGAATCACTGCTATAGAGCCGTAAATATCTTCTCTTATGGGGGTCCCTGGCATATCTTTTCAAATGGGGGTCCGCGGGCTAATAAGTGTCAATTTGGGGGTCCTTGACATGAAAAAGTTTGAGAACCAATTAACTAAACCTCCTAAAAAAAACATTTTGGAGTGGTTTCTGCTGGACAGCAGAGATATCATGGTGTTATTTCCTAACTGTTATCGATTTCACGTCATACGTACTGCATCCGTACAGCGTGTTGATCTTCAGAACGTCCGTGGCGGTCATTCCTTCTCTCTGGCCGATCGCCGCGGAAGAGCTCTTCCGGATGGGAGTGATGGTGTCTCGTCCGTTGCTGGAGAAGGCGGTCCTGCCGTAGTGCATGACGGAGGCGTAGTCGTACGCGGTGTTCAGGTTGTTGGTGACTTGCTTGTTGAAGTTGGGTCGGTTCCGGGTCTTGACGTTGTCCCAGTTGATCTTGACGTAGCGGTCGCGGTCGCTCCGGGACTGCTCGTGCATGAAGCCCAGCGCGTGAATCAGTTCGTGCTGGATGGTGCCGGTGTTGAAACAGCTCCCACCCGCAGAGTGGTGGAGAGACACGGGCTGTTCACCTGGATTGATTGATTGATTGATTGAATATTTTATTAGGCAAAAAATGTAAAACAGCACAGTTACATTTAAAATGCTTTGTCTAACTAACAGGTCCGTTCATGAAAGTCCTTGCGGTCTTGTTTCCAATGAGGGCCTGGGAAAATACTTACTTAAGTAAATGTATCAATACAGCAGTGTAGAAATACTCTGTTACAAGTAGAAGTCCGGCAATCAAAATTTACTTAAAACTTACTTACTAAAAAAGTACAAAAGTATTGCCATCAAAATATACTTAAAGTACCAAAAGTAAAAGTACTCATTGTGCAGAATGTCCCATTTCACAAGTTCAAAATGTATATGAAAATAGCCGATCTACAAGCTCACAATGCGTAGATCTACTATTTTCAAATGGCAGAAATGTATAGGCTGAAGTGGTTAATGCATGTTTTGTATTAATAATCTAAATCTACAAAGTAAACTAGAGACTAAAGTTTTCAAATGATTGTAGTGGAGTAAAAGTATAATAGTTGCCCCTGAGATGTAATGGAGTAGAAATACAAGTATTGAAATGGGAGATACTCCAGTAAAGTAAGAATTCCTCAAAAGTGTACAGTACTTTTATTGTAAGTAAATGTACTTTGTACTTTACACCATTGGTTCTCAAAGTGGGGTCCGGGGACCCCTAGGGGTACTTGAGGGGGTTCCAGGGGGTCCCCAGCTAAATGATGGACAGGAACCAAATGGACCCTTATGGGTCTGTAACTCTGAGTGTGTACAAATGGAACCAAATGGACCCTAACGGGTCCATTTGGTTCCATTTGTACACTCTCAGAGTTAAATTAACATTGATTTTACAATATGAATTGGGGTCCCACAGGTATAAATGCCATTAAATGGGGGTCCGTAGCCTAATGCATGTCAAACTGGGGGTCCTTGAAATTAAAATGGTTGAGAATCACATGCTAGAGAGCCATAAAAACCTTCTCTTATTGGGGTCCCTGGCTTATCTTTTCAATTGGGGGTCTGTGGGGTAATAAGTGTCAATTTGGGGGTCCTTGACATGAAAAAGTTTGAGAACCACTGCCTTACACCACTGCTTACCTCCTGCTCTCCCCACGTAGGAGTAGCAGCCGCCTCCGTTGATGATGTTCAGGTAGTCCGACTGGCTGCCTCGAAGAACAAAGTCGATGCAGGTCTTCTCATGGAAGGCGTCCATGGCGTTGATGATCATGTCTCTGTGCTCACTGGTGAAGGAACTGGCGATGACGTACGGCACCTCCAGACGAGAAGAGACATAAATCCACACAATCTTATTTTAGTTTTGTCCGGTGGTGGAAAAAGTACTAACATGTTTTACTCTGTTACAAGTAAGAAAGAAAGTACTCATTCTGCAGAATGATCCATTTCACAAGTTTTCGAATGTATAAAGATCCTTCGAAAATAGCAGATCTACAAGCTCACAATGTGTCGTTCCGCGACGCATTGTGAGCTTGTAGATCGGCTATTTTCAAATGGCCGAAATGTATATAGGGCTGAAGTGGTTAATGTTTTGTAATAATAATCAAAACCTACAAAGTTAGTAACTAAAATGTTTAAATAATTGTAGTGGAGTAAAAGCATAATATTTGCCTCTGAGATGTGGTGGAGTAGAAGTAAAAGTACAGAAAATTGGAAATAGTCAAGTCAAGTTAAAAAAAAACGTCAAAAGTGTACAGTACTTGAGTACTTGTACTTACACCACTGACCACCGGTTTTAATTATGTTCATATTTACCTCAACGATGTTGCCGCTTTTCTTCCATTTACATTGACTGCAAATCATGGCGTTCCGAGACTTTGCAACCATGATGTCACCTTCAGTCAGACCTCTCATATTTCTGTTCATGTCAGAAATACGTGAATAGATGTCTGACTCTGCGCTGCTCGATGCGCTGCTCGATGCCCTGCTCGATGCCCTGCTCGATGCTCTGCTCGATGCTCTGCTCGATGCTCTGCCCGATGCCCTGCCCGATGCCCTGCCCTTCATACCTAAAATAATAAATAATCATAAATAATGATAATAATGAATATGTTAAATGGATCTTCCCCCTCTGCTCAATGACCTGCTCCTAATACATAAAATAAATAATAATCATAATAATAAATATGTAAATGGTTGTTCGTAATAAATACATAAAATAAATGCTTCAATCCTCAGTCACCAATATTCATTCTATGAATGAAAATATAACTTTCCAAAGGGTTTAAGGATTAGGAACAGATCACACACACGAACGCGCGCACACACACGCACGCACGCACGCGCGCGCGCGCACACACACACACACACACACACACACACACACACACACACACACACACACACACACACACACACACACACACACACCTGTAGTGGCTCTGCAGTATCTGAAACGCCAGCGGCGATCCCTGCCATTGAGAAAGGAAGAAAAAAGAATCACGTCATTTCTCAACATTTATCTTATAATTGCAAATGGCTTCGTTTTCAAAGAATAAAATTGATCCTCTGAGTATGACGTGTTTTACTGCAATGGCGCAACGTGCCAATGACGTGTTTGACGTGTTTTTGAAACGTTCAGAACCCAAGATATCATGATTTGAAGATTTGCTGTTCCATTCACTTCTTGTTTAACTTATTACTGAAAAGGGCTGTATCTCGGCTCCTGAGCACTTTTTTTTACTATGTATTTTTGGCCCAGACATGTTATTTTCAAAAGCAGACAATTAATGTCAACTAGGTCGCGATGACCTTGTTGACATTTGTAAAACCACACAGTGCAACCCTCAGTGATTAGCACCCATCAGGGGATCGATTATACTGGAGATGAATATCCTGTGACTACTTGAAAAAGGTAAGAAAATTGAAAAATTGCTGGCACAGTACGCATATATTGTTTTATTTCATTGGCACTGAATGAGTTAAAGACCAGACCCATCATGTATCCCAAAAAAGGATAACAATCGTACCCATCCAGACAAAGTGTAAATGTAATATTTAATGTATAATATATAATGTAATACTTTGTGAACGTATACTTACTCTCTACCGTTGTCATGGTAACTGGTGACTCCCGTCATGTAGTTTCCTCCAGGAACGCTCCAGTGGAAGTCCTCGTCCAGGGCGTTCACCCAGGGAGTCACATGACAGTCATATGTAGCCAATCCAGAGCTCCCACAGCACTGGAACTGCCACCTGGAATTAATCAGGTTTTAACGTTGTTGTTGTTGTTGTTGTCGGTGGTGTAAAGTAACCAAGTACATTTACTCAAGTACTGTACTTAAGTACACTTTTCAGGATTTTTTTACTTTACTGGAGTATTTCCAATTTTCAGTACTTTTTCTTCTACTCCACTGCATCTCAGAGGCAAATATTATACTTTTACTCCACTACAATAATTTAAAAACTTTAGTTACTAGTTACTTTGTAGATTTGTATTATTATCAGTAACCATTTCAGACCTATATACATTTCAGCCATTTGAAAATAGCAGATCTACAAGCTCACAATGCGTCACATCCTGACGCATTGTGAGCTTGTAGATCTGCTATTTTCAAAAGGTTTTTATACATTTGAAAACTTCACTCACTAATGCTTGTTATAATAAGATGTAATTGGTCCTCACTAATGCTCATTATGAGATGTAATTGGTCCTCACTAATGCTCATTAAAAGATGGCGACCATTGGACAGTTCACAAACCTACCAACCAATGGCATCATCGATGGGCATTCCAAGAATCTTCCAAGTTAGCATGGTTAGATAGAAGCCATTGTTCAAAGTGAACAGAACATACAGTTACAATGTGCCCGTCAATTCAACACAATCAGATCATCACCAGGGCCGGACTGGGACCAAAATTCAGCCCTGGCATTTTGGTCCGAAAGGCCCACGGGGTTGCCAGATCTGCTTATTATAATTTCCCCGCATTTTTTGTTGTTGTTCAAGCTCAGTTGTTGTTCAAGCTCACAACGCGTCGCATCGCGACGCGTTGTGAGCTTGTAGATCTGCTATTTTCAAATAGCTGATGTATACGTTAAAGTGCTCATGTTGGCCCATAGTCGCTTCTTTTGGGCTGCTTTTTCCTAGACCTGGTTGCTTGTTTCTCTCACAGAATCTGGCAACACTGGTGGCCCACCGGCCCACTGGCCCAGCGGCCCACCGGGCATATGCCCGGTATGCCGCCCCTGATCATCACGGACTCACCGTCTGTCGTCGTGCTGGTTGCTATGGTAACTGTACACTCCAGCGATGACATGGTCGGTGGGGCAGCTGTGGTCGACGTTTTGATCAAAGTCGTTGACGAATCCAGACCAGTGACATCCGGTGAAGCTCACTGCCGGTCTGCAGGCTACGCTCCACCGACGGTCCTGATAGCGGTCGCTGCGAACGCTGTCGATAACGAGGAAACCACACGTTATTCAAGTTCCTCTGGGAACACACATCGAGGAGGAGCTCAAACGGGACGCACACACACAGTGGTGTAAAGTAACTAAGTACGTGTACTCAAGTACTGTACTTAAGTACAATTTCGAGGTATTTTTTACTTCACTGGAGTATTTCCAATTTTCATTACTTTCACTTCTACTCCATTACATCTCAGAGGCAAATATTATACTTTTACTCCACTACAATTATATGTAGGCTACTTACTAGTTACTATATTGTAATATAAAACATACAGTAACCACTTTAGCCCTATTTTATACCTAGGCTATTTGAAAATAGCCGGTCTACAAGCTCACAACGCGTTGCGATGCGACGCGTTGTGAGCTTGTAGATCTGCTATTTTGAAACGTTTTAGTACTTTTACTTTTGGTACTTTAAGTACATTTTGATGCCAATACTTTTGTACTTTTACTACATAAATAATTCCGGACTTTTACTTGTAACAGAGTATTTCTATATTGCAAGTATTGATACTTTTACATAAGTAAAATATCTGAGTACTTTTTCCACCACTGCGCACACACCACGTGAGGAAAAAGGCTCAGCGGCGACTGTACTGGTTCTGCCGCCTGTCAACAGGCTGGACTTGGACTTCCTCATGGTTACCGTGACAACCCACTGTGGACACTTTGACACAAAGATGAACTAGAACGGTGGTTCTCAACCTGTTCAGGCCGTGACCCCCCAAAATAATCATATTTGAACTGGGGACCCCCTAAAATAATCATATTTGAACTGGGGACCCCCAAAAATAATCATATTTGACCAAAGAGATAATATAATATGTACCACATTGTGTGAGATTGAGTAGTAGGGGATGCATCAGATATATATACACAATGCATCTACAGTACAATATCCATACAATAGTTATAAAAAACAAACAAAGGTAAATATATATATATTTTTTTAAATACAGTTTATCACAAAAATAATGATCACATCTCAGGAACCACAATGCCTTCTATCTACTCGTTCTTTCTCTATTTAGAAGCGGCTTCTACTTCTGCTGAACCAGCTCTTTCATAACTTATCTACAGTTCAAGACTGTGTGTGTGTGGTGTGTGTGTGTGTGTGTGTGTGTGTGTGTGTGTGTGTGTGTGTGTGTGTGTGTGTGTGTGTGTGTGTGTGTGTGTGTGTGTGTGTGCGCGTGCGTGCGTGCGTGCGTGCGCGTGTGCGTTTGTGTGTGTTAATTCTTTACCTTGCTATGCGGGACACAGCTTGTCCACTTGGACATCGACGGTACAAATATCTGTGCCAGTCGTTGTCCCATGAACACACTCTTTGTCCAACTGTCGAAAAACAAATACATTAATTTCAACCTGTTCATGTTAGAAAGTTATGTCCTCTCCCCAGAATAACCCCCCAGAATCATGTTAGAAAGTTATGTCCTCTCCCCAGAATAACCCCCCAGAATAATCATATTTGAACTGGGGACCCCCCAAAATAATCATATTTGAATTGGAGACCCCCCAGAATAATCATATTTGAATTGGAGACCCCCCAGAATACTCATATTTGAATTGGAGACCCCCCAGAATAATCATATTTGAATTGGAGACCCCCCAGAATAATCATATTTGAATTGGAGACCCCCCAGAATAATCATATTTGAACTGGGAACCCCCAGAATAATCATATTTGATATATTTTTTATGAATAAATGATGTATTTACTCATTTATTCATTGTTACTATACTTGACCATATTAAACTAATAAACACAAAATGACTGACATTGTTCAAAAGCATCCCAACATGTTTAACCCATTCAATCCGGGAACGCATCTTTGTCACTTTAGATTTCTTTGGCTATTCAAAAATAGCAGATATACAAGCTCACGCAATTTTTTAAAACATTTCGAAAATTGGTGCAAATCTTTGAATATTATATATTGTTTAAAGCAAAACATTGTTGACTCAAATCTTTGCTTCTGGGTCCCTGGGACAAAACATTTTGAGATGGGGGTCCGCGGCCAAATGCATATCTAAAAACGTTTTCTAAATCCATAACAGTATGTTGTTATATCAGTGGTGCTCCAAATTTTCCATGTCAAGAATATGTATTTGGCCGTGGATCCTCATCTCTAAATATGTTGTTCCAGAGTTAAAGATATTCGCTTTAAAACAGATATAAAGATTTGCACACATTTTCCACGATTGCAAGACATTGCAGATCTACAAGCTCATAAGCTTGTAGATCTGCTATTTTTGAATAGCTAAAGAAATCTTTAAATGACACAGATGTGTTCCCGGTCTTATTGGATTCTTATATATTTTCATGGTTCATATAATCTATTAACTAAATAATAATAATAATAATAATAATAATAAGGGTAATAATAATAATAATAATAATAATAATAATAATAATAATAATAATAATAATAATAATAATAATAATAGTAATAGTAATAATAATAATATTAAAAAATATTAATTGTTCTTACGTGTCAGAAGGATGAGAAACAAAGCCACAGTCTCCATGTTGATGTCACCTCCTCCTCATGCAGAATGTCACCAACACAGCAGTAATACAATATAAATGTTAACACTAGGAAATAGTTTGTATCTGGGGATATCCCCATGTGCGTGTGCGTGTGCGTGTGCGTGCGCGCGCGCGTGCGTGCGTGTGTGTGTATGTATGTGTGAGAGAGTGAGAGTGAGAGACAGACAGAGACAGACATATATATATATATATATATATATATATATAGCCTGTATATTTTCTTCTTTATATTGTAAAAACCTATGTTGCAGAAGATGTGTAGGAGATGTGTAGTACAGCACATGGTGCCTGTACACCATTACATCAGGTGAAGACAACAAAGACAGCTAGAAGAAATGATTGCTAATATCTGCCTCACTTCTGTGAAAATACTGTAGTAAAATGTCCTTTCAATCCTTTGTTGGAGAAAACCCCCTTTTCCCCCTCTTTTTTTAAAGACAACATATGTGTTGTGGTCAGACAATGAAATAATTCAAGTCAACGGCATGTGAGGGACCACTGTCCTATGGTGCAGGAAAAGATCAAAAACTGATAATGACAATAACAACTATAACAAAACTCCACAATCACCAGGTAAACCTCCATCCACAGCCTAGGACCTCCTCCAACCTAAAAGTTATCTCACCTCTGATCAAAGTCAGGTGCCTTCGCATCAAACTATTGTGACACTGCATTGACTTAAAATCCTGGCATGCCCTTCATTTATCACATATCTTTTCTGTCTCTCAAGTTTCCTTGTTCCAGTGTTTCTGGTGTGTTTTGATCCTTGCCTTTTTCGCGAGAAGCGTGTAACATTACACGTCTAACATGATTACGTCTAATACATCAAATCAAGTGTAGCTTGTAGTGTGTGTGTCTTTTTTCCATTGTTACAGTACATTGGAAAACGCCTTGGACTTGGACTCATGCCTTGGACATGCCTTTCACCTATTGAAGCTACCTTACCAAACCAAACAAATAGCAGATCTACAAGCTCACAACGCGTTGCTTTATGATTTAGCTCAGGAGTTTTTCAACTGATTATGAAGCAGGGACCACCACCCTGACTGAGCATCAACCTGGGAACCACTGTTGTGTTGGGAGGGGGGATATGGGCGTGGTGTGTGGGGGGATATGGGCATGGTGTGGGAGGATATGGGCGTGGTGTGGGGGGGAAAGCTTGACATTAAACAATGACTGTTAAGGGATTCATTTAATGTGTTAATCTGAGGTGAATTAAATCAAGCCCTTAACAGTCATTATTTAACTGAGACATGCTAGTCTCTCTAGGTCGTCCTCAGACGAGCCCTCCATCGTTGCTTCCAGTCATCCCGATTCTCCATACATCTGGCCAGCTCATTGGTGCTATGGGCTCCTGCATCCTTCTTGAGCATGTCTACATATGTTAGTGTGGGGCGTCCTCTTGACCGGTGCCCATGTGTTGGTTCCCACAGCACCAGTTTGCTGGCTGGCAGCTCTCGGTGCCTTTGGCAGTGTCCTGCTAGTCTCATTCTCCTTACAGCGATTTTCTCGCTCACCCTTGGTATTCCCTCATACAGGATTCTGTTGGTAACATGCGCACTCTTGCTGATGTTAAGCACTGCATGCAGCATCCTGGTGTAGCACCCGTCCAGGGACTTCTCAAGGGCTGGTTTCAGGGTCCAGCATTCACTGCCATAGATTTGGGATGACTTTGTACTCCATGGTTGGCTTTACTATGCTGATAGCGGACTGTGGGGCGCAACTCCTCGCAGTCCCGGTTTTAATTCAGAGTTACCTTCTCCTAGACAGGTTGCCATCCAAGGCTATGAGCCCCATCTGCCCATGCATTTTGACCCTTAGCTGGGACAGTGGTTGGCAGACGCCAGGGCGTGTCCACACACCGGTGGGCCTGCACGTCGTGCCTCTGGGGTCCACTGCTACTCCGAGATCCCCTACAGATTAGCCTGGGACCTCGCGGAACCCAGTATCCGTGTGTGGCCACGTGGAGGCACGGCAGGAGTCTTGGTGGTGGAGAGGCTGTGTACCGGCAGGAGGAGGCTTACGCACTCGGCTCCTCTTTTCACCCCCGCTAGGAGGGCTAGCCGGTGGCAGTAGCTGAAAGCAGAGAGTAGCAAGCAGGAGCAACATGCAACATGCACTGACTACAAGTACTTCTACGCACTACTGCACATGACGCATCACACACACCCTGTGCGCAAGCGCACACACACACACACACTAGTGGCCCAGAGCTAAAAAAACCCTGATCTATTCCTCTCCCATGGTTGCCCTTATTCTGTTCTCTTAACCTTCCATATTAAACTGATTCATTGTAACTTATGTATGAGCGAGCACACACATGCCCTTGATTATGGGCACATTTAGCAATATCCGCCCCTCTAGACCGGGGGGCCAGTTGCACCACCTCACACTAAGTTCAAACCTAGCCTAGTTATAGCTTAAACACATTCAATCAGGGAACGTATCTGTGTCATTTTAGATTTCTTTGGCTATTCAAAAATAGCAGATCTACAAGCTCATAGCGCGGCACCGAGTGTCGCGCTATGAGCTTGTAGATCTGCTATTTTTTGAAAAATCGTGAAAATGTGTGCAAATCTTTGAATATATATATAACTCAAATCTTTGCGTCTGGGGGTCCCTGGAACAAAAATATGTTACAAAATGTAAAAAATAAGTAAATGTATATTTAAAGATTTGACAAATTTTCACAATTTTTCTAAAAAATAGCAGATCTACAAGCTCATAGCGCGGCACTCGTTGCCGCGCTATGAGCTTGTAGATCTGCTATTTTTGAATAGCCAGATAAATCTAAAAATGACACAGATATTTTTCTGGTCTAATTTATAAGTCTAAATTTAAGCTATAACTAGGCTAAGTTTGAACTTAGTGTGAGGTGGTGCAACTGGCCCCAGATATCAGACGCGCTGGGGCAGGCTAATTCCAGGGACCCCCAGAGGAGAAGATAATGTGTTAAAAAATGCAAAGATGATTAAAATCTTCCAAACATTTTCGATATTTTTCAAAGATCATCTTTGTTGAAAAGCCGTGGAAATTTGTGCAAATCTTTGAATATATTATGTCTTTGAACGAAATGAGTTCAAAACATTTGAACTCATATCTTTGCTTCTGGGGGTCCCTAGAACAAAATGTTTTTTAGATGGGGGGTCCGCAGCCAAATACTATATCATTGTATTGTATTGATAGCAACATACGTTTTTCAGAAAACTTTAGACATTTCTTTAATCCTAATGGGTTAAATAGTTAAGAGGGTTACTGATGATATATATATATTCTAATTAAAATGTCTCTCTACAGATGACAAGGAAGTAACACTAAACAATGAACAATACATCATATCTGGTCCGAGTCATCTGTGTGTCTGAGCTCAATGACAACCAAACATGAGGATGCAGAGAGGGTTGTGTTCACATGAAGTTAACTTTGGGACACGTCCAACTGAAACAAGAAAAAGCTGCTCCTAGAGACGCTAGGTGTGTGTGTGTGTGTGTGTGTGTGTGTGTGTGGTGTGTGGTGTGTGGTGTGTGGTGTGTGGTGTGTGGTGTGTGGTGTGTGTGTGTGTGTGTGTGTGTGTGTGTGCGTGCGTGCGTGCGTGCGTGCGTGCGTGCGTGCGTGCGTGCGTGCGTGCGTGCGTGCGTGCGTGCGCACTGGCTTTTTCATGTGAAGGACCCCCAAAATGATATGTATTTGGCTACGGACCCCTATCTCAAAATATTTTGTGCCAAGGAGCAGGGACCCCCAGAAGCAAAGATTAGTGTAAAAAACGTTTTTCTTTTTAAAAACAATATTTAAAAAGCAAAATGTGTACATTATGTAAATGATGTAGTAGTAGTAGTTCATTATGTGTACATTATGTACAAAAATACAAAAGTGACATTTTCAGAATTTTAGAGGAGAGCAAAAACTATGTTTTAGTTGACTGTAATTATTTAATTAAAAACAACATATCTAAGCAGTCTGTACTTGTATACAGATTAAGCTTTAAAGAATTGATATTTTAAAAGATATATAAAAAAGATAAATAAATAAAACTATTACATTTGAGCTAAAACATCAGGATTTGGAAACCACAACTGTGTTCACCGTGAAGATACTGGTGTTGTTTGTGAAGGTAAATATGAATATCATTATTGACTGCACTGTTAGTTTGCATGATGCCATAACTGTGTCCCCAATTAACAACACTGTGTTGAAAGATATGAAAGATTCTTTGTGAATTGGGTCGGTGATAAATAAGATATTAAGGTTATGAGAAAACATGGGTGGAACTATTAAATATAGGAAACCTGACACAAAAAAAAACATACAAAGAGATAATAAACCTAGTTAAAATATTAGCTTGGAAGAAAGCATTTACAAGGTTATGGTCCAGGCAAGAGATATTTGTAATGGAGAAACTAACTCATGTTTTGAGATTACATGAGACTGTTTTTCTTGTATTACTAGTACATTACATGCGGTCAAGTTAAAATTATAATAGAATAACTAAAATAAAATAGACCTCTATCTGTCTACAAGGAAGTATCACTACATGAAAATACATCACAGCTAGCCTGAGTAATCTGTTGTTCGCTAAGCTCAACACAACAACAATGAAGGTGCATTTCCTTAAAGTTCATTTTGGGAGACATCCAATTCACACATTTGGTAACACTCAAAAATGTGGGCGAGTGGGGGACATTTTCCTAACCACTTATGCCCTATAGTCTTTGTCATGATAGATGACAAATAAAAAAAATAGCAGATCTACACGCTCACGTGTGTCACAACGTGATACATTGTGGGCTTGTAGATTTGCTAATTTTGCCCTTTTTGAAAAAGGAGAAGAGTTGGAGAACATAGACCATTGCCACAGTGTTTTGTCAATAGAAATAAATATATGTATTTCAGAGAGGATAGTTAAAGTGTATTTTAGTCAGACAACTCTTGGATTGGATTAATATATATTTATTGAGCAAGCTAGAGCATAGATATTCCCTGAACCAAGTCCCTGACCGTATATACTGTGGTTTCCAGTGGTGTAAAGTAACTAAGTACATTTACTCAAGTACTGGACCTATTTTGAAATTTTGAAGTATGTTTTTACTTTAGTGGAGTATTGCTAATTTGTAATACTTTTACTTCTACTCCACTACATCTCTGAGGAAAATATTGTACTTTTACTTTGCGGATACAAATGATTACTTTTTCGACCACTGGGTGTTTCACTGATGTTGCTGGGAAAGCACAGCAGCGACTTTAATGGAGAATAAGGCTGTCTACCAACCTTACATGTTGTAGCTCTTTAATGGAGAATAAGGCTGTCTACCAACCTTACATGTTGTAGCTCTTTAATGGAGAATAAGGCTGTCTACCCTTACACGTTGTAGCTCTTTAATGGAGAATAAGGCTGTCTACCCTTACATGTTGTAGCTCTTTAATGGAGAATAAGGCTGTCTACCAACCTTACATGTTGTAGCTCTTGCCGATTCATTCTACTTGTAGCAGAGCATCTTTGATGTTTATTTCACCTGTACTGCTGTAATCATGTGGCAGTGAAGGAAGACCCATAGACATCCATGAAAGAGTGGATGACAGCACAGACAGACAATTAATTGAATGACATACCTTAATTGGCAGGCATTCATAGTGCATTGCACAGGCAGCAGTGTGCCGGTTGGCTTTTAAATTAAATTTCTCTAAAGTAACGCCACATGCAAATAACCCAAAGCTGCTCTTACAACTATATTGCATGCCGTCAATACAAGTTCAAATGATAATAATAACAAAATAAAATTGAATCATTTCTTGTCAAGGAAGTAACACTACATGAAAATACACTACAGCTAGCCCGAGTCACCTGATGTTCACTAAGTGAATAACCATGAATGAGGATGTAGTAAAGGTGTATTATCTCTCTCTCTCTCTACAAGGAAGTATCACTACATGAAATTAAATCAGCTAGCCTGAGTCATTAAAGCTTGTTGTTGCTTGTTAAAGGTAGATTATTGAGTTTCTTTCCTCATACAGCCCTATTGTTTTAGGGTTATTGTAAATAATTTTGTTGCTGCAGGTACAGATTCCTGTTATTGGTTCATCCAAGGGTCATAAGGAAACTATCGGTCACGGAGAGATACAAGTGTAGCCGTACCGTAGATTTAGGGATGGGGTGTGTGTGTGGGTCGCGTGGGCGAAATGACCCGCTCCCCATTGATTATCCCTTGCATAAGGGCCCATTTTTGCTATTTTTGCTATTTTGAACATTCTGACATTTTAAAAGTAGCCCAGGATTAATGTGGTTTCCATAAAAAAGAAAATATATTAAATTGTGATCATATCAGACAGTCAGTCTGAGCAGAATCAGGGATAAAGCAGGGATACGAAGCACAGTGAACATCAGATGACTAAAGTCAGCAAAAAAATAAGTTGACTTTTGTAGTGTTGTCTTGTCTAGGTCTTGTATGTGTAGGTCTGTGTGTTATGTTAGTTTTCCATAGTGTTATGTCCATGTCTTCCCCAGATGTGTCTCATGTGTAATCAAATCAGCCCTCATGTGTATATATTAGTCTTGCTCCTCCACTCAGTGCTTGTTTAGTGGCACATTGTTTGTTTATCTGTGCTGTCTTCTCTGTCCACCTGTATTAAAACACCTGTAAGAGCCATATGATTTCTGTTGTTGTTTCTCCTTCGATGACGATGACGTCACTGCAAGGCATGGTCAAGGCCAAGGTTGGCTTTGTTATTATGTGCTCGCTGCAGCAGCAGCAGCACACACTATTTATAGTATCTTCCAAAAACTTTGCCAAACTACTATTCCTACATACTTCAACCTAGAAACTCCATTCAAACTGTAAAGATGTCAGCTTACTGTGGAATTGTTCGCTTGTTCATGTCATTTTGAAATGTTTTGTAGTTTTTGAAATATTTAACTTTAAACACCCAATAAAGCCATACTTTTGCATCAAAAAAGTACACACACACACACACACGCACACACACACGCACACGCACACGCGCACACGCACACGCACACGCACACGCACACGCACACACACACACACACACACACACACCAATCAGGGGCATAACTGATGACAAATATCAAAATGGATAATAGCTGATCAACCGGAGCCAAGTCTACACACACATACAACACAGTCAGAGATACCAAGTCAAAGAAAGCACTGCCTGGACCTCAACTATTTGTACTTTACATTATATATTATGCTATTATTTTTTGGCTTGAAGGGAGCCCACACTGTTTCTTCAGGAACAGTATTTTCTAGTTTAACAAAGGTGTCAATCAAACGCAGATGTTGTTGATTGGCAGAGGCAAACAGTTTGTTTTACTGTGTTCATGCTGGTCTGTATGCTGTGTGTTTAAGTGTGGCTGTATTTTTGCCTTAATATTTTTTTGTAAGATGAAAGTGACGGACAAGTAGGAACAAAGAATGAAACATTTGTTGTGAACTTTTGTTGAGCACACGTCTAAACATAATTCCCGGGCGTCGGCAATAGTGTGAAACAGTGAAAGTACAGGACTTTGTCAATACAACACAGCAGTGTGAGTTGTCCTAGAATGGACAAAAGGGGGACACGCGGAAGAATACGTATAATCCTTATCTATGTCCCTGAACCGTGATCAGGATTTTGTTATAATTTATGTCTGCTTCACAGTTGCGTTCAGATGGTAATGGTCAATGGCTGTGTGCAAAATCAGAGCAATTGGTCCAGCCACTGAGGAGAACCGGGTATCTTCACTCACGTACTCACCACCACTACAGAGGTTACTAGAATTATAGTAGGATTATAGTAGGATTATAGTAGGATACACGCTCTAAGCAGGATTCACATCCATAGGAAAGGACCAAACTCTCATCCTGATTGACTTAGACTACTTCAGTGAATTAAGTTTGTTCAACTAACTAATTAACTACAGGTTTTGGAGGTGATTGGTCTAAGTACCAGGATGCCACCTAACAGACAAGGCATTCAGCCCAGCCTCAGTCTCTGAGCAAGGACTGATTTTGAAGTTCAATAGACTCTTAATCCACATCCCCATGGACAGTCTTTGAACAGAGCGGAAAACAGTTGTATGCCTCCAGTGCATTATTCTAATTCCAACTTTATATGGGTAACCCATACAGCACTGGGTGGTTAGATTTTCACACGGAACAGTTGACAAGCCAGTCATGCACATTAATTGACGTTCTTGATGTTCTTCCTCTTCCATTATAAATTCTATTTCAAGATAGAAGGAAGAAATAAAATTACATCTTCCATAAATAAATAAAAACATTAGTGACCGCCTGTCCCCTTGGCTGAGATGAGACAGATACTGGCCTCAACAAGAAACATATCTGCTGTAAACTGGCTGCAACTTGGCTTCAGCAATCAGAAATATATCCAAATTCGGAGAACAATTTGCTGAATTTCTGTACTGCCGCCGTGGTCTAAGTACCAGAATGCCACCTTACCTTGAGTAATGGTGTAATTCTAAAGGCATTTCAGCCCAACCTCTGTCTCATGCAGTCTCTGACCAAGGGCCAGATTCTGAAGTGCAACACACACTTTAACCCACATCCCAAAGGACCGTAACCTCTTTGCAGAGTACTGTATATCTCCTTGGCCTGCATTAAGGTTTGTCTAATTTATTCACTAATAATATCAATCCAAATGTTAAACATACATAACATATAAGAATCCGATTTTAAGTGCAATAAATGCCTCTGGTGCATTATTCTCATTACCTCACCATTGGGCGGGTGTTTTCAAACATAATTTGTTAGTAATCTCTTACAATAGAAGTGTATCATCTTGGCCTGTATTAAGGTATGCCTAAATGCTCTTCATTTCTATAGCACCTTTATCTGAAAGCATTTCACAATGTGCCAGGTTCCTTCCCATTCACACACACATTCGCAGCCAGAAGAAAGGATGGCACACTGCAGAGTCAAGCTGTGTGTGACACGATTCACCTGTTTGTGGTAGACGATGGAGCAACCATGCAAGGTACAGTATGACTCTTATGGGGGGCATTTAGGGGTTCAGTGTCTCGGTCAAAGATGCTTCCCCACACAGCCAGGAGGAGCTGGGAATCAAAACCGGGAACCCAAAGTTCCCAAACCGCTTGTCCACTTCCTGAGCCACATGGCAGCTGCCTTAATGATGAATGGCATCACTAAGACACACGACACGTAGCAAGACATGCACGAGACATTATTGACCAACTGCATGTAACATAACCCGAAGATAACAGTGAAACCTGGCCATTTTCAGATAACAGCCATTTCCCCCCCAGAAGGAAGGATGGATGGCACATTGCAGAGCCATTGGCACGTTGTCACGTTGTCACATTGGCACATTGCAAAGACATATTGTTGGATCAGTTACAAGATGACACAGGGATACTGCAGGTACAGTATATAAGCTCTTACTTGCAGGTGATACTCAAACACATCCTACTTCAGGTAAGAGAGGCAATTGCATTGGCCGATGGGATTGATGTGTTTAGGCGGTTCTGCACCTTTTTGTATCCGTAAATCATTTGTGATTCTCTTGGATGTGGGCATATCTGTGCATGTTGAATGAATGTTGCATTCATCCAGTTTACATTTTCTACGCATTGCTGTAGTCTGTCTAAATGCCTTTTTGTTGTTGTTTTCACAGGTTTGTGTCTGATCTCCAGGATGTGCACCATGGTGAGAGTGTCTGCTGTTCTGTTGGTCCTGTTCATTCAGACTGTTACTGCCAGCCCAGGTAAACTGCCTCTTAATGTTCTTTCAGTAGGATATACATGATATGATGCTTAATATTATGGGGTCTTGTAACCACAGCCATGAAACTTGCGTACACATGCCTCATGCACACACACACACACACACACACACACACACACACACACACACACACACACACACACACACACACACACACACACACACACACACACACACACACACACACACACACACACACACACACAGCACCACTAATTGTTATAATTGTTTCAGAAGTTTTCAATGTTAAAATTGTAGTTTCACCTTTTACTTTTCAAATCAATTCATTAAAGGTGCAGTCAGTGATTTTCTTTAGTTAAAACAAGTGCTAAATACCTCCATATTCTGATAGTAGTCATTGTTATAGAATTCTTGACTTTTATGTCCTACTAGGGCATCGCAATAGAATCTGTACATAACTGTAGTCCCAGGTTCGTGACAGAGGCATAGTACCCATTTCCTGTCCCATAAATTCCACCTCTTCTGTTATTTTGAAAAATCGCTAGTTGTCCTAGGATTTTTTAATAACTTGCTTATACCATTCTACACACAACCTAGGGACCAATATCTAAAAGGGATAGTTCACCCTCACAAAATAGATTAGTCACCCCATGGAGACTTGAATTCATGAATATGGATCATTTTGTTTTTGTCGCATTCCTAGGCCAATAATATGATGACTAGCGGACCGGTAGGCAGCGGTTCCGGTAGGGAACACAAAGGTTAAAACAAAAACATATTTTGAATTCAAGTCTCCATGGGGTGACTAATCGATAGGAAAAAAAATCCTTTTGGGGGTGAACTATCCCTTTTAGTCCCAAAAAGTATCACTTACACTAACTTTAATTTGAAAATAAATGTTTCTTTCTTTCTCTTTTTGTAATATGAATACAGCCGAAACCCTACATGAGCCTGAGCAATCTGTGACAACTGAAGACCAACCCGACCCGAACCCACCAGGTCCCATCGCGCCCCGACGGGTTCGACGTTGGTTTGATAACTGGGAAATTAACCTTTGGTGGGACGATCCAGGTGATGCTACACCAACAGATGCAGCTCACTCAAATGGTAACTACTGTATAACTACATTAATTGAAAACTTCAGGTAGCAGGTAACCACAAATACATATGTGTTGCCATCTTTACATGATTCTCTTTAGTTTAATAAAAACAAACCCCATAAAACCTTCCGCAATATGGGGTACAACTTGAGAGTATGACATCAATGTATGAGACCCGGGTACTTATAATAGGAAGGAGAAAGCTATTACTAGTAATAGGACGCACCCGCTATACAGTCAATACCACCTTTTACCATCAGGACGACGGTAAAAAACAGGCCCTATCTCAGTTCTGCACATAATGTGTAATGTGATAAGTGATGCCTCTCGAACTTTGACTGGTAGCATATTCCATTTTCATCTCTGAGGTGTTGTGTAGTACTGTCAATGTATTGTAGCATTGTCAATGTAGTCTATAGTGTGATATGTCTATGTATTGTGTATTTCATTATGTTTTGTGATTACTGTGTCCTGATGGCTCCTTGCTGCAAAAGGATTTTCCGCTAGGACAAATAAAGCATCTCTCTAATTCATAGGGTTAGGGCTCTATATGCCTTTTCTGTAACATCATGGTATTTCTATAAGGCTGAGTCATTTTCTGTATTTAGAGTAAATCTTTCCTCTTTTCAGAATTTCTTGAATGTGGCCAGAGTCAAATCCAAGTTGGCCTGCGACTGTCTAGCCTGGTGACCCATGGGTTGGATGGATTCTCCGGTCACCTGGACAACCGCAGCTGCACAGATTTCACAAAGCATGATGGGACAGTGTGGTACCAAGTGGCCCGTCAGGCTGACACCTGTGGAAACACACTGACTGTGAGGATTTGTCTGTCTAATTCGTGGCTCTAATCTCACGTGACTGTGGAAAATAATTCAATTCAATTCAATTCAATTCAATTCAATTCAATTCAATTCAATTCAATTCAATTCAATTCAATTCTCCATGTCTTCTCATGTTGCATGACCCTTTTTTTCCCTTTTTTCTACAGTATTGCTGATTAGAGTTTGGCTCAGATGGCTACTGTTGGCCAGACAGAGATAGATTCCGATCACTGTGTGTTTTATTACAGGTTAAACCACGGGAGTTTAGTATATGAAATGCATTCTGTTAATAGTAATTAACTACATTTTTGTATATTATTTCAATTCATGTATAATAATGTGAAATATACTGGTACTTAGTCCCCAGCTGGTGAGAAGATTACTCAGGTTGTCCACTTAACCTCTTGTCTTTCAGACCAACAGCACTCATGCCATCTATTCCAACACTTTATTTGTCTACCCTGCAAATAACACCTCATCAGGTCTTCCAGTGAGTTTTCCCTTCTCCTGTGTCTATCCTCTGGACACGGAGACCAGCCTAGATGTGGCCATCGGACCAGTCGGTCGGTAAGTAACGTAATTTATAGACAGTTTTATTTAAAGGTTTTTTACTCTTGTTAAGAAAACAATAGTTATAGGTAGTTAACACAAAAATGTTGTTTTTCTTTTTCACAATGTGTTTTGTAATATAATATTTGTTAATCTGTCATTGAGGTGATGGCCTTTGTCATTGCCATGCAATAGGTCACATTTAATATGTTATAAAGTCGTTTTTCAAGTGTCATGATATCCTGAAATGAAAGGATTTGTTCCAATACTACAAAACAGATAACGGTCAAATGTCATATTGTGTTCAGCTCCAAGGTTCGCAGTGCCCTTTCAGGTCAGGGTCCACAAGCCAGAGCCTCCATGTCTTTGTTCCACGACTCCAACTACACAGAGCCTTACCCACCAGGCCCGGTCACCCTGCCACTGGGTTCTGCCCTGCATGTAGGAGTGTCTGTGGAGCAGACCGAGACGGAGCGATTTGTGGTCGTTCTGGACAACTGCTATTCCACTCCCTCATCCAACCATAATGACTCCATGCGACACTTCTTCATCCAGAACAAGTACGTCTTGATCCTCAGCAGTTGGTTTGTGCCAAAAACTAAACTGAATAGAATGGCATACTGACCAGCATTATAACAATGTCTTTCTTCCAGGTGTGCTAGCAATCGTGGTCAGGTGACGGTGGATGAGAACGGCTCGTCCCTCCAGGCTCTTTTCTCTGCTCAGCTCCAGGTTGCCAACAGAGGCGTCTTCCTTCACTGCAGCCTCCACCTGTGTGACCAGACGACCTCCATCTGCTCTCCTGTAAGTCTCACACTTCCTCACTTCCGCACAATGTTAACAGCAGATCACTTTGAAGTGCTGGTGTCAGACCTTCAAACAGACTTATGAGTTCCATAATTTGACCAACTCTCAGCTCACTTCCATTACTGTTACATCTTTTGCAGGTTTGCTTGGGGAGGAAGGCTCGTTCAGTTAAGCTTGCCATGAACATCCAGCCTCTCACCATCGGACCAATCACCTGTGAGTATTAAAAGCTGCAATTATGAACTTGTATGTCCTACTAGGGCCTCGCAATAGAATCTGTACATAACTGTAGTCCCATTTTCCCATAGCTTTAATTTATTGGCTTATTCTGGTTCAAATCTGCTGCCAAGCTAATCAAACAAATGGCAAAATGAAGCGGAACAGGAAATGGGTATGACACCTTCGGGAAACTGGGACTACAGAGTTAGAGACCAAATGTCTACAACTCACAGAGGCCCCTTTTGGAACCTTGGTGCTTTCACGGAACCGGCTGCGAACCGACCCACGTTTATACCAGTTTTAAGCAGAACCATTGTAATAGGCTCTATGCACAGCAGTCATATTGGACAGAAATTGGGCCCCTTCATTGCTTCCTTCACAGG
This sequence comes from Gymnoscopelus microlampas, assembly GCF_963454915.1. Classification (NCBI taxonomy): domain Eukaryota; kingdom Metazoa; phylum Chordata; class Actinopteri; order Myctophiformes; family Myctophidae; genus Gymnoscopelus; species Gymnoscopelus microlampas. Next base: position 50,667,495 of record NC_139949.1, read on the forward strand.
TGTTACCAATGACACTAATGGAGGCTCTGTTCCATTTAGTGTAGCACGGTGGTTCTCAAACATTTTAATTTCAAGGACCCCCATAACTCTCAGAGTTACACCCTCTCAAGGAACCATGAGGGTCCCTGGACCACACTTTGAGACCCACTAGTATTTCTAGTGAGCCAACATGCACAATATCAGCACCCTGACTCTGTTTGACCAGAATGGAACAGAGCCTTCATTAGTATCATTGGTAACACCTGTAAAGGAAGTCAGAAGAGACCCAATTTTTCTCCAAAATGGCTGCTGTGCATAGAGGCTATTGGAGGCAGCAGAGAGTTACAGAGCACCCAGTTGCCACTGGTAAGATGAATTGGAAGTTACAGTTTCCCTATTCGTTTCTATTTTTTTAAATGATGGTTTTTCGCTTGCTTTTGCCATCGTTTAAATCGCATCTGCATCTTCCAACCTGTAGAATAGTGACACCTTTTTTTGTATTTGGGAAGGCGATATCCAGGGTCCCTTGACGCTCAAACCACTCTCTCTCGTAGTCGCGGCTACCACTGTCTGGTCTCGGGCTAATAGCTCGTCACTTAGAAGTTGCAAAGATTTCTCAAAGGTACCCAGAACTGCAGTAGTAATGCGCGGAAAGCTGCATTCATTCGCGCGGATCGGCGTTGCCGTTTAACATTTTTAATAATTTAGTAAAACTTAAGCTCCTCTCTCACACTCTGCTCCACTTCCCATGTCCCGCCTCCCCGCGTTGTGATTGTCACGCAAGCATGTATGAGCTTGGCTAATAAGAGCCAGTAACGTAGGACGCCTAGCTTGTCAGTCACAACGCGGGGAGGCGGGACATGGGAAGTGGAGAAGAGTGTGAGAGAGGAGCTTAAGTTTTACTAAATTAATACATTTACAAAAAAGGTAAACAGGGTCCCAAAAGGGGCTAGTGACACGCCCACTTTGGTTCCAGGTTCAGGGCAAGAAAAACCAAGGGTCTTTTGGTTTAGTTTCCGAACCAGTTCATTTGTATCAAAATTAGGCGGGAAAGAAGAATGGAACCGGTTGAACCCCGGTGGAAAAGGGGCCTTTTGGAGTTAGTCCCCGCTTGGCCTGGGGAGCTTCATGAGCTTCATGCAGTACCAGTTGTCAATCAGTAGGTGTCCCAACCGACACCTGAATGTCTCAATGGAAGTTTAGGGAGACCAGCTCCAATCAATGCAGATTTACTAGTTTTGGGATGAAAATGATTAAAATTTAAATTAAAATAGGTTCCGGACAAAGTATATTTATCTCACAAGGAATATTAACCTTTTCCTTTTTTATCCTTTTTTCTGTCCCCCGGATCTTCAGGGAAAAACGTGGCGGACTGAACCAGAGGAGATTCTTCAATGATGCCAGGAGTCCCAATATATGACTTCAATTTTTGATTTGTGATTTCTGTGATTCATATTAATACTTAAAGGGCAAGAGGTAGAGGTTTGGGTTGTGTAGTTACCTTGCCATGATGTAACTCCAAAGATGGACAAGAAATCAAAAATAATTGCTCCATTGATTAGAAATGAATAATTCAAAATATGCTCCTCATTGACTTGAGGGGTAAAACAGCTCTCAGTCACTCTTTTAGCACATAAACGGACACAAACAAAGCTGATTCAGACAATATAGAACATCACAAACCCTGCACTGTTTATTTAAAAATGTCAACTTCCTGATGATTTTACTATTTGAAGATCCGGATCTGGATCCAGATCCACGGATCCAGTCCGGGGTTTTCTTCTTAACAATCAACAAGAAGTTAGCATTTTTATTTATTAAATAAACCGTACTGGGTTTGGTGATGTTCTATTGCCCTTCCTCTTTGTCTGGCTTACTTGTTGTTAACTAGTTGTACGAACTCTTGTTTTATTGTTGTACTGTTTTATTGGATCTTGTTTAGTCGATACACTTTTTGTATTAGCTCGTGCTCATTTGATTTTGCTATTTTGTCTCATCTGTTTAAGAAAATAGGTAGCTGATATATAGCACTTTTACCTTAGCGCTAGGTATACTCTTGGTTGCTTGTTTTTGCAGGAAATGCACTTAAGACTTCTGGTGATTAGTAGTTTCGTTCCCTACCTATGTTGAATGCACTTATTGTAAGTCGCTTTGGATAAAAGCGTCTGCTAAATGACTGTAATGTAATGTAATGTAATGTAATTGTCTGAATCAACTTTGTTTGCGTTCGTTTATGTGCTAAAAGAGTGACTTTAAGAGCTGTTTTACCACACAATGTAAGTCAATGAGGAGCATATTTTGAATTACTAAATACTAATCAATGGAGCAATTATTTTAGATTTATTGTCCACCTTTGGAGTTACATCATGGCAAGGTAACTACACAACCCAAACCTCTACCAAAGTGGTCTTACCCTTTAACAAAATCAGCATTTATTTTGTCAACATTTATACAAATGTTCTTTTGATTTCTATATAATATTCAACAATCAAATCCCAATCAATTAATAAAATACTTGAGCATTCATTTCTGCCTGTTTGTGTTTCCTCTTAAGTGCTGATAGTGTGTATAAATACATTATATCTATATGTACCAGTAGTGGCTCAGAAGCCTAATATCTCTCCCGTTTAAGGGGGAATTTCCCGTTAGGTTATAGTGCATGGGTTTTCAACTGGTGGTCCTCTGTAGGTATTGCATGTTGTCCCTGACTAGTTGAGAAACAGTGCAGTAAATGACCTGGTGACGTATGATGACGCGTCAATGTTGTCAGTTACTGGAAAGTCGGACGTCAATAACAGAAAAGGGAATTAGAATCTCAAGGGAAACTGTACCTGATTGCCTGGTTGAGTCACCATTATTAGGAAATGTGCCCATAATCAATGGCATGTGTCTGCTCGCTCATACATACGTTACAATGAATCAGTTAACATGAGCTTAATATGGAAGGTTAAGAGAACAGAATAAGGGCAACCATGGGAAAGGAATAGATCAGGGGTTCTCAATCTTTTAAATAATTACTGTTAAGGGCTTGATTTAATTCACCTCGAATTAACAAATTCAATTAAGCCCTTAACAGTCATTATTTAATTTCCCCCACACCACGCCCATACCCCCACTCCCAACACAACAGTGGTCCCCAGGTTGATTCTCAGTCAGGGTGGTGGTCCCTGGTTCAGAATCAGTTGAAAACCCCTGGGCTAGTGGTTAAGATGTTGGCTTTCCATGCGGGAGACCAGGGTTCCAAGGGTTATAAAACAGACAGAATAACAAACAGAGGAGATGCATTTATATACACAACTTGAAGCTTCACAGATGGAGAATGAGCTTGAGTACGGATGTACGAAAGCGAATAAGGGGTTTCTGGGTAGTTCTGACAGGGTATAAATAGCGCCAGGTAGATTGGTGTGTGGGCGGAGTAAAGTTGTGTTTCTCCGCCTCCTGAACATCTGTTGTTCCAACGCCATTTCATGGATATTTTTTAGTTTTTGTCGTATTCCTACAGTAAGCCAACAATTTGATGACCGGCAGCGGTTCCAGTCTCCTTTGTGTCTCCTACCGGAACCTCTGCCTACCGGTCGGCTGATCATCAAATTCTTGGCTTAGGAATGCGACAAAACATATCCACCAATTCAAGTCTCCATGGGGTGACTAATCCATAAATATTTTTTTTTGTGAACTATCCCTTTAAGATATTGGTCCCTAGGTTGTGTGTAAAATGTTATATGCAGGTTATTCAAAAATCTTAGGAGAACTATAGGGATTTTTCGAAATTATAAATATAAAAAAAGAAATAAATAAGGAATACAATTACCACAAGAGTCTCTCTAGCGCCCAATTTTGTTTTCGTGGACCAGTGATGGAGGGCCTGGCTCTGCTTATATCTGCTGATAAGCCTTCAACCTTTTGTAGTATTATGTGAAAGCATGTGTGAGTACATTCACTGATTCGTTGAGGCTTATTTTTTTCCCCTCATACAAACTTTTCTTATGGTGGTATTTTAGATATTCGTCCACTGATTGTGTTCGAGCAAGATGTAAGTGTTTTTCAAACTATTCAAAATGGCGGATCACGTGGCAGATTTGTACCTCATGAGGCATGTGTACGCAAGTTTCATGGCTGTGGTTACAAGACCCCATAATGTTAAGCATCATATCATGTATATCCTAATGTAAGAACATTAAGAGGCAGTTTACCTGGGCTGGCAGTAACAGTCTGAATGAACAGGACCAACAGAACAGCAGACACTCTCACCATGGTGCACATCCTGGAGATCAGACACAAACCTGTGAAAACAACAACAAAAAGGCATTTAGACAGACTACAGCAATGCGTAGAAAATGTAAACTGGATGAATGCAACATTCATTCAACATTCACAGATATGCCCACATCCAAGAGAATCACAAATGATTTACGGATACAAAAAGGTGCAGAACCGCCTAAACACATCAATGCCATCGGCCAATGCAATTGCCTCTCTTACCTGAATAGCAGGGCGGGAAATTGATACCATAGTGCACTTGGTGATACAAGCGAGAAATTTGGCACAGATGTCCTTCATATGACCCAAATTGATAATCAACCTCTGGCCACGCAAAAATCCTAAGATTTCAAGATGGCCACCACCGGTTTTCAAAATGGCTGCAACTGGGCCAACATTTTGGACACTTTGCTGGGGCTGTAAATCTTTGATTTCCCCCTTATTTTAATGTAGGAGAATATGTTCTGATGGTATTTCTACCAAATAAGATAAAAAATTATAATATTAGGTTCCAATATGGCGGCATATTTTCCAATATGGCTGCCGATAAATTGCATAAATGTACATTCACACGAGCTTGTAGCACATGTATTTGTATTAATTACCATACCCAGAATCAATTTATAGCACATTTTAAAGTGATTTGGTAGCTTTTTAATGACCTAGGGCAACAGACTTTTCAATATGTTCACCAATAAATACAAAAACTTATATATACTGTATATAGGGATATTTTCTCAAACAGGTGCTGACCCTTTTCTCTTTCCGTGGAAGGACAAAACTGTATGGCATCTGCTGAACGCATGAAAGAAGCAAAGACCTGATGACTTTGATCCAATAGCTCATGCATTTTTTTCAAGGGGGATCCATCTGAGGTTCTTCAACAGCTTTTTCAAGCCAAGTCTTTGTGTCTGGGTAGCTCAGTTGGTAGAGCTTTCACCTTCGGATCACATGGTCATGGGTTCAGTCAGGATCAGTGTATGAGTAGGTACGGTGAGTGTGGCGCTCCACCTCAGCAATACCAGGGGGTCTATAAGACCCCTGCGTTCTCAGCTGATACTGACAATAAGTCTCAGACTTACTTAATATGAACAAGTGCAACTGCTATGACAACAACGTCAGTATTTGAGCTGCGAATCATGATGTGTCAGATGCTATCCTCTGAGCTCTGCCTCAGATACTGACATTGTTGACATAACAGTTTCACTTGTTCAAAGACTTGGCTTGAATTAGCTGTGGGTTGCCTTTGGAAGGAGGGAAGGATCTCAGATGGATCCCTGTTCATGAAATTGCATCAGCTATTGAATCAAAGTCATCAGGTCTTTGCTTCTTTCATGCATTCAGGGGATGCCACACAGTTTCGTCCTTCCATGGAAAGGGAAAAAGGTCAGCATGGCAGACAACTTCTCCAAATTAGGTTCAACACCTTTTGCAATAAATGATAAACATATGCAAGTCATTGAGGAGTTCATAGTACTCATGTACGATAGAACTTCATAGAAGTAGTTCCTATAAGGAAGTGAATGCAAGTGAAGTGCATTCCAAGCAGGACATATACAGGGCCAGTCACTCTTGTGCAGTCCTGTTTGCCAAATTATGCCAGAAGCTGACACGATGTGGATGTAAAAAAGCATGTTCTGGACACTGCAAATGCTTTAAGTTTGGACTTATCTGCTCTACTTATAACAAAACAAAAAGTAAGCACTAAGCTTTACTAAGCTAATAAATCACTTTCAAATGTTCCATAAATGGATTCCGTGTATGGTAATTAATACACAGACATGTACTACAAGCTCATGTGGATAAACCATAAGCAGATGCATATTGGAAAACATGCCGCCATATTGGAACCTAATGTTATTTTTTATCGTACTTGGTAGAAATACCTCCAGAACATATTCTCATATATTAAAATAAGCCCCAGCAAAGTGATATAGTCCAAAACATTGGCCCAGTTGCAGCCATTTGAAAACTGGTGGTGGCCATCTTGAAATCTTAGGATTTTTGCGTGGCCAGAGGTTGATTATCAATTAGGGTCATATGAAGGACATCTGTGCCAAATTTCACGCTTGTATCACCAAGTGCACTATCGTGTATTGAAAACGGCATATTCCCGCCCTGCTAGAAGTAGAATGTGTTTGAGTATCACCTGCAAGTAAGAGCTTATATACCTACAGTATCCCAGCAACTCCCTCCTTGCTGGTGCTCCGGCATCAGCCATCAGACCTCTGGAGCTTGTTCAGAAAGCTGCGGCTCGTCTGGTGTTCAACCGCCCCAAGTTCTCCCACACAACTATCCTTCTCCGTTCTCTGCACTGGCTCCCCGTAGCAGCTCGCATTCAGTTTAAAACCCTGGTGCTAGCCTATAGAGCAGTGAAAGGAACAGCTCCTTCTTACCTCCGAGTTTTGGTCAATGCCCACACCCCTGCCCGACCACTCCGGTCTGCCACCTCGGGGCGACTGACTCCCTCGCCACTCAACGGTCCTTCTGGTCGATCGACACGGTCACGACTTTTTTCTGTTCTGGCCCCACAGTGGTGGAATGAACTTCCCACTGAAGTCAGGACAGCAGAGTCACTGCCCATCTTTCGCCGCAGGCTGAAAACCCACCTCTTCAGGAAACACTATCCTTCCTCTTTGCCTGGCCTACTTGTTGTTAACTAGTTGTACGAACTCTTGTTTTATTTTTGTATTGTTTTATTGGATCTTGTTTAGTCGATACACTTATTTGTTTTAGCTCGTGCTCATTTGATTTTGCCATTTTTGTCTCATCTGTTTAAGAAAGTAGGTAGCTGATATATTGCACTTTTACCTTAGCGCTAGGTATACTCTTGGTTGCTTGTTTTAGCAGGAAATGTACTTAAAACTTCTGGTGATTAGTAGTTTTCGTTCCCTACCTATGTTGAATACACTTATTGTAAGTCGCTTTGGATAAAAGCGTCTGCTAAATGACTGTAATGTAATGTAATGTAATGTAATCCCTGTGTCATCCTGTAACTGATCCAAGAATGTGCCAACTTGCCAATGTGCCAACGTGCCAATGGCTCTGCAATGTGCCATCCATCCTTCCTTCTGGGGGGGGAAATGACTGTTATCTGGAAATGGCCAGGATTCACTGTTATCTTCGGGTTATGTTACATGCAGTTGATCAATAATGTGCTCCAAATACATGAGTGAACTGGTGCATGTCTTGCTACGTGTGTCTTAGTGATGCCATTCATCATTAAGGCAGCTGCCATGTGAATCAGGAGGTGGAGAAGCGGTTTGGGAACTTTGGGTTCCCGGTTTTGATTCCCAGCTCCTCCTGGCTTTGTGATGAAGCATCTTTGACCGAGACACTGAACCCCTAAATGCCCCCCATGAGAGTCATACTGTACCTTGCATGGTTGCTCCATCGTCTACCACAACCATGTCACACACTCTCTGACTCTGCAGTGTGCCATCCACCATTCCTTCTGGCTGTGAATGTGTGTGTGAATGGGTAGGAAACTGGCACATTGTGAAATGCTTTTAGATAAAGGTGCTATAGAAATGCAGAGCATTTAGGCATACCTTAATACAGGCCAGATGATATACTTCTATTGTAAGTGATTACTAACAAATTATGTTTGAAAACACCCGCCCAATGATGAGGTAATGAGAATAATGCACCAGAGGCATTTATTGCACTTAAAATCGGAATCTTATGTATGTTTAACATTTGGATTGATATTATTAGTGAATACATTAGACAAACCTTAATGCAGGCTAAGGAGATATACAATACTGTGCAAAGAGGTTACGGTCCTTTGGGATGTGGGTTAAAGTGTGTGTTGCACTTCAAAATCTGGCCCTTGGTCAGAGACTGCATGAGACAGAGGTTGGGCTGAAATGCCTTTAGAATTATACCATTACTCAAGGTAAGGTGGCATTCTGGTACTTAGACCACGGCGGCAGTACAGAAATTCAGCAAATTGTTCTCCGAATTTGGATATATTTCTGATTGCTGAAGCCAAGTTGCAGCCAGGTTACAGCAGATATGTTTCTTGTTGAGGCCAGTATCTGTCTCATCTCAGCCAAGGGGACAGGGGGTCACTAATGTTTTTATTTTATTTATGGAAGATGTCATTTTATTTCTTCCTTCTATCTTGAAATAGAATTTATAATGGAAGAGGAAGAACATCAAGAACGTCAATTAATGTGCACTAGAAGCTCGGCCGCCCTTCGGGCGGCCGAGGGTCTAGCCCTTCGGGTGGCCGAGGGTCTAGTCGGGGACCGGCCTACACAGGAACGATGTAAATAGGGAATGAATGCTCCACCCTTTAAATCAAACCCCATTATACCTGTTGTCATAGGACCCGTTTTGGCCATCTGTTTGCCTGTGTCCATTTATGCCCATCTGTGTGTGCATTTATGCCCATATATGGAGCTATCTGTGTGGAAATAATCTATGATTATGAAAGATAATTGTGGATTATTATTAATGAGATAGTAATGTACTTTGTTTCAAATGTCCTGTTGGAGAAATTGGTAAGTTGGTCTAGTGGAACCTTAGCAGGCCATAATAGACCCCCTGGTGAGCTAGCAGCTTCAAAGGGCTCCTTGCATACCAAGCGGGGGAAGGTTGTGGATAAGGGACAATAGGTGGACAGGGCAGAAGGCCAGTGCTAGCCAGCCCTTGTGTGATAAGAAGCAGTACATGACCAAGCGCAAAGCCTTGTGGGTAACCAGAACTTCCTGTTGCTTAAGATCTGCCCTAAAGGCGGACCTTATGTGTGAAGTTGATATAATAGGCTGTCTGGGTACTAAACCTCAGATTCGATTGAGCTGTGCTAGGGTATGGGACCTAGTACAGTTTGCTAACAACTTGGCGAGAGAATGGATGGACTAAAGTAAGTGATAATTAACTATGTAACGATTATAACTCTGATGTGTTCATAATGGGATGAGGATTCACGTCATTTAATATTGTTGTTCTCTGTGTTTTGTTTTCTTACAGGTTTAATAACCTAACCGGTCTGTCTAAGTGATGTAACTAACGTCTGTTTATACCATAGCCTGACGCTGACTTAATGAACCAGCGCCAGGTCTATCTGTAACTGACCATGTAACTTATGTATTCGATTTATGTATTATGTGTGATTTAGTGAATAAATATCTAAAAGACAAACAGTTTGAGTGATTAGCTTAAACACCAACCTCTCTCGACCCCCTTTTTCATTGGGCTTTAGCAACCGTAGCTCACTGCTCAAGGCAGGAAGTACGTGATTTGCTACAAAAGTGAACAATCTGTGTCTGTGATATATGGACATCTCTGTATGTGTCTGGGTGTGTCCCTTTTATGCCCGTATATGGAGATCTCTGTGTCTGTCTGTGTCCATTTATGCCCATTATCCTAAAGGAGTTCGCTATAAACAATGTTGTCAGTAATGCCCTTGTCATTATCCACAATGAAAACTTTTACAGCGCTGGCTCTCTTTCCTCTAGGGAAGGCTGTGTAGAGTTGGCCATGAGCGAACACAGGTTTAGGCAAGTAGATGCCAACTCGTTCATTCTCTTGGCCCTGACCCTTATTGATTGTAACAGAGAATGCTAAGCGGATAGGGAACTGTCGTCTAATGAAGGTGAAGGGAAGCTCACCTCTGTCATAGTGAGGTATTCTTGGTAGGAAGATTGTTTCACCCCTGTTTGTGCCTACTGCAATCTCACACTCAATGACTCTGTCCATCTCTGTATCTGGTTGTCTGTGTCCCTTTATGCCCATAATGGAGATCTCTGTATCTGTCTGTGCCTTCGACTGTGTTGCAGACACAGTGCCGGTTCCCCCTTTAATGCAAACCCCATTATACCTGTTGTCATTGGACCCGTTTTTACTTTATTATGGAGATCTCTGGATCTGTCTGTCTGTTTCCCTTTCATGCCCATATATGGGGATCTATGTATCTGTTTGTATGTGTCCTTTTATGCCCATATATGGCATATATCTCTGTCGCTTTTTGTTTGTTTCTTCTTTAAGCAGAATATGCAGCCTGCATAAATCTGCATCATTCAAGTCATCATCCCAGTCCCACGCTTTGTTGCTCTTTTCTTTTTTGTAGCGGGAGAATTCAGCTTGAGTTTTTTTGGAGAACTTGTTTTTTGTTGGTCTTGTGCTGTTGATTTAGCTTGTCTTATGTTTGTCTCCCCCGTCTGCACCTCATCCAACTCAGATCTTGACTGATCCTTGTTTTCTTCAGTAAAAGCAGCACAGTTAATTAATTCTTCATCACCGATCTCATCAAAAAAACTGTCTCCTCCTCTGTCTGCTCCTCCTGTCTTCCCACCAGATGTTGACTGTTCCATCTGCTCCCCAGGAACACTGTCTCCTCCTCCGTCTGCTCCTCCTGTCTGGCCAGCAGATGTTGACTGTCCCATCTGATCCCCAGCAACAGCCTTATTAGCTTTCCATTTCGCATCCCAATCGAGTTTTGTAATTCTTTGGTTCATTTTTCTTTTTTCCTGCTCCAGTTTTTGTATATAAAGAAGGACTTGAGTCGATGTCTTGAAGGCCTGCTCCTGCAATTCCTTCCGGCTTTCCATGAACTTGCACTGATAATTTAGAAGTACCAAGTTGTTACGAATTATTTCTCCTTCACCGGGGTTTAGCTTTGGTAGCTTTTCTGGAGTACTCATTTTTTTGAGAGCTGCTTATAGACTATATGCAGAGGTCTGTCAAGAGTGCTGGACTTAGCTTAGAAGCCGGCTTATATACTTTCATCTGTCACCTCGGAGTGAGAGGAAGAAAGACTATAGTTTATGCCACACTCAGAGATTTTTTGTTGACTCATCTAGTGTATGTGATGCCTTTTATGAAGTTATGTCACAATGAGTCAGCGCTTGCTCCGGAACAGCCCGATGTCAGTCATCTCCGCATACGGAGATTCCAAACCTTTCGTGCCGGATCCGAAAAACTGTGTATCGGGTCGGGTCGATCGTTGGACAGAGTTTGGTTGGTTTGGTTGATGTTCTATAATGTCTGAATCAACTTTGTTTGCGCTCGTTTATGTGCTAAAATAGTGACTTTGAGAGCTGTTTTACCCCTCAAGTCAATGAGGAGCATATTTTGAATTATTAATTTCTAATCAATGGAGCGATTATTTTAGATTGATTGTCCACTTTTAGAGTTACATCATGGCAAGGTAACTACACAACCCAAACCTCTACAAAGTGGTCTTGCCCTTTAACAAAATCAGCATTTATTTTGTCAACATTTATAAAAATGTTCTTTTGATTTCCATTTTATCTTTTCTATATAATATTCAACAATCAAATCCCAATCAATTAATAACATACTTGAGCATTCATCTCTGCCTCTTTGTGTTTCCTCTTAAGTGATGATAGTATAAATACATTATATCTATATGTACCAGTAGTGTCTCAGAGCCTCTGCCTGATGACCAAAAGCCTAATATCTCTCCTGTTTAAGGGGGAATTCCCCTTTAGGTTATAATGCATGGGTTTTCAACTGGTGGTCAGTGGACTTAAACTTAAATGCTCTGCCTCCTGTTCTAGCTTTTTGGGGGTTTCCTGGAGCCGTAAGCATTTTTTCATACTGTGGACGCAATGGTGTTCTGGCTGGTTTATAGGGCTCGATGAGTTCTTTGAGATATACTGGTGCCTGTCCATTGAGAGCCTTGTATGTGAGGAGGACAACTTTAATCTCTATTCTGTATTTAACCGGGAGCCAGTGCAAAGAGGCCAATGAAGGAGTGATATGATCTCTTCTTCTGGTTCCTGTCAGTGTGCGCACAGCGGCATTCTGGACTAGCTGCAGGTCAAACGTGACTCGCAGATTCTTTACAGTGGCCCTGGAGGTCAAGGTAATACCATCTAGGGTAAAATTCTCATCGGCTAATTTATCTCTGAGGTGCTTAGGGCCAAGTACAATAACTGTACAATAACAGTTTTGTCAGAGTTGAGGAGTAGGTAATTACGGGTCATCCAACTCTTGATGTCTATAAGACATGCTTGAAGTTTAGCCAGTTGATCTGTTTCATATGGCTTCATCGATAGATAATATAATTGTGTATCATCTGCATAACAGTGGAAATGTATAGAGTGTTTCCTAATTAGCTCACCTAAAGGAAGCATATATAGAGTAAATAGTATTGGTCCAAGTACAGAGCCTTGTGGGACTCCGTATTTAACCTTTTTCACATAACGAAGGTGTATCGTTAACGCTTACAAATTGAAATCTGTCAGACAGATAAGACTCAAACCAGTTCAATGCAGCACCCTTAATGCCAACCAAATGCTCTAGTCTCTGCAACAAAATATGGTGATCAATAGTATCAAATGAAGCACTGAGGTCCAACAAAACCAGTACAGAGAGAAGGTTGTTATCTGATGCAATCAGGAGGTAATTTGTGACCTTCACCAATGCCGTCTCAGTGCTATGGTGTGCTCTGAATCCTGACTGAAAAGCTTCAAATAGCTTGTTGTTATGTAAAAAGTCACATAACTGCTTGGCGACTGCTTTCTCAAGGATTTTAGAGAGAAATGGAAGGTTCGATATAGGTCTATAGTTAGCCAAAATGCCTGAGTCGAGAGTAGGCTTCTTGAGGAGAGGTTTGATGACAGCTACCATAAAGGACTGTGGTACGTAGCCCGTCACCAGAGACATATTGATCATATCGAGTAGGGATGCACCAACCGGGGTCAGGACCTCTTTAAGTAATCTAGTTGGGACTGGATCCAAGAGACAGGTCATTGGTTTGGAAGATGTGATCATTAAAGTAAACTCAGCAGGCCTGACACACGTTGTATCTATTAGCATTGTCTTACTGTAATTGTGACTAGTGTAATATTTTAACACTGTACTTGTTTACACTGTAATATTTAACACATGTCTTAGTTACTGGTAACTAGATGGTGCAATAGAAAACTATAGTAGCAGAATGTGGACTGCTCTGGACTTGAGCTGGAAAATAACTACTGGTGACAAGCTGGTACAATAAAAAAAAATAACAGTCACCGCCTGTGTTGTGAACAACGGTAGATAATGCTGTTATAATGTCTCCATCTAGTGGTACATCTCTGTTCTTGCAACCAGGAGTAAACACTTAAATGATGATTGATTGTGTGTGTGTGTGTGTGTGTGTGTGTGTGTGTGTGTGTGTGTGTGTGTGTGTGTGTGTGTGTGTGTGTGTGTGTGTGTGTGTGTGTGTGTGTGTGTGTGTGTGTGTGTGTGTGCGTGCGTGCGTGCGTGCGTGCGTGCGTGCGTGCGTGCGTGCGTGCGTGCGTGCGTGCGTGCGTGCGTGCGTGCGTGTGTTTTTGACAGTTTTTGACTGGTTATTATGGTTGTGCTCTCAGTGCATTACTGTGTATCATCTACTGTCAAATACATTTTGACTTTTCAAAGGGATATTGATAATAAATATGTTTACAATGCTATTATTAAGTCTTGTATGGCATTAGCAGTGTTGGGGGTAACAGCGTTCAAATTAACGCCGTTAATGTAACAGAATACTTATTTGGGTAACGAGTAACCTAACAGCGTTAGTTTGCAATTAGGGTACTCGGTTACTAGTTACCTTTTCCAAAAGTAATGGCGTTACTTAGTTACATTTAAGACCTAATTTGTTGCCACAAATGAAAAGGAAAATCCATCCGACACATTTGCGAGGTTTCCTGATCAATGAGCTGAAAGCATTAAGCATTAATATATTGGATTTGTCATTGTTTGAAAGAGGGTCTAATGCTATACTGGATTCGGCCCTGACGCGCGCCAGTAAGTCGTCCATAGTGGTCACTGTCGGGGGCTGGTGGCATACAGTAGACATACTGTAGATAGGACCTCTGGAGACATTTGTATTTGGCAAATGAGTACAACACGTGCGTCTTGGCTGCATATAGAAGTTACTATGTTTTTTTGGCTCATCCAATGGGTCACATTTCAGCCACTATCATTTTTCCATCTAGCTTGTTAAAGGTAGATTATGAAGTCTCTTTGTTCATACAGCCACTATCGTCTTTCCTTCTTACATTTCAAGTGCTTATTATTTCCTTGTTGCAGGACATTTCTATGGTTGTTGGTTCATCCAAGGGTCATATGGTTACTCTCAGTCACAAAGAGGTACAAGCATAGCTGTACATTTTGGTCAGATTAGTCCATCTGCTTTGCATAGTTGGATCTATGAATTATATCATAAAGTCAACAACATTTCAGCACAAACCACACACACAAACACACACACACACACACACACACACACACACACACACACACACACACACACACACACACACACACACACACACACACACACACACACACACACACACACACACACACACACACACACAGGAGTGGGCACCAGGAGGCCTTAACAATGGTGATTAGGCAGGAAGTCATAGCTTCATAGTCCAGTGCCTGGACAATAGGTCATGTGTCCTTGACCATGGCATTGTAGCAAACACTTCCAGAGTGTCTGTAACAGATAAAAGTGTTTGTCAAAAAAAACAAGCTCCCTCAAAGCTCGGTCTCTGATCGCCATATATGCGTCATCTGAATTCAGTCTCGTAAACACTCCAGTCCATGGATTGAGGCGACCCTCCAGCATGGGTGCTGTGCTGCTTCAAACATATTATTGCTGTTGTACTTGTTTAGATTAGATGCATGTCCTTTTTGTAATTGATTATTTTTTGCTAGGTAGATGTATAGAATGGCCTGACCAGGGACTGGGGTCACAAATTAGCCTTGGCTATAAGCCCGACATACAATGCAACGGGAAGACCTTTTAGGTTGCGCGCGCGTGCATGAAGATTTTTTGCGCGGTTCTGGGCGGATTGGGTTCGTTTTTTTCCCAGTTTCTTTATTTTGGTTTTAGGGTTAGGATTAGGGTTAGGTTAGAGTTATGATATTTAATTCATATTTTTGCCTGATTTTACCGATTTATTATCAAAAAAAAGAATTTCTTTTTTTGATGGGGGGGGGGGCGGGTACCTGGGGGGTACCCGCCCCCACCAGCACCCCTACTTCCCGCGGTACTGTCCCCGTCAAAAAAAATCATGAACATAATTAAAACAATTCTAAAGTCTGGGAGTGAGGTTGAAAATGTTGACTTTAGGGAAGGGGTGATGAATGGACTGCTTTTACACCTGAGTAATTGGGGAGCGTGGACACAGACAGGGACATTAGGTCTCCCTGTTACACTGATGTTACATGGCCTACTTAATCACAACACAAGGTAAGGTTTTTGACACATACGTATTGATATGCAATAACGTGCCTTCAAAGAGATGCAATAGATACACGCACGTGTCACACACACACACACACACACACACACACACACACACACACACACACACACACACACACACACACACACACACACACACACACACACACACACACACACACACACACACACACACACACACACACACACAGATGACTAGTGTGACTCTAACCTAGCGTCTCTATATGAACAGCTTTTTCTTGTTTTGTCATTTGGACGTCTCCCAAAGTGAACTTCATGGGTAATTGAGCTCAGACAAACATCACATGACTCTGGCCAGATAGGATTCATTTTCATGTAGTTTTACTTCCTTATCATCTGTAGAGAGACATTTAAACCGGTGGTTCTCAAACTTTTTCATGTCAAGGACCCCCAAATTGACACTTATTACCCCACGGACCCCCATTTGAAAAGATAAGCCAGGGACCCCAATAAGAGAAGGTTTTTATGGCTCTCTAGCAGTGATTCTCAACCATTTTAATTTCAAGGACCCCCAGTTTGACATGCATTAGGCTACGGACCCCCATTTAATGGCATTTATACCTCTGGGACCCCAATTCATATTGTAAAATCAATGTTAATTTAACTCTGAGAGTTTGTACACACTCAGAGTTACAGACCCATAAGGGTCCATTTGGTTCCTGTCCATCATTTAGCTGGGGACCCCCTGGAACCCCCTCAAGTACCCCTAGGGGTCCCCGGACCCCACTTTGAGAACCAATGACTTAAACCATAGAACATTAACGATGAAAATAAACCGCTCACAAAATGTAAGGAAACTTGAATTTGGGCCATTATATCTCCCCTTTACTAATACCATTCAGTAAAGTGTTATATATCATTTTTATCGTTGATTAGTCTCCTTTACAACGAGGTACAGCTTGTAAGCATCGGGCATTCATGGAATGAGCAACACAGGCAAACGTGTGGGTAGCGCCGAGCAAAAATGTGCCAAAATCACCCAATATGCTTTTGCTGGTAATCGCTCTTGTTTTGAGCGACCTGCCAGCACACACCTGCTGAGAGGTGGGTTCTGCAACTTTGCGTTCTGCAACATGGGTTCTGCAACTTTGCTGAGTTTGTGTATGCTCCAAGCAGCAACACTGCCCCCATGGAAAGATGCCACGTTTGTCCCTTCAGGATAAGGCCCGTGCAATAGGGCAAGTGAAGCTGGTGTTCCGTTACGCAGATTACGCATTATTTGATGTCAGCCCTGGTAGCATTTGCAGGCCGGTGTGTGCCAGTCAAAGGTGTGTGTCTGGCACCTGAGCATGGGCCCTGCAACTTTGACATCTGTCTTTGGTACCGTTGTGCAAATCTTGCCTGTAAATCTATGGTTCCTCAGTGAAGCAAGGGGTCTGGGTTGTTGTCTTCCTTGTTGACTTCACCAGTCTCACAGAACTTAATCCTAAGTTTGGAAATGGTACCAGGGCTAACACCAAATAATGCTGTCACTCTGCATAACGGAACACCAGCTTCACTTGCCCTGTTGCACGGGCCTTATCCTGACAAAAGTGGCATCTTTCCATGGGGGCAGTGTTGCTGCTTGGTGCATACACAAACTCAACAAAGTTGCAGAACCCATGTTCAGGTGCCAGTCACTCACCTGTGAGACAGTCACACACCTGTGACTGGCACAGACCTGAAGCCCATTGAATGTCATGAATGTCACAACATTGAATGTCAGCAGAAAAGTCTAACAGGCCATTTTGGCACATTTTTGCTCGGCGCTACCCACACGTTTGCTTGTGTTGCTCATTCCATAAATGCCCGATGCTTACAAGCTGTACCTCATTGTAAAGGAGACTAATCAACAATAAAAATGATATACAACACTTTACTGATTGGTATTAGTAAAGGGGAGATATAATGGCCCAAATTCAAGTTTCCTTACATTTTGTGAGCGGTTTAGTCACACCATCACCGACGTTGTGTATATTTTATCCAAATAAATATATATTTGGGGGTCCTTGAGATGAAAAGATGTGAGAAACACTGCTCTACACCACAACATAATCATATTTGAACTGGGGACCCCCCACCCTGACAAGCACTTGGAATTGTAGGCATTACATTTAGTTTGATTCAGTTCCACAGATAAACATTGTGAAAATAGCCGATCTACAAGTTCACAACGCCTCGAAGTGCGAGGCGTTGTGAGCCTGTGTGTGTTTGTGTGTGTGTGTGTGTGTGTGTGTGTGTGTGTGTGTGTGTGTGTGTGTGTGTGTGTGTGTGTGTGTGTGTGTGTGTGTGTGTGTGTGTGTGTGCGCGCGCGCGCGCGCGCACACACACACACACACACACACACACACACACACACACACACACACACACACACACACACACACACACACACACACACTTCATGGGTAATAACACCTTCTCTGCATCCTCATGTTTGGTTGTTATTGAGCTCAGACAAACATCACATGACTCTGGCCAGATAGGATTAATTTTCATGTAGTTTTACTTCCTTAAAAATATATATATCATCAGTACACTGACTGCTATTTCTGTCTCTTAACAACTTAAAGGACAACTTTGTTTTTTTACAACCAATGTTTATGTTTTAGATTGTAATTAAAGTAAATAAAAGATGAGTGTTAAAAATTTTAAATTTACTGCTTTCTATAGTTTTAGCAATTTTCACAATCTTTTTTACAGTGTTTTCACAGTGGGCGGGGGCATTCTGTCCGGTGGCTAAATATGTATTTTTTTAACACATTAACCCGGCGTTTTCTTTATTATTATTTACAGTAGCTCTTCTAGCCCCCAATAACTCACATCTGGCCATCTCAGACAGCCGGACCTTTTTCATTGTGTAAAAAAGGCATATTTAGCCACCGGACAGAATGCCCCCACCCACTGTAAAAGATATCGCAAAAAATGCTAAAACTATAGAAAGCAGTAAATGAGAAAAAAATTACACTCATCATTTATTTACTTTAATTACAAGCTAAAATATAAACCTTGGTTGTAAAAAAACAAAGTTGTCCTTTAACCCCATGAAGACCTGAGGCCCATTCAAAAAAAGGCTCAAGGACCCCCAAAATTATAAGTATTTGGCCGCGTACCCCCCCTATCCTCAAAAACCTTTTGTCCCAGGACCCCCAGAAGCAAAGATTTGAGTTTAAAATTTTCGCTTTCACAAACATTTAAAGATTTGCAAACATTTTAACGATTTTCAAAAATAGCAGATGTAAAAGCTTCTAGCGCGGCACAAAGTACCCCCCTCACCCCCTAAGGACCCCTCTTTGAGAACCAATGTGCAACAGTATCTATAGTTCATAGCTTAAATCTAAAATGACACAGATGCTTTCCCATGCAGATTGAATGGGTTAAACATATCACTTTTGGGGTCCTTGACATTAAAAACACTGATCCACACACACACACACACACACACACACACACACACACACACACACACACACACACACACACACACACACACACACACACACACCTTTTGTATACGAAAACAGCAGATCTACACCATCATAATGCATCACTTTGTGCAAATCTGCTGGCTTGTACATCTGAGATGAGTAAATCTTTGAAAAATATATAATTTATATATATATAATTTATATATATAATGGGTAATAATCTTTGTATTTTTTTAACACAAATCTTCACTTCTAGGGGTCCCCTGAATCAAAACATTTTCAGATGGGGGTCCGCAGTCAAATAAATATCAATTTGGGGGTCTTGGACATGAAAAAGTTTGAGAAACACTGCTCTACACCTCAAAATAGTCATATTTGAACTGGGGACCCCCCACCCTGACAAGCACTTGGAATTGTAGGCATTACGTTTGATTCCACAGATAATCATTGTGAAAATAGCCGATCTACAAGCTCACAACCACACCTCGAAGTGCGAGGCGTTGTGAGCTTGTAGATCGGCTTTTTTCACAATGTTTGCTTCTTTCATAGTGTGTCGTGTGTGCGTGTGGCTGCGCACACACACACACACACACACACACACACACACACACACACACACACACACACTTGAGCTCGACCAAACATCCGATGACTCTGGCCAGATAGGATTGTTTTTCATGTAGTTTTGCTTCCTTAAAAAGATTATATATCATCAGTACACTGACTGCCATTTTTGACTCTTAACAACTTAACCCCATGAAGACCTGAGGCCCATTCTACAAATGTTTCTTAAAATCCTAACAGTTGTCTGAAGAAAAACGTATGTGGTGCTCAAACTTCTCAAGGACCTCCAAAATTAGAAGTATTTGGCCGTGTTAGAAGTATTTGGCCGTGGACCCCCCCCCCCCCCCCCCCCATCCTCAAAAACATTTTGTTCCAGGCACCCCCAGAACCAAAGATTTTAGTTAAAAATGATCACTTTCAAAAACATATACAGTGTATATAAAGTGACACGCTGTGAGCTTTAATGTGATCTGTTCTGATCTGTTGGCTAACAGATCCAGCTTTTACTTATGATGCTTGCAATAACACTTTAAGCCACAAGATGGCAGCATGCTGAAATTAAGATTAAAACCACACTAAGCTAAAATAAACCATGTATTAAAACTTCAAAAGTGTTCACGTGGACAGAGTGTCTATATACGTGCTCAGGAAGTTGCAAAACCAGACAGCATTGCGAAACCAGACAGTATTAATCGATGAAAGTTGAAGGAAAGTTCAACTGATGAAAGATGAACCAGGATGTTGGAACAGATGGCATGACCGATGGCGAAATCTAATAGTTTTCTAGAATCGCGTGACTTGGCTAAAAGTTTCACTCACGCCCAGAGGAGTACACAAATTAACCCAACGGACTGATTGGCTTAGCCAAGGGACCCCCCACAGGGAGGAGACTGGCAGAGCCAATTAGGAAAAAGACTCCCCTCGATTGTGAAAAGTATAAACGAGCTTGCACGCCGACGGGGAGACAGAATTCTCCAACTACTAACTTGCTTATCCGGTTGCTGAGCGCGTTCCTTAAAGACTGCTGTTGAACTGAACTGAACTGACCGTTCGTGATACCACAGGCTTGTACTTTTCATTGACATTTATATTGTATTCTGAAAATAACATTGCGGTATGTGTTATCTTTAATTCATATGCCATCTAAAAAGGGCTAACCTTATACAATTGTTTCTGTCTCCATGAACTGCGTGACCAACGGACAACAGTCATGGTGCAGCAACAGTTGGCGACCCAGACGTGATTCGTCCGGACCACAGTGAGTGGATGACCATCCGGTCTATTGACCCCGTTCCAGGCTTTATACAAGGTATCTGGTGGCACTGATCAAGGGTTCCCTGTAAAACAAAGTAAGCACATGTTCTGTGTAACAGTTAGAACTAGAGAACAAAGCGGGGCTTGCAACTCACCTTGTTATGCTCCAAGGGTTATTTTTTTATAACGAACAGGTACTGTAGTATACAACGTTTCGACCCTTCCGGTCTTTTTCAAGTGTAACAAAAAACTAGATATATCTTTTTATACGAAAAATGATAAGTTGGTTATCAGCCCCACCTGGTGATTAGGGGTGGTACCAAGACTTTTTAGAACATTCTAGAATATTTATTTTTTTAAATACTTCTTTTATACTATATATATATATATATATATATATATATTAGAGGTGTAACGATATAGTAACTGCATCGAAAAATCGTTTTGAATCTTCAACGATCTACTATATCGATATGCAAACAGCAAAATATCGTATCGTTTGACTTTGTATCGTATCGAATCGTTTTGCAAAGCAAATAATCGTATCGAATCGTTTGGCAATGCAAATAATATATTTTATCAATACAAAGTACTTTTAAGAAGAAAAAAGAGAAAGAGTGCTTTATATCTAGTATCCAGGTATTTATTTTTCACACAGATTTTTTGGGTAAATAAATAGTTACTATATCGATTTTAAATCATTTAATCGAATCATATCGTTCTAAATTAACCTGTCCTGTATCGTTCATGTATCGTATCGACTAAATCACTGAATCGAAACGTATCGTATCGTTCTAAATTAACCTGTATCGTTCATGTATCGTATCGACAACCAAGTATCGTGATACGTATCGAATCGCTGTTAAAACGTATCGTTACACCCCTAATATAATATATATATATATATATATATATATATATATATATATATATATATATATATGTATATAAAAACAGTAGTAGATAAAACTCATTAGACCTACAAACAAGTCCTACAAAAATCTGAGTTATTTTTGCTAAATACTTTCAGAAAAATATAATTTTGACCCGGTCCAGATCCTAGTCAGAGAAAACAAAAAGGAATAACCCAAAATAAAAAGTTTTAAAGACTCTACATATAACCATTGGCTTATTTATAGATAAGGCCTAATATCAAAGTCCTCATTGAGTCCTGTTGGTGCCATAGTTTTGAGATAATGGATCCACCATACTTCCCTCCTCAATAGGAGATTATCTATATCTCCCCCTCGTCTCGGAAGATGTACTTTCTCTATTCCTATAGTGTCTTAAAGATGAGACATTGTGGTGTGCCTTTTTAAAATGTAAAGCTACTGGGCTTTCTCTATTCCCATTACGTATGGTACTCCTGTGTTTTTAAAGCCCGTGTTGTCTTACCAACATAGGCTTTACCACATGGACACCTGAGTATGTAGATTACATGATTCGTTGTACATGTTATTTTGCCTCTTATTTTTTCTCTTGCCCCATTGATGGGTGATAGAAAAAAAAATGCATTTTTCTGTAAAGTGACACTGAGCACATGAACCACAACGTCGGTTTCCATCTGGCAGGTCATCTAAAAAAGTTTTTTTTAGGAGGCAGATCAGATTTGACCACCATGTCTCTGTATATGTGATCTCTTGTATAATAGTCTAGGGGGGATCTGAAAAGACTTATCCAAAGATAAGGATCTGAACTGAGAAGATGGCAATGTTTTTTTTTTAATCATTTTCTTAAAAAGGTTGCCTACAGGTGAGTATTGTGTAACACACACTGTATAGGTTGTGCAGAAGTAGTTTTATTTTTTCATAGATTGTAAGCACTCTTCTTGTTTTTTTTGGCATACTTTCAACGCTGCCTTGTCTACAATGTGCTGTGGGTACCCTCTTGTTTTGAACATGGTTTTTAAAGTATCTGTCTGTTCCTGAAAAAAACATGTCTGTATTACAGATTCTACTTATCCTATAGGGCATAGCAGTAGCGGCCATTTTCTGGTTCCACAAAAAAAAGCCAATGCATTTTCACATAGAGATTTCCAAAAATAATGATATCAATTATTTTAAGCCTAGAATCAAATCATATGTATTTAACCCCAGTCTGTAAAAAGTCCTGCGATGTACTGTACTTGCTCTGTTCGTTTTAGTCAATGATGACTATGTCCTTTAATTCCTAGGCTTCTTTATTTATATCAACCAGTGAACCACATGTGTACAATGTTTGTCAGAAGCATGAACTCTACTGTATATAGAACTCACTTCCTGTCTCTTTGCATTCATTATATAGGTACTGACACTACTGACACCTTGTGGCTACAGACAATAGATCATGATCATAGCCTCAGACGAGTTTTATAAGAAGTTGATACTTATTTTATTCTTGTTTCCCCAGATCCTCCGGTACGATTTTCATAGGACAAGGTGAGTAAAGTGGTGAATGATTTAGAAATTGTAGAGGAGTGAATGGTGAGGCGCACTGCATTACACAGATAGACATTGTTTGGTATGATAAATTATTGAACATTTCATCGACGGGTCCTGAGTCCGGGACGATGCTGGGAATGTCTAATAATCTATCAAGGAGTTAACCATATAACTTGACCAAACAAATCCCATTCACTAGGACTGGATTGGGGAGGGCATTGTTAGAACATCACTGACTATTGACTTCTCTAAGAAGAACACCTTATTGGCTTGCCACAAAACTGAGGACCCCCACCACTCAAATAGCAGAGAGTGGCTCCAACCTCTTTTTGTGAGCGGAAGTAGCCAAAGGTAGTTGCTTAGAGTTAAGACCTGGGCAACCAGGCACATAGAACTGGAAAATACGGGTTGGGTATTAGACGTCTGTTTTTTGTGTAGACCTAATTTCACCGGGTTAGATTCTGTCTATATTGTAGACTGAATCTAGCCGATTGAATTTAATCCATTATTCCCTTGATTTTAAAAAAACAACTGTAAGTTGCACAACTGATGTCCAATTATTGGACTAAAATAATTTGAATAGCCATTGATCAAAATACAGTATAGTTTAGATTTAGCCTCGATCTAAACGTTTAAATCAAAATCATGTATCAACGCCTAGATTTAGACCAGTTTTAAAACATTTATTTTAGTCATGTTGTTTGAAAACGTTTATTTTAAGATGCTAACGTTATGTTTCAAAATGATTAGATCTCACTATTATAGCTAAATAAAGCAGTTTGCATTAATGGTGATATAGGCAAAAATATTTTTGAAAAATGTATAAATAAATAGCAAAAATAAGGGCAGTTTGCACTAATGGTGATAGGGTAATAAAAACTGAGGAACGAGTGAAAGCCATATAGACTGGGAGCCAGGCCCAGCCCTCAGGATGTTCTCTGCTAACTTTTTTTCACTATTATTTCCTATTAGCATATACCTTGGGCCATCACAAGTTCATACTGAACACCCCCAACTCAGGGCCGTTTGGCCTCAGGGGCGCCAAAACACCTTCTTTGGTGCATGTTTCTGGCAAAATGGTGTTAATGGCAATATTAATTTACTAAATTGTCTTACACATAATGAAATTCGGCCTACATCCACTTAAATATGACCTACATGTCATGTGTAAGACAATTTATGTAATTTTAGTAACTTATAATTGCTATTACATAATTTCGTCAGATGGCTCGAGTTGGGGGTGTTCAGTATGAATGGCCCAAGGTATATGCTAACAGGAAATGGTGAAAAAAAGTTAACAGAATATCCTGAGGGCTGGGCCTGGCTCCTGGACTAATAGAGTTATAATGGTGAAAGCAGTACCAAACCGCAGATTGTTTTTGGAGGTCGGCTTATTTCTCTCACGAAACTTAAAACTCAAAACTATTTACAAACTATAGACCAATCTCATTGCTTTCACAGATTTCAACAATTCTAGAAACATATTTGTAGACAGATTGGATCACTTTGTGTTAAGAAATAACCTCTTAACAGAGAATCAATACGGTTTCAGAGCCAACAGATCGGCCGCAAAGGCACTAATTGAATTAACAGAAGAAATCATTAGTAATACTGATAAGATGTATACAGCAGGAGTTGTTGTAGATTTAAAGAAGGCTTTTGACACTTTGGATCACGATATCCTCCTAAAGAAAAAGGACAAATATAGGTTCAGAGGGGTTGTGTCAAATTGGCTAAAAAGCTACATAAAAGACAGAACCAGTTTGTCCAACTTGGACTGCAAATAAAGCTGTGGAACAATTACATGTGGTGTCCCTCAGGAGTCTTCTTAAGCCCAAAACTATTTGATATATCAATGATTTGTGCCTGTTATCAAAAGGTACTGAAATGTGTATTATTTGCTGATGACAAACATATTGTACAGGGGAAGACATCTAGCAGCTTAGGGAGATTGTAACAACAGAAATGGGTAAATTAAAACATTGGTTCAATAAAAATAAGATATCCCTAAATTTAAATAAACAAAATGCATGATGTTTGGAAACCGGCAGATAAACAGACATCCTCCAGTTGATGATAAACATTTCAATAGAAAGAGTATATGAAAAAAATAATCTTAGGGGTCCTGTGCTGGCTAAGAGCATCTCAGTTATAAGTAGAGCGAGAGATGTACTAAATCTTAAGTCATTGCACACCCTCCACTGTGCAATAATATTAACATATATGCACTACTGCTCGGAAGTATGGGGTAATAGACAATACATTCACTAGTTACACTTAAAAAAAAAGAGCAACAAGACTAACAACATAGGCTATCGGGACCACACACACAGATTGTTTCTGGAATCACAATGTCTTAAAGTTTAATGACCTAATAAAGTTTAAAACTCTGCAGGTAATGCATAGAGCTAGATATATCCAACTTCCTGTAAAGGTATGTAGTAACTGGAGCTAATAATATGCTTGACTATGCCACCTCCCGCTTGTGGAGGGGGCAGGAGGAACCCCTAAACCTTAGAATGTTCAACACGGTGTAATATGACCAACTTCCCTTAAACGGGAATAATTTACCTGAGGCAGTTTGTGTAAAAATAGAACATACTTTATTAAACAACTATGTAATACAAGGAGTATTACTATATCAGGCAATGGTCAGTAAGGCAAAGATGTTATCAAATAAAGTGACAAGTTAGTTATTCTAATAGGGAAGGGTGGGTCGGCCCGTACACACAGTACTACCAAGGTAACTATTGGGGAAAGAGGGGGACAGGCCTGGCACCAAACTCATGCAATAAAACAAAGTAATCAATACAAAAACATAATAATGATATAATACTTTATTGTCAGTTCACTGAAATTTGTCTTGCAACCCAGCAGCCATGTATGCAGCACAAATACAAATACAAGTTACAATGAATGTCACAGGTACGAGTACACAGTTACTAAAAACAAGGCACGCTTGGTCACAGTGCAGTGCACCGGTCATGCAGTGTCAGGAATTAACTTACACACCAATAAAACTAAGGTCCCACAGTGCAGTCCCAAGAGTGGAAAGTTAGCCGTGTGTAACAGGGCGGACCCGGCCTTGAACACGGTTACACTGTAACATAAGGAGAGGAGAGAAAAACGATTAAAACCATATGTCACCATGAAGGAAATCTATGCCTAACGTACCTACTATCAAATGAATGAACTCAAAATAAACAATAAATCAAAGTAAAATTAACAGTGGAAACAGTGGCTGGACTGGTCCCTTTAAGGAAACAGACAACACATTAGCTGCCCTAGTATTGCCCTAGTATTTCAACATAATGCAAAAACTATTCAAATCATTAAAAAGAACAAACAGCATAAACCTACTTTGATTTGCGGTGAATGCACACAATGCAGCACAATGCAGGGACAAGGGCGGGGGACAATTCCAGCAACACAGCTACAAGATAGTGATGTTACAAAACTAAAAATACATTAAAATACACAAAGAGGCATACACTGCGTCTAGGTCCACTTGGTTATAGCCTCTTTCTATGAAGCGGTTGGTGAGAAAATTAATACATTTGAATAAAACACAACAATGTTGATAGAAATTAAAGTGCTATAGGCATGGTAGCATCCATGTGCTCAAACAGTAGGCTAACAAACAAAGTAGTAGCATGTGCTCAAACAAACAATAGGCTAGCAGTAGCATTAGCTGCAACAGACAAAAGGGTAGCCTTACACATGGTTATGATGTGCTACACAAAGTTGAGCTTTGGCCTACCATGCTTTCTCCTTCACCCTTCATGAGAGGGGAAACACCATCCTCTGCAGCAGAGTCAAATGGCTCTCTAGTGGGAGGAACTAGACTTTTATACTTCCTGGTCATGTGACTAGGTCAGGTGCAGTAGGTGCACCATTCACCTAGATTCCGACACGTACAACATACATTTCTGGATAAGGAGGGGGGCTACAACCTCAGGAGACCACTGAACTTTAAATGACATGTGATGCGAACTAATCTGAAAATAATGTGCATCTCTTCGTATGGTGTACAGTAACTATATGGAATCAATTAGAGAAGGAACTACAGTACAGTATAAACATTAAGCAATCTTTGAAAATCTTTGGGGAAAAAATCTCAGGAAAAAATCTTGGGGGAAACAAAAGAACTCTAAAACACTAAAAGAACTGAAAAACGTTAATAAAAACTATGCAAACTAAGCAATATATGTATCTTTATACTCAAAAAAGCACAGTATACAGCATTACAGATAACATAAGGAGAACATAGCTCTGGTCCATAGCCTAGAAGGAGTTCTCCTTAAGGCTATGGAACTTTCGAGCCTTTGCGCATGCCTCTCGTCTCGTCTGCAGTAAAAATAAAAAATACACTTAAGCTACTCACCAAAACAAAGACGGTTTTATGGAGTTGAAAGCCAACTCTACTAAGTGAGAACACTCTGAGCCCCCCACCTCACGTCTAAAATACACTTTTTGTCCAAAATGGTTGTAGTTAATAATGAATGGCTCAAGCTGCTCTCAGAGCCCTTTTTAAGTACAGGTGATGGCCCAGACCCCGACCCCTGGCTCCCAGGAAGACAAAGGCATATATCTGCATCGCTATGGGCGAGGGGTGCTCTGCTGAATGGATACGTGGCGATTGGCTACCTGCCCGTGAATGAGACAGGTATTGCTGCAGACTGCAGTCTCATGTCTCACCCCTCTCGTGTCAGCACATGGGAGGCGGAGAGAGAGAGAGAGAGAGAGAGAGAGAGCGAGCGAGCTTGCAAAGCAGAGGATTTGAAATGTGCCTAATTTTTCGGTGATAATTAATGAACTGCTGTGTCATTATCAACCGGTCAGGATGTCCGGAGAGATTTATTTTTTCCGGTCTTTGTCCCTATTAAAAAACGGTCAAAACCGGCAAGACCGGAGACTGTGTGCAGTCTGGATGGATGCGCTGTGAGGCGTGTAAATTAACGAAAACGAACAAAAAAGGGGGGGAAATATATTTGTTATTTACTTTTGTTTATTATTTACTGTTAATTATTATTATATTTATTTTATTTTATTTCTTTATTGAAAATATTACCAGGGGTTCAACCTTACCCTTTTTTCAGGGACTTTGACAATTATTATTATTGATATTATGATTATTATGATTACTATGAATGTTATTGTAATATTATTGTAAACATAAACCAAACGAAGGAATTGTATGTACATATATGTATATACATACATATACATATATATATATATATATATATATATATATATATATATATATATATATATATATATATCAGGGGTCGCGCTAGGATTTTAATCTGCCGGTCCCAATGTCCGGAAGGATTCAAATTTACCGGACATCTGACAAAAATAACGGTCATAATTATTTTTATGCATTAATGACAAGCAGGTGCGTAAATACAGCATAACACTTAGGCCTACAGCATTATATTTTGGATTGAGCTATTTGAACATGAACCATCATAATATACACATTTTATATAGCAGGGTCATCGAACACAAATACATTAAGTACCTACATTACCATTTGCGCATGCTGCGTGCGTAATGGTTTCTCAATAATCAATTGCGTTTGTATGCATTTTCTAATCAAAGGGCACTGCACAAAATTGGGCATTTCAAATTAATCCTTCATAACGTGGCTCAGCTGACCTGTTAGGGCAATAAATTATAGACCACTACTCACTCACAGGAGGAGGTTATGCTGTATATGTAGCCCCCACAGTCAAATTAGCCAAGAACCGGCGTGCAACAGACCTGCCAATCGGGCTCAGCCCTATTGGCATGACTGGTAACATGTCGGACTGGCGAGTGGGACCCAGCTCACTGCGTTCCACTACAATCTGGCGTAGTCGGCAGGACGAGGAGCGTAATATCCTCGCGTGAGGGACATGAGGGACGTCGTGTACGGTGGTCCGCGGCGTGAAGTGCGAAGCGCGAGGACGCGCTCCAAAGATCGGGGGGGGGGGTGATTATAGCCCCCACAGTCAAATTAGCCAAGAACCGGCGAGCAACAGACCTGCCAATCGGGCTCAGCCCTATTGGCATGACTGGTAACATGTCGGACTGGCGAGTGGGAGCCTCGGGTTCAATCCCAGCTCACTGCGTTCCACTACATATAGTTAGACAGAGGATGCTGTCCGTGCGTCTATTGGGACAGCCGTGGGAAAGTTGATGAGTTGTGAGAATCTTGTCGTCTCCACATAGAGCTATTCAGTTCAAAGTGGTAACGTAGAGTTAAAAATAGGTCCACGATTATGATTAACGTCATGTTTCACCTCGTTGCCATAGTTGCAGTAGCCTATAGCTGTTGTGAAGAGTATTTACGCATCTGTGTTAGATTTCATCTTCAACCTGCACTGTTGTTAAACTGTAGGGCAACTTGCCAACTTTACTCACAAGTGCCCTTGTATTAGCCTAGTATCTGTGACATATTCTAACTCGTAATGATACAACTTGTGTGTGACTGGCTGTTAAATACACAACTTTATATAATGTAACTTGTAAGCGGACCGCGGACTGCCGAGACCGCTGTCTAGTGCAGCACATTTTACACTGGTTATTATTAACAGGTAATAGGTGTAACCTAACAGCGGGTGACAAACTCTGTTCTTGCTACCGCTCTCTCTCTCTCTCCCAGAAACACGTGACTCCATAGTCTAAACCAGTTGTGCATGATTGGCCAATACGCTTGTGCAAGGACGCGCTGTGATTGGCCAGTAGCCACTTTGAGTGACAGTTGGGGCAAACGCTCTCACCAAAACATTATTTACTATTCTGTCCCTATCGGTACATAACTCGAACGGCGCTGAGTCGACTAGCAGACCATCGGCCGGTCGACGCGGGCACTCGCGCCTGGAGGCGGTCGGGCGCGTCTCCTCGGCCTCAAGGTCTGCTGAGTCGGTGCGCCTCCGTTATGGTCCAAAACTATACTTTATCGGGGAAAAAAAATAGTCTGCGGTTGTTTGAAAAAGGCACTTCCGCGTTGGCCACAGAAGGGGGCGTGTTTATAGCACAACTGGTTTAGACTTTGTAATGTCGCCCCAGAAACACACGCACGCTGTTAAGAGAGAGAGAAAAAAAGAGCGAGCGAGAGGGCGAGAGAGAGAGAGAGAGAGAGAGAGAGAGAGAGAGAGAGAGAGAGCGAGCGAGCTTGCAAAGCAGAGGATTTGAAATGTGCCTAATTTTGCGGTGATAATTAATGAACTGCTGTGTCATTATCAACCGGTCAGGATGTCCGGAGAGATTTATTTTTTCCGGTCTTTGTCCCTATAAAAAAACGGTCAAAACCGGCAATTATCGGACTAACGCGACCTCTGATATATATATATATATTTTGTCCTTGTATACTTGTCCAAAGGATCTGAAAATAAAGCCGAACTGAACTGAACTGAACACTGATTACCCAACGACACATCATGGCAGCAACGTGTCTGAGACGCTAAAGGCAAGCGGTACACTGAACTGATAAGAACAGAATTGCAAAAAACATTCATTCTGAACTCAGTACATTGCATAGGTGAGTGCTAAAGGATAATTTATTTTAAGGAGATGTTTATGTGTTGAAATAGTTGGTCATGTAAAAGTTAGCATTAGCCAACTACCAGCTAGCTCACGCCCAACACTATTTAAATGGCAAGATGACTGAAGAGGTGAGTATTCTTTGCTTGTTGATTTTAAAACGTTTCTTAAACCACTTGCAAGCGTATAACTGCTAAAGTTAGCTGCTAGCTGCCAAGCCTCCAATTGCAAATATCAAATATAGCATTCAAGTGACCCTGAATTATGTTGGTGGTTGTATGTCTTTACACATTGTTATGCCTTTCAGCACCTCAAAAGATGATCAATCACCAGTGAGAACACAAACGCATGTTGACATTATGTTGACACACCAAAATGTAAGAGTTCCGGAAATTATGACCATTGATGTTACTCAACATTGTATTTCAAATGTTTAAATATTTCTCTTTTATAAGTCTTATTCAAGGGTGTCCTCCTCCTTTTTAAACAACTATTTCATTTAAGGGTGTGTCCTCCTCGTTGTAGATAATATTCAACCCTGATTTATGATTTCCGTCCTCAGGTACCACGCCAGCTTCACAGAATACCACGTTGACAGCCCCTATCCACACCTCAACACCAGGTCTTACTAGCAATCGGCTGTAAACACCACAGAGGTGTTTAAAACAAATATGTTATGTCTCCTTGGTAGATCAGCAAAATTGTACATTTGAATTAAACTGCAATTATAATTTCCAGGAGCCTCTTGTATCACCTATGTTGAGATGTAACAAATTCCTACTAAGTTAGCTCGTGCCAATCAGCAAGCTAATGTGCTCACAGTAACAATTAGAATGGAATACTTTTTATTAGCCACTTGTACATTCAATTAAATGACATGACTACAAACTGAAATGTCTTATATCATATAGAAATGCATCTTTCTAATAATCTCAACACTAGTTAAGAGTCCTTCCAGTGTTGTTTACTCCCCTATGAAACTCGTTAATATGAAGGAGGAGGTCAACAAGGGAAAGGGAGTTCAAAAAGACAGCTGTATTCAAAACTAGTGATGTTGCAGTAATTGTCAGTGCTAAAATTATTTTTAGTTCATTTTCATGTACAGCCTACACTCTAGATTACATAACCTCTGCTATTGATACTATATTGATTGTTTGGCCAGGCTACGGAGGAACAGGGCTGTTGTGGATCCATTTACAGTGGAGTCAGTACTGCTATATGGGGCTGAGACGAGCTGTGAGATTAATAATGACACATACAGGACACAGAGATCACAAGGTATGTGTAGATGGTAAAGTGGAGAGATTTGGAGATGACATTGAAAACATTAAGTTGGATGTGTTGGATTTCATTATCTTCCACCACCTAAAAGTGAATTGTGGCTTCAGTCCGGTGCAAGCAAGTCAGGACTACACAATGTAGATTTTGATTTACTATAGCTGTGAGCACAATAGTGAAGGTGTAATTAAGACATGTAATTGACTTTGTTTTCTCCTCAACAGGCGTACTCTGAGCCAAAGCAGTGCCAGGACGTCACAACCACAAGGTAGAATTTTATTGAGTTTCGCAGTGATATGGTGAATTTGTAAGTGAGATGAGTAAGTCCCCCCACCAAACAGAGAATCTTAGCCCTACTCCAATGTCTTATTTATTTACTTTACCCCCAACAGTCAATCGAAGGCTTACTCCAGGCCTCAATGAAGACATAACGCCACATATATATAAAATAACTTTGTCAGTGCTAGTTATGTTGCACACGTGTGACTGACATGTACTAGATAACTACTGTAATGTCTACTGTCAGTCTGAGAGTTTTATGTCATTGTTTAGATTTTTGTCATTGTTTTGATTGCAGAAGCCGTTCGGAAGACATTCAGAGAGGCATCAGGACCTGGTCAGCGCTGCCATCTCGACCACTTCAAGCAGGCGCCTGGTCGAAGTGGTGGAGGGGGTTACAAGAAGAAGAAGAGGGCAACGACTTGAAGCAAATCCAATATTATTATTTGGTCAAAATGTTTTGTGAAGACTTGTCTTTTTTTTGTTGTTTAAAGCAATTCAAAACGATTGTACAAGCTTTGGTATGTTTATTTGCTGAAATGTGAAATAAATAAGTATTGTGATTGAAATTATAGTTGAAGGATAGTTATGTTCAAATAGAAGATAACATATCCACTACCTCACACACCCCACCGCTGCTACCTTACTTACGTACGTACATACTTATAATAAATGTAGTATTTATAATAATAAATAATAATAATGGACTTTATTTATATTCCACTTTACATTCGTAAAAATCCCAAAGTGCTACAATAGGCAGTTGCATAAAAAGAAACATCACACCATTAAAAACATCTGAGAAACTGAAACAAAACAATGAAAACATGGGGGCATAAAGCCTAGAGGTAAAACCAGTGTAGCTAAAAAACAAATGTTTTGTTAAAAAGGTAGGTCTTTAGTCCTCTCTTAAAGGAGTCAACCGACTGTGGTGCTCTCAGGTGGACAGGGAGGACAGGTTCCACAGTTCGGGGGCGGCCGAGCAGAGGCAGAGGCCTTGTGAGTTTTGAGGAGGTTGGTGTTTGAAGAGCGGAGGTTGCGGGTCCAGGTTGTAGGGAGACTAGTTCCTTGAGTTAGGAGGGAGCGTTGCCGCGGATGCACTGATGAGTCAACAGGGATATCTTGTATTCGATCCGGAGAGTAACGGGAAGCCAGTGGAGTGAACGGAGGATGGGTGTGATGTGTTTGTGTTTGCTCACTCTCATCAGGATCCTAGCAGGGCTGTTCTGGATATACTTTGAAGGCTTTTGCTAGGGATGTGCGTTGCAGTAGTCCAACCTGGAGGAGACGAAGGCCTGGACGAGTTTTCCTGAATCTGCTAGCGTGAGTGTGGGACAAAGTTTTGAGATGTTTCTGAGGTGGAAGAAGGATGTTTTAATAGATGTTTGATGTGGGCCTCGAAGTTGAGGGTCCATTTTCACCCCCAGGTTGGTGACAACCGGTGAGAGGGGAAGGTCCTGTCCGGAGAAGGTGATGCTGGTTATGGTGGATGTTTTTATCTGGTGTGGGGTGCTTTCATCTCCTAGCTCTCCTGCTGTGAAACTAACTGTACACTCCTCATACTGCTAACAGAGAGACTAAGACTGACACCAACAACACAAACTTATCCATTGCCGCGATACTAGCTGTGGGAGCCACCCTCTGTGTAATACAGTATATGTTGCCACAGGGGTGTTCAAACAGACTAGAAGGTCCAGGAGGGACAACAACGCATTGATCCATATGAGATGAGCCACCTACAAGAAGACCACGGACAAAACATAATAGAATGACCCAACTAAAGGAGGCTATCTAAAAAAAAAAACGGAGGGCGCGGCACTTGGACCTTGCAAAAGGAACGGGAGTCCCCTCCGGGAAACACCTGAAGGAGGGTCTCGTAAATAATAGCCATGTGAGGTGAAAGGTTTGTTTAAAGGAACTACAGGACTGCCTTGTGTTGTTTGGGCCTGGATCCAGTTCATGTATGGAGCAAGATGTTATGTACTGTTGATCATCAATGGATGATAAAGGAGGGATTAATGTGATTTGTTCTGATCTGTTGGCCTGGCCTTCTATAATAGGTTAACAGATCCAGCTTTTACTTATGATGCTTGCAATAACACTTTCGGCCACAAGATGGGGGCATGCTGATGCAATTGCATGCTGCAATTGCATCAGCTGACCATTGTGGGAGTATGGGATTCTTTTTTACCCTCTAACACTAACCATAGGTGAAATTCACCTGAAGACCACCCTGTAGAAAAAAAAACAGGGACGGGCGACAGGGAAACAAACCTACCTTCTATGACGTCAGTGAGCATCCTGAAGGTACCCAAGGACCCGCCCACCTCAGACATCAGGCAGCATTATGAAAATCACCTAATTACAAATGTTCGGGTGACATTCACCCATGGCTAGTGTTCTAGGGTTAAGATTGCTGTGGAACTGAACTGACCATTCGTGATACAACAGGCGTGTACTTTTCATGGACATTTACAGTATATTGCATTCTGAAAATAACATTGCTGTATGTGTTATCTTTAATAAATATGCCATCTAAAAAGGGCTAACCTTATACAATTGTTTCTGTCTCCATGAACTGTGTGACCAACGGACAACGGACATAATGCAGCAACAGCTTGTACATGAACCAACCCCCCCCCCCCCCTTTGCCCCAATTTGGGGGTCCTTGACATGAAAAAGTTTGAGACGCCACAGCTCTTCACGGAAAATAGCCGATCTACTGTACACACACACACACACACACACACACACACACACACACACACACACACACACACACACACACACACACACACACACACACACACACACACACATTTTAACAATTTATTTATGTCCACACAAAAGGAAATGTATACAAGGACACAAATATTACAGTGCAGCAAGGTTACATCCACAAAGTCAAGGCATATGTCCTCATGATACAACAAGCATGTCATGTGACCCAGCCATGTCACTCCAAGGGCACCAGCAGCTACTGTATAGTGTCTCCGCATGGCGGCTGACAATCATAGCAGAGACAGCACAACACTCTGCCAGCCCTCCTTCCTCGTTTCTGGGCATCCTAAGTTGTCGAAACCCGCTCTAACAACCAGTCTGCGGGCAGCATATCACGGGCTGGACCACCAGAGGAAACAAAGTTCCCAGTCCACTACTGCACTGCCGCCCGGTGTCAAAGCGCTCTCTGTAGCTGCTCCCACGAGCCCGAAAGTCCACCCATTGTTAAATCTTGGACGTACTACATTAAATGTTAAATGTGCACCTACTAAATTAACGGTGGTAGTTACAACGGGGCAGTTTAAACGGCATGCCCCCCCCCCCCCACACACACACACACACACACACACACACACACACACACACACACACACACACACACACACACACACACACACACACACACACACACACACACACGACTGATTTGTCTGAAGTTGGATCTGTTTGTCTTTTATTTGTATATAATAGCAGCATTATGCCTATTATGCCTATAATAGCAGCATTATGCATATCTAACTCCCGAACACAACAACAGAGTGAATGGCGCTTCCGGGTTCGTTCTACCCCAGGCATGCGCAGACTGCGCATTCTCTTGGTGAGTTCATAGTTATTTATTGCCAATCTGTTGATCTGGAGTACATTACATTGGCCACTAGATGGCCTCATCCCCCTGATCAAAGAGAAAACAATATCATCTTTATTTGTACATTAATGTATCAGGCAATAATGCTATAGCAATCAGTTTAACACAATTCTGAAAATCACACTTGGTTGTTTAAGAGTCATACAAATGTTTGTTTGTAAGTAAGTATAGAATTAGAGAGTGTGAACAAACAGTTCTTACTCATTTATCATGTGACATAAATCATATAAATCTCAATCTATCTGATCAGATTTGTATGTGTATTTTATTTTTTCTTCCAGCTCCATTGTCAAAATGCCACTGTTCTTCCAAATGATTTTTTAAATGCAAAGTAATCCCAAAAGTAACTGCAAAAACTCTCATTCCTGATCTTGAGCAATCCAGCAGGCGACTTCACTACTTGACCTGCAACCAACCTTGGAAACATGCCCACTGGTTACCATACATACAGCCTTTAAGGCAGGGGTGTTCAATGTTTTTCAGGCTAAGGACCCCGTAACTGAGAGAGGGTTGAAGCAGGGAGGGACCTCCGACTACATATTGTATACATTTGTATTGCAGAGTCAATTTTTTCTTTCATAGATTTCATACATAGATGTATAGACTTGTTTGACAACATTATAATCAGTGTTGGATTCATGTTAATGTATTTTCATAAAAGGACGACTTCATCCATTTTCAACCTTACCTTCATATACTTAGTCCTCACTAATGCTCATTATAATATGGTACCACCCCTGCATTATCAACACATTGTACATATAGATAAATTGTAACACACTATCATCACTTAAGAGGAAACACAAAGAGGCAGAAATGAATGCTCAAGTATTTTATTGATTGATTGGGATTTGATTGTTGAATATTATATATAAAAGATAACATAGAAATCAAAAGAACATTTTTATAAATGTTGACAAAATAAATACTGATTTTGTAAGTATTAATATGAATCACAGAAATCATAAATCAAAAATTGGAGTCATATATTGGGACTCCTGGTATCATTGAAGGGCCTCTGGTTCAGCCTGCCACATTTTCCCCTGAAGATCCGGGGGACAAAAAAAGGATAAAAAAGGAAAAGGTTAATATTCCCCGTGAGATAAACATACTTCGTCTTCGACTTTGGGACACCTACTGGTTGACAACTGGGACTGCATGAAGCTCATAAAGCTCCTCAGGCCAATCAGTGACTGCCTCTAAAAGGCCCCTTTTCAACCGGTTCCTTTCTTCTTTTCTGCCTAATTTTGATACAAATGAAATGGTTCAGAACCCTAAAAACTGGTTCGGAAACAGAACCAAAAAACTGAACCCTGAACTGGGAACCAAAGTTGGTGTGTCACTATTCTACTGGTTGGAAGATGCAGATGCAATATAAACAATGGCAAAAGCAATCGAAAACTCATCATTATAAAAGGGAAACTGTAACTTCCAATTCATCGAACCAGTGGCAACTGTCAACTCTCTAACTATCTGCCGCCTCCAATTACAATGGTTCTGCTTAAAACTAGTGGAAAACGCGGGCCGTTTCGCATCCGGTTCCATAAAAGTACCAAGGTCCCAAGAATCAAAGTTATTTTGGTGGAAAGGGGGCCCCTGTGAGCTGTAGACTGTAGTTCCCGTTTCCCCAAAGGTGGCATATTCATTTCCTGTTCCGATTATTTGTTTCATTTGTTTGATTAGCTTGGCCAGAA
Organism: Gymnoscopelus microlampas; assembly: GCF_963454915.1. Lineage (NCBI taxonomy): Eukaryota > Metazoa > Chordata > Actinopteri > Myctophiformes > Myctophidae > Gymnoscopelus > Gymnoscopelus microlampas. Next base: position 50,705,051 of record NC_139949.1, read on the forward strand.
ACACATATGAAGGAGCCAATTAATTAAAGCTATGGGGAAATAAACCGGAACAGGAAATGGGTGAGTACCCTTTTAGGAAACTGGGACTTAAGTTATGCACAGAGCTTAATGCGAGGCCAGGTTTGACATCCTGGATAGAACATAAAAGTTCACAATTGCAGCTTTTAATACTCACAGGTGATTGGTCCGATGGTGAGAGGCTGGATGTTCATGGCGCTGGAAACTGAGCGAGGCCTCCTCCCGACACAAACCTGCAAACAGTAATGGAATGTTGAGCTGAGTGTCGGTCAAATAGTTATGGAAGTCATAAGTCTGTTTGAAGGTCTGACACCAGCACTTCAAAGTGATCTGCTGTTAACATTCATGAAGGGAGGTAGTGTGAAACTTACAGGAGAGCAGGCGGAGGTCGTCTGGTCACACAGGAGGAGGCTGCAGTGAAGGAAGACCTGGGAGCGGTAGCCGACCTTGAGCTGAGCAGAGAAATGAGCCTGGAGGGACGAGCCGCTCTCATCCACCGTCACCTGACTACGATTGCGAGAACACCTGGAAGAAAGACGTTGTTATGCTGCTGGTCAGTCATATTTCATTGTATTACATTTCTCTTTTTGATTACGTTTTTTTTTTTTTAGCACAGACCATCTGGTGAGGATCAAGACTAGCTCTGGTCCATAGCGTTAGAAGGAGTTCTCCTTAACGCTATGGTACCTTCGATTCTTTCCCCTCGCACCGCGGTAGCGCAGCCTCTCGTCTGTAGTAAAAATAAAAAATACACTTTTGCTACTCACCAAAACAAAGACGGTTTTATGGAGTTGAAAGCCTACTCTACTAAGTGGGAACACTCTGAGCCCCCCACCTCACGTCTAAAATACACTTTTTGGCCAGACAAGAAAATAATCTGGTCAATAGGAAAGTTCCATTGACCAGATCTGTAGAGGGCACTGTAGAGTAACCAAAAACACGTTTTCCTTCCGGAAAACCCTAAAACCCTCTTTGTTTTGGTGAGCAGCAAAAGTGTATTTTTAATTTTTTACTACAGACGAGAGGCTGCGCTACCGCGGTGCAAGGGGAAAGAATCGAAAGTACCATAGCGTTAAGGAGAACTCCTTCTAACGCTATGGACCAGAGCTAGATCAAGACATACCCTTTCTGGATGAGGAAGTGTCGCATGGAGTCATTATGGTTGGATGAGGGAGTGGAATAGCAGTTGTCCAGAACAACCACAAAGCGCTTGGTCTCGGTCTGCTCCACAGACACTCCTACATGCAGGGCAGAACCCAGTGGCAGGGTGACCGGGCCTGCTGGGTAAGGCTCTGTGTAGTTGGAGTCGTGGAACAAAGACATGGAGGCTCTGGCTTGTGGACCCTGACCTGAAAGGGCACTTTGAACCCTGGAGCTAAAAACAATATGACATTTGACTGTTAGCTAGTATTTTGTAGTATTGTGACTTAATCCGGGTGTTAACTACCTCTACCTATTGTTTTCTTAACAAGATGAACTAACCTTTAAATGAAACCGGGTATAAATTAACTTTCTTACCGTATGCTTTGTCTCATGACCACATCTAGGCCTGTCTCTGTTTCCATAGGATAGACACAGGAGAAGGGAAAACTCATTGGAAGACTTGATGACATGTTATTTGCAGGGTAGACAAATAGACTGTTGGAGTAGATGGCATGAGTGCTGTTGGTCTGAAAGACAAGAGGTTAAATGGACAATCTGAGTAATCTTCTCACCGGCCAGTATAAGTACCAGTATATTTCACATCATTATACATACTATCTCTCATTGGCCAACAGTAGCCATCTGAGCCCAACTCTAATCAGCAATACAAAAGTCATGTAACATGAGAAGACAGGAGAGAAATGGAGAATTGAATTGAATTGAATTGAATTGAATTGAATTGAATTGAATTGAATTGAATTGAATTGAATTGAATTGAATCAATTCAATTCGATTCTTTTCCACAGTCAAGTGAGGTTAGAGCCAAGAATTAGCAGACAAATTCTCACAGTCAGTGTGTTTCCACAGGTGTCAGCCTGAATGGCCACTTGGTACCACACCGTCCCATCACGCTCTATGAAATTCGAACAGCGCCGGTCGTCCAGGTGACCCGAGAATCCATCCAACCCATAGGATACCAGGCTAGCCAGTCGCAGGCCAACTTGGATTTGACTCTGGCCACATACAAGTTCGGCAGTTTGTAATGGATGAGCTGAAAAGAAGAAAGATTTACTCTCAATGAGAAAATGACTCTCCCTTATAGAAAAAATGGCCGCAAATGGCCCGCGGGCCGCCTATTGGGGAACCCTGCATTACACATTATGCACAGAACTGAGATAGGACCTGTTTTTTCAGAAGTCCTACACACTTCGGTACCGTCGTCCTGATGGTAAAAGGTGGTATTGACTGTATAGCGGGTGCGTCCTACCATTAGTAATATCTTTCCCCTTCCTATAAGTACCTGGGTCTCATACATTGATGTCATACTCTCAAGTTGTACCCCAGCTATCTTGTGGATTATTTTATAGAGTTTGTTTTTTATTAAACAAAAGAGAATCATGTAAAGATGGCAATCCATATTTACCCTCGGTTGTAGGCTGTGTTGTTGAAGGGGGTGTGGGTAGAGACCTTGAAGAGCTACCTGAAGTTTTCAATTAGCAATAAAGATGAAAAATAAACATTCAAGTCTTCAAAGCCAGCAAGTATTATTATTTATTTTTTTCAGTTCACAACAATATGGTAACAAGAAGAGTGGGCACCTCGATGTACACTTGTCCTTAGTGCCCAGGCTTCTTGTATCCCATAACAATCCATAAAGTACAGAGTGAGAGGAGCTTCATATAAACCATATTTACCATCGGTTGTAAGCTGTGTTGTTGGAGGGGGTGTGGTACCCTTCTCCTTATGCCTGGACAGTGCAGCAATGAGTGAACCCTTCCCATTCTTCTTTGCCCACTTCAGTAGCACATCAAGTACACCCTTCCCCTTCTTCTTTGCCCACTTCAGTGTAGCATGAACTGCACCCTCCCCCTTCTTCTCAGCCCAGTCCAGTACAGCATCAAGTGCACCCTCCCCCTTCTTCTCAGCCCAGTCCAGTACAGCATCAAGTGGCTCTGTCCCCTTCTCTTCAGCCCAGTCCAGCACAGCATCAAGTGCCTCTGTCCCCTTCTCTTCAGCCCAGTCCAGTACAATATCAAATGCCTCTGTCGCCTTCTCTGCAGCCGAGTCTTGTACCACTGCCCCCTTCTCCCAAGCCCAGTTCAGTACAGCATCAATTGCATCTGTCCCATTCCCCATAGCCCAGTTCATCACAATATCAATTGCATCTGTCCCCCTCTTCAAAGCCCAGTTCATCACAATATCAATTGCATCTGCCCCCTTCTCCCAAGCCCAGTCCAGCACAATATCAAGTGCCTCTGTCCCCTTCTCCCCAGCCCAGTCCAGTACAATTTCAAGTGCCTCTGCCCCAATCTCCCCAGCCCAGTCCAGTACAATCTTAAGTGTCTCTGCCCCCTTCTTCCCAGCCCAGTCCAGTACAATCTCAAGTGCCTGTGCCCCCTTCTCCCCAGCCCAGTCCAGTACAATCACAAGTGCCTCTGTCCCCTTCTCCCCAGCCCAGTCCAGTACAGCATCAAGTGCCACTGTCCCCTTCTCCCAAACCCAGTTCAGTACAATATCAATTGCATCTGTCCCCTTCTCCCAAGCCCAGTTCAGTACAATATCAATTGCATCTGTCCCCTTCTCCCAAGCCCAGTTCAGTGCAATCTCAAGTGCATCTGTCCCCTTCTTTACAGCCCAGTTCAATACAATCTCAAGTGCATCTGTCCCCTTCTTTACAGCCCAGTCCATTACAATCTCAAGTGTTTCTGTCCCCTTCTCCCCAGCCCAGTCCAGCACAGCACCAAGTGCCTCTGTCCCCTTCTCCCCAGCCCAGTCCAGCAGAGCAGCAAGTGTCTCTGTCCCCTTCTCCCAAACCGAGTTCAGGACAGCATCAATTGCATCTGTCCCCTTCTCCCAAGCCCAGTTCAGCACAATATCAATTGCATCTGTCCCCTTCTCCCAAGCCCAGTTCAGCACAATATCAATTGCATCTGTCCCCTTCTCCCAAGCCCAGTTCAGAACAATCTCAAGTGCATCTTTCCCCTTTTTTTCAGCCCAGTTCAGTACAATATCAAGTGCCGCTGTCCCCTTCTCCCAAACCGAGTTCAGGACAGCATCAATTGCATCTTTCCCTGTCTCCCAAGCCCAGTTCAGTACAATATCAAATGCACCAGTCCCCTTCTTCCAAGCCCAGTTCAGTGCAATATCAAATGCACCAGTCCCCTTCTTCCAAGCCCAGTTCAGTACAAAATCAAATGCACCCGTCCCCTTCTTCCAAGCCCAGCTCAGTACAATCTCAAATGCACCAGTCCCCTTCTTCCAAGCCCAGTTCAGTGCAGCATCAATTGCATCTGTCCCCTTCTCCCATGCCCAGTTCAGTACAATCTCAAGTGCACCCGTCCCCTTCTTCCAAGCCCAGCTCAGTACAATATCAAATGCACCCGTCCCCTTCTTCCAACCCCAGTTCAGTGCAGCATCAAGTACACCCGTCCCCTTCTTCTCAGCCCAGTTCAGCGCAGCATCAAGTGCACCCGTCCCCTTTTTCAAAACCGAGTCCAATGCAGCATCAAGTTTGCCCGCCCCTTCAGCCAAGTCCAATGCAGCATCAAGTCCTACCATCCCCACCGAGCTAAGTGCATCTGCTACCTTATCAAGTGGTAACTTCTTCACCACCGCCACCACGGGTCTCACAATTGAAGGCCATGAAGGCGCACTCCATGAAGGCGCACTCCATGAAGGCGCACTCCATGAAGGCGCACTCCATCCCCAACGCCGAACACGGAGGGACTTGATGTGACCTGACAGGTTCTTCTTGGGTTGGTCTTTAGTTTTCATATTTTTCTCAGGCTCATCTCGGGTTTGGCCTGTATTTATAAAAACAAACAAACAAACAAACAAAACAAAAAAACGTTTTGTTTTTTTAATTAGTTAATTAATTCAAAAAGTAATAAAAGGTAAAACTATAAATACCGTACACACAAATGTAACATACACATTTTTAAAGTTATAAAACAAATTCATTCTATTCTAAATAAATTCCACTAAACAAAGCCAAACGACCATGCCGATTTTTCTCCATACTACTTACAGAGGTATTAAAGCAGCCTCCAATAATACATTGTTTTTTTTGTATTGTCCCTGTCAAATAAACATATATATATATATTTGTTTTATATTAACTCCCCATATTCAAGGAATATTTGAAATTTGAATATTAATTTACCTGGCCTAATTGCTACAGAGTGTTTGTTCGTTAACAGGCGTCTCTTTGTCGCTCCAGCTCTTTGATAAACAGAAAATAAGTTTTCAGCCAATCACAAACTTTCAGCCAATCAGGAGAGAGTACCCATTTATCAGCTTCATTTTTATAGTGTTCAATTGTGTCTGCTCATTTCTTTCTGTCATCACTTTCAATTGCACTTGTTTAATCTGTATCCTGACTGAGTTCTCTATCACGATTGGATAAAATTGGTATCCCGACCTGAACATGCATTTTCTGTTTAATAAAGAGCTGGAGAGACATGGAGACTCTTGTTACTGAAAAAACACTCTATATCAATGAGTACTATCAGCATATAGAGCTATTTAACACTAATAAAAATCACACCTGTGTGAAGGTAGCGGCGCCTTTGATATATTTTGTCATAGATATGTGTTTCTACTAGAGAAACAATATTAAAAGGCTTCCAGTGGCACTAAATAGTGCCATTGGAAGCAAATCACCAAATGCATTCCAAGGTAAGTGGAAAAAACTGATCTGTCATAGCTGATAGAGTGGGTACCTAAAAAATAAACTTTAGGTACCTCAGCTTCTATCTTCGTAGCTTTTTGTAGCAGATATACCTTTAGGTATAGAGCGGATATTAGCCCTCTATACCTGGCTTTTGCGTCAACGTTCTGATTGGTCAGGCTCGCCAAGGTTCTGATTGGTCAGGTCCGTCAACGTTCTGATTGGTCAGGTCCGTCAACGTTCTGATTGGTCACTATTCATGACATCACTATGTTACTATTCATGACATCACTATGATGTCATGAATAGTGACCAATCAGAACGTTGACGGACCTGACCAATCAGAACGTTGACGGACCTGACCAATCAGAACCTTGGCGAGCCTGACCAATCAGAACGTTGACGGACCTGACCAATCAGAACCTTGGCGAGCCTGACCAATCAGAACGTTGACGGACCTGACCAATCAGAACGTTGACGCAAAAGCCAGGTATAGAGGGCTAATATCCGTTCTATACCTAAAGGTATAGAGCGGCTAGCGCCGCTAAAAATAAAACAAAATCACTTAATCCTACCTTCACCTTCAATATAAGAACAAAATATGAATGAGAGTGAAACAGACGAACCGATGACATTGCAATTCACTGTGTATAGCAGCCATACTAACTGACTGAGAAACCACAAAACCCCATAATGTTAAGCATCATAACACCGTAAATCCTAACATGAGGAGAGTTTGAGGCAGTTTACCTGGTCTGGCCACAACAGTCTGTACGAACAGGTTCATGTTGGGTTGGTCTTTACTTGTCACATTTCTCTCTGGCTCATCTCGGGTTTGGCCTGTATTTATACAAAACAAACAAACACACAAACAAACAAACATAAAAACATTTATTTATAAATTAGTGAATTAATTCAAAAAGTAATAAAAGGTAAAACTATAAACACCGTACACACAAATGTATCAAGAATGTTAAAGTTATAAAACAATGTTGTCATTCTATTAAAAATAAATTCCACTAAACAAAGCCAAACGACCATGCCGATTTTTCTCCATACTACTTACAGAGGTATTAAAGCAGCCTTAATGACCACTGTAGGAATATGAAGCCAAGTGACCACACAAGGGCTGAGTCCATGCACCTAAGGTGCGAGACCTTGAATTCATTTTTTTTGTCACATTCCTAAGCCAATAATTTGATAACCGGCAGAAAGATTCTAGTGTCTCCGGTATGAGAATCAGCAAGTCTAGACTCCTCCGGTCATAAAATGATTGGACAAAAACAAAAAAAGCTCCACAAATTCAAGGCTTCACAGGGTGTGTAATTGATAGAAAATAAGTAATTGTTTGGGTGAACTACTCCTTTAAGACTGAATAGGGGTGGGGGGCGGGTGGTGAAATATACACATTAGTATTGTGTAACAAGCATAGTATGAATGTATTTATCAATTTAATATTAAAGGTAGGGTAAGTGATATTTTTGGTCAAAACAAAGCGTTTTTTTTTTTTTGTTAAAAGGTTAAAGCACTATATTCTGATACTCATTGCTAAAAGGGCTGGTAACTTTCCTCAGAAATGAAAATGATATTCAAATATTGGTCTTAAAAATTGGCAGATATTCAAATATATTCGAATATTATTAGTATTATTATCATGAAAAAACAAAAGAGCTATTTAACACTGATTTTAACCAAATAAAATCACGTAATCCTACCTTTAATATAAGAACAATATATGAATGAGAGTGTAACAGACGAACCGATGACATTGCAATTCACTGTGTATAGCACCCATACTAACTGACTGAGAAACCACAAAACCCCATAATGTTAAGCATCATAACACCGTAAATCCTAACATGAGGAGAGTTTGAGGCAGTTTACCTGGTCGGGCCACAACAGTCTGTACGAACAGGTTCATGTTGGGTTGGTCTTTACTTGTCACATTTCTCTCTGGCTCATCTCGGGTTTGGCCTGTATTTATACAAAACAAACAAACAAACAAACACAAAAACATTTATTTTTAAATTAGTGAATTAATTCAAAAAGTAATAAAAGGTAAAACTATAAACACCGTACACACAAATGTATCAAGAATGTTAAAGTTATAAAACAATGTTGTCATTCTATTGAAAATTAATTCCACTAAACAAAGCCAAACGACCATGCCGATTTTTCTCCATACTACTTACAGAGGTATTAAAGCAGCCTTAATGACCACTGTAGGAATATGAAGCCAAGTGACCACACAAGGGCTGAGTCCATGCACCTAAGGTGCGAGACCTTGAATTCATTTTTTTTGTCACATTCCTAAGCCAATAATTTGATAACCGGCAGAAAGATTCTAGTGTCTCCGGTATGAGAATCAGCAAGTCTAGACTCCTCCGGTCATAAAATGATTGGACAAAAACAAAAAAAGCTCCACAAATTCAAGGCTTCACAGGGTGTGTAATTGATAGAAAATAAGTAATTGTTTGGGTGAACTACTCCTTTAAGACTGAATAGGGGTGTGGGGCGGTTGGTGAAATATACACATTAGTATTGTGTAACAAGCATAGTATGAATGTATTTATCAATTTAATATTAAAGGTAGGGTAAGTGATATTTTTGGTAAAAATAAAGCGTTTTTTTTTTGTTAAAAGGTTAAAGCACTATATTCTGATACTCATTGCTAAAAGGGCTGGTAACTTTCCTCAGAAATGATATTCAAATATTCGTCTTAAAAATTGGCAGATATTCGAATATATTCGAATATTATTAGTATTATTATGAAAAAACAAAAGAGCTATTTAACACTGATTTTAACCAAATAAAATCACGTAATCCTACCTTTAATATAAGAACACAATATGAATGAGAGTGTAACAGACAAACCGATGACATTGCAATTCACTGTGTATAGCAGCCATACTAACTGACTGAGCAACCACAAAACCCCATAAAGTTAAAGGAGAATTTTGGACTAAGTTTTTCTTACCTTTTCTATGATGTTATGATATGAATGGTACAGTAGAAACAACTCCATCCCGGGTCCGCCACAGCTTAAAACGTGCGCGGATAGGCCTTGCGTTAGATCGCATATTTTAATTTCTTTTTTTTTGTGAGATTTGACGTTCATAGTGACAGAACACTATGCAACCCAAAAAAAAACAACCTAAGTCTCGCTAGACGAGATTGAAATCTCGGGATTTCAATCTCGTCTAGCGCGGCTTCTGTAAAAAAAAAAAAAGCTATTCAAATATGCGATCTAACGCAAGGCCTATCCACGCACGTTTTAAGCTGTGGCGGACCCGGGATCGAGTTATGAAAATTTTCTACTGTACCATTCATCCTAAGATACCATAACGTCATAGAAAAGGTAAGAAAAACGTAGTCCAAAATTCTCCTTTAAGCATCATAATACCGTAAATCCTAATATGAGGAGAGTTCGGTGCACTTTACCTGGTCTGGCAGTAACAGTCTGTACGAACAGGACTAGCAGCACACCTGGCACCACCATGGTCCACATCCTGGACATCAGACACAAACCTTGGGGGGTAAGGGGAAAAAAAAATATAGACAGACTACAGCAATGCATATACAATTTAACTTGGATATACAGTATGCAAACACACAGCATTCACAGATTTGCACAGATAATAGCATCTTAAATCATGTAGTGATATAAAGTAGCAGAACTTCCTAAACACATCAATTCCATCGGCCAATGCAAATGCCTCTCTTACCTGAAGTGGCTTGTGTTTGAATATCACCCCTGGCAAGTGCGAGTTTATATACCCATCCTATCCCTGTGTCATCCAATGGGTGTAGCTGATCCAAGACATGTCACTGCAATGACTCTGCAATGTGCCATCCATCACCCCCCCCCGCCCTGTTATCTGGAAATGGCCAGGTTTCCTTGTTATCCTCCAGGTAGACATTCATAACAATGTCGTCCACATGCAGTTGGTCAATGAGGCAGTAATGTGCTACAGAAAATATGAGTGATGTGCAGGTCTGGCTTTGTGGTGAAGCACCTTTGACCGAGACACTGAACCCCTAAATGCCCCCCATGAGAGTCATACTGTACGTTGCATGGTTGCCTCCATCGTCCGCCACAAACAGGCCAATCATGTCACACACTCTCTGACTCTACAATGTGTCATCCATCATACAGGTTTTCTTGTTATCCTTGTTGCGGGTTCTTAATATTTGCTGTCAACAAGCAGTTGGTCAATGAAGGTCAAAGCAGTGATTTGCATGTCTGGCTTCACTGTGTCTTAATTGAGGCTTTCTAGGCAGCTGTGGCGGAGATAGAGAAGCTCTTTGGGAACTGGAAGGTTCCCAGCTCTTCCTTACTTTGGGGTAAAGATACTGAACCACTAAATGATCCCAATGAGGGTCATAGCTTGCATGGTTGCCTCCATCGACGGTGTCTGCGAATGTGTGTGTGTGTGTGTGTGTGTGTGTGTGTGTGTGTGTGTGTGTGTGTGTGTGTGTGTGTGTGTGTGTGTGTGTGTGTGTGTGTGTGTGTGTGTGTGAAAGGGTAGGAAACTGGAAGATTGCGAAAATGCTTTAGATAAAGCTGCTATAGAAAGGCAGAGCATTTAGGCATACCTTAATACAGGCCAAGATGATATACTTCTATTGTAAGAGATTACTAACAAATTATGTTTGAAAACACCCGCCCAATGGTGAGGTAATGAGAATAATGCACCAGAGGCATTTATTGCATCTCAAACATTCACACATTCAACTGCCCATAACTATGGAACGGATTATCACAACGGCACACTTTTTTTCTCCCCGATTCTCCGAGACCCATTGTTCAAAGGTTAGTGAAAACGCTCGGAAATCTCTGGCAAGGGCAGCTATAGACGATGTTTTAACTCTGGTGGTTAATGAGTTAAGAGGAACACACACAACAGTATATTTTACACACAGCTCGAACACACAATTAAGTGACAGAGAAGCGGGGCATGGCACATTAATCTGACACTCCAAGTCCGACATATGTTAGGCATAGTTTTGTTTTTGTGAGGTCAAGGTTAAGGTAAAGGTTAGGGTTAGTTTGTTGTGAGGTAAAGGTTAGGGTTAGTTTGTTGTGAGGTTAAGGTTAGGGTTAGTTGTGTGCACTGTTGGACCAGTGGGACTTGGGAACAATGGACCATCAGACTAATGCCATGGCACCAAGGAACCTAACATGCAAACTAGAATCTAGCAATGACTGAACTAACGTAAGGGTTCTTAAAGTATCTAGCACTCATTATCCAAAACAGTCGGTGGACATCACAGTTGAGTCAACAAGGAGAGGAGAGTGGCAGAGGGGAATTAGGAGAGGGGAAATATAGGCAGAGGTAGTGACCATGACAGTACCCTAGGAGCCCCGAGACAACATGCGGAGTTGCGAACACTCCCTTGATGCTAAGCCGAGGGCTGGTGGCCTAGGTGGGACCTCTGGAGAAATATGTAAAACAAAAGGGTACAACACGTGCTTACCAGTTAATAGTTACATCCTTGTTTATTTCTTTGGCTCTCTGCTCACATGGTCAGTATCATCTTTCGGTCTAGCTAGTATCCGCATTGCTGTCGTCTTGGGTGCATGTAGAAGTTACTACTGTATGTTTATTTTGGCTCATACAATGGGTCACATTTTGGGCCACTATCATTTTTCCATCTAGCTTCTTACAGGTAGATTAAGAAGTCTCTTTGTTCATACAGCCAACTATCGTCTTTCCTTCTTACATTTCAAGTGCTTATTATGTCCTTGTTGCAGGATATTTCTATGGTTGTTGGTTTATCCAAGGATCATATAACTCTCAGTCACAAAGAGGTACAAGCATTGCTGTACATTTGGTCAGATTAGTCCATCTGCTTTGCATAGTTGGATTTATGAATTATGAACATACTTCATTGTACTTCAAGTCAGGGGTCTGCCATGACAGTTGTCACATCAGGGGCCATATTAGGGTCCCCTGGGGGGCCACAGGCACAGTGTTGCTCCAATCTGCACCAAACCTGACACAAACACTGTTGAGGGGTCTGCCATGACAATAATCACACAAGGGGCCAAGTCAGGGTACCCCGGTGGGCTGTATACATGGGAGTGCAAAATGCTTTTAAGTCCACACTTGACAGGACTTGAACACATACTGAACCTGCGAAGCAGCATATTAGCCGCTGGGCATAACGTTTGCGGCACTGTCTAGACTAGAGATATCTCTATCGTCATGGAGATGGCCAAGGTACTTGATTTCCAGGCAGACAGAGAGACAACTGTCACACAAGTGAAAAGCTGGGACGGCCAATATCTTGTCCTCATTGCTTCGCACTATCATGACACAACTTTTTTTTTGCATTGTAAATTATGTCATGATCGTTGCCATAATTTGAGCAGCCTTTCAATAGCTGCTGTAATCTTCCCTACAAAAGGTGATTAATGCTAGAGTTAGACAGCCCGTATTGCACTTATTTCATTCACTATAGATCATCCATGTAAACGTTGAATAAAATAGGAGACAAGATCCCACCTTGCAGAACAGGCGTTGCTAACTGAAAAATGGGTAAAAAATTGGGTTAACCTGCATTTTATGATTTGCGTACCAAAACACCAGTATAAGTATGCCTCTATCAAGCAGCTTCTGAAACAGTCTGGAATGGTTGATCCTGTCAATAGCTCTAGATGCATCAATAAAGAATAGGAAGACTCAATCATTTATTTAAGTGTAAGTAGTACATAGGTCTGTGCCTGTGTTCATGTTTGGTTGTCATTGAACTCAGACACACATCAGATGACTCTGGCCAGATATGATTGTTTTTTAATTATTTTCCTAAGTACACTGACTGCCATTTCTGTCAACACTAAAACAATCATATCTGCCCCGAGTCATCTGATGTGTGACTGAGTTTAATGACATGACAACCAAGCATGAGGATGCAGAGAGGGTTGTGTTCACATGAAGTTTACTTTGGGAGACGTCCAACTGAGACGACAGTGCCTTAAGAGAGCCTCACATGTGTGGATTCCACACATTACAAACAGGTGACTGGCACTATGCCATCTAGGAACCTTAAATACTGTATCTCTATTTGAACAGCTTTTTATTGCTTTTTCCGTTGAACGTCTCCCAAAAGTTCATAGGAACACAACCTTCTCTGCATCCTCATGTTTGGTTGTTATTGAGCTGACAAACATCAGATCGGGCCAAATATGATTGTTTTTCATGTAGTTTCACGTCCTTGTCTTCTAGAGAGACATTTAAATACACACTGGATTTCACACATTACAAACAGGTGACTGACACTATGCCATCTAGGGACCTTAAGTGTCTCTATTTGAACAGCTTTCTCTTGCTTTCTTGCCCCCCCCCCCCCACCCCCCCAAGGGGGTCCCCCAGCAAAAGCAGTTAATGTAGCATCACAATCATTTTAACCACTTTATCCATTTATATTACTCAAAAACAGCAGATCTACAACGTCACAGTGCGTCACTTTGGGCCACTTTGCGAGCTTGTACATCTGCTGTATTTTTTTTAACACAAATCTTCATTTATACGTCACGATGCGAGGCAGGGCGGTGTAGGACCCAAGTGCGAGATGAGAGACAGAGGCAATGCAGCTCGAATCAAAGTGTTTATTAACACTGTCACAAAAGGAGTTGGCAGCAATCAACGTCAGGTACAGGCAAAGTCAGTCACCGGGTAAACAGATAGAACAAGAAATAGACAATAGAGGAGTAAAGGGAAAACTAGACTGGGAAAGCTAGGGGAATATAACACAAGGCAACAATAAGTGAGGAGACAAAGACTGGCATGAACTCACACGACTATAATCAACGAACCAACAGGGAATTGAAGACAATCAACACAGGGATTGGCTGGGAGACTAACAGGACACGGGTGGAGAACATAACTAATCAAAGGGAGGTGAGTCAAGACAGGTATTAACAACTAGACAGGAGACAGGAAAACTAGGACATAACTACAATACACAATAAAAGTACAAGGAGAACCAAGGCAAAAGGCAACAGAGTTACAACAACGCAAGAATAAATACAGAACATAACTAGAAAATGTGCTCCTCGGAGCACAGGTCTCCGCCAGTACTGTTCCTGATTAATCCTGTCTTACCTCACTTCAAAAGATATAAATGATCTTTTGAAGTGACACACCTATTTATAGGTCTCTATTTCATCATGCGTCTCGCTAGCCAGTCAAAGCACACCCTTTCAACATATTGTCACGTGTCACGCGAAGCTTGACCAATGTTAGCATGGTGGACACACGGAAGGACGAGAACGAAAACATACACAGGCCTACAGAACAGCCCTTAAGAGTCCAACACCATATAAGGGCATACAAGGTCCAAATAACAAGGGCACAGTGCACGGCCCGTGACATTATAGGGGTCCATGATTCAAAACATTTTCAGATGGGTGTCCGCTGCCAAATAAATATCAATTTGGGGGTCCTTGACATGTAAACGTTTGAGAAACACTGCTCCACACCACAAAATTATCATATTTGAACTGCCCCCCCCCCCCCCCCCCACCCTGACAAGCACTTGGCATTGCATTTTGTTAGTTAAAGGAATGGAACTTACTGCCCAACTTACTGAACTTACTGCCGTTTGTTTAAATGAGTTGATATACAAACTATAAAAAGTGCTCCTCGGAGCACAGGTCTCCGCCAGGTCAGGCAGGTTATTGTGGGCCAGCAATGTTCGGAATTCGCCAATCAGGATCACTTGACTATAGAGATACTGTGTACTGATTTGCGTGATGTTTGGATAAAATCTGTAGGAGTAATATAAAAAAATGGGTTTTGCACAAATCTGCCTCCTGGTGGCGCTATAACAGGGCCATGTAAAAAAATTGGGGCAGAGGTTCTGAATTGGCATCCAGGGAGTGTGTGTGCACAGTTTCACAGCGGCCAGGCCAACGGTGCCGGAGATTAGCTGATCACAGACAGATGGACGGACGGAGGGACGGACACACGGACGGACGGACGGACGGACGGACGGTAAAACACACTCTCTCGCCATGCCTTTCGGCCTGGCGGAGACAATAATAAATAATATCTAACACATATAAATGTGTTAGATATATACTTTGGAGTGGATGCATGTGTCCAGATGCCTGTCAGACGGTCAGACAATGATCCTCTGCATGTCTAAGATGGAACAAACGGGTGCAGCCAAAGTCTACACGCCCTCAGACCTGACGTGAGATCTGAGTGGGCCGTACGGGTACGCTGAAGTCAAAGTCACGATAGATTGATAAATGCAGAAAGTTGCGGTGATCTCGCCGTACGGCCATTATTTGGTCTACACCACGTTGATAAATGAGGGCCAATGGACCCTCAGACTAATGCCATGGCACCAGAGAACATAACATGCAAACTAAAATCTAGAAATGACTAAACAAACATAAGGGTACTTAAAGTAACTAGCGCTCATTACCTAAAACAGTCGGTGGTCATCACAGTTGAGTCAAAGAGGAGAGATGAGTGGTAAAGAGGAATTAAGAGAGGGGAAATACTGTATAGGCAGAGGTAGTGACCATGACAGTACCCCCTCAAAAGGACGGCATCCCAACGCTCCGGGAAGTTCAGGAGACCCGAGACAAGGTGCGGACACTCCCTGGACACGAAGCCGGGGGCTGGTGGCATACGTGGGACCTCTGGGGACATTTGTAAAACAAATGAGTACAACACGTGATAGTTAATTACATCCTTGTTTATTTATTCAGGTTTCTTTGGCTCTCTGCTCACATGGTTAGTAACATCTTTCCTTCTAGCTTGCATCCGCATTGTTGTCATCTTGGCTGCATGTAGAAGTTAAGTTATGTTTTTTTTGGCTCATCCAATGGGTCACATTGTGGAGACATTATCATTTTTCCATCTAGCTTGTTAAAGGTAGATTATGAAGTCTCTTTGTTCATACGGGTGCTAACCGCACGCGGATGCCACGTAGTCGGAGAAAAGGTCTGTCGGATTAACGCATGCCTCCCGTTCATACAGCCACTATCGTCTTTCCTTCTTACATTTCAAGTGCTTATTATTTCCTTGTTGCAGGACATTTCTATGGTTGTTTGTTCATCCATGGGTCATATAACTCTCAGTCACAAAGAGGTACAAGCATAGCTATGAAAGAGGCAAACATTGTGAAAATAGCCAATCTACAAGCTCACAAAGCCTCGCAATTCAAGGCGTTTCGGCTATTTTCACAACGTTTATCTGTGGAACCGAGTCAAACTAAATGTAATGCCTACAATTCCAAGTGCTTGTCAGGGTGGGGGGTCCCCAGTTCAAATATGATTATTTTGTGGTGTGGAGCAGTGTTTCTCAAACTTTTTCATGTCAAGGACCCCTAGATTGATCTATTTGGCTGTGGACCCCCACCTGAAAATGTTTTGAATCAGGGACCCCTAGAAATGAAGATTTGTGTTAAAAAAAATACAAGAAAAATTTAGCAGATGTACAAGCCCCCCCCCCCCCAGCTCACTTTGAGGACCAATGGTGTGGAGGGAAAAGGGGGTGGGAGGGGGGGACACGCCAAATATAAACCTTTAGGGGGGACCCCGGTCAGTGAAGTACTGTACTGTATATGGGTTTAAATTTAGTCAATGTTATTAATGTTTCTCTCTAGATGACAAGGGAGTAAAACTACATGAAAAACAATCATATCTGGTCAGCGTTTTTAGATGTTTGTCAGCTCAATAACAACCAAACATGAGGATGCAGAGAAGGTTGTGTTCCTATGAAGTTCACTTTGGGAGACTTCCAACGGAAAAAGCAAGAAAAAGCTGTTCAAATAGAGACACTTTAAGGTCCCTAGATGGCATAGTGCCAGTCACCTGTTTGTAATGTGTGGAATCCACACATGTGAGGCTCTCTTAAGGCACTCTCGTCGCAGTTGGACGTCTCCCAAAGTAAGCTTCATGTGAACAGAACACAACCCTCTCTGCATCCTCATGCTTGGTTGCCATTGAGCTCAGACACACATCAGATGACTCGGGGCAGATATGATTGTTTTACATGTAGTGTTGACAGAAATGGCAGTCAGTGTACTTAGGAAAAATAATTAAAAAACAATCATATCTGGCCAGAGTCATCTGATGTTTGTCTGAGCTCAATGACAACCAAACATGAGGATGCAGAGAGGGTTGTGTTCACATGAAGTTTACTTTGGGAGACGTCCAACTGAGACGAGAGTGCCTCGTCTCTGCCGTTGGGGACGGGGACGGGGACGGGGGGGTTTCAAGGGGTCCCCCAGCAAAAGCAGTTCTATTATTCAAAAACAGCAGATCTACAACGTCACAGTGCGTCACTTCGTGCCACTCTGCGAGCTTGTACATCTGCTATATTTTTCTTGTATTTCTTTAACACAAATCTTCACTTCTAGGGGTCCCTGATTCAAAACATTTTCAGATGGCGGTCTGCTGCCAAATAAATATAAATTTGGGGGTCCTTGACATGTAAAAGTTTGAGAAACACTGCTCCACACCACAAAATAATCATATTTGAAATCCCCCCCCCCCCCCACCCCCACCCCACCCCTGACAAGCACTTGGCATTACATTTTGTTAGTTAAAGGAATGGAACTTACTGAACTTACTGCCCAGTCGATGTGTCAATGCAACCTGCTGCAATTTGTAGTGCAAGGCAGATTAGCCTATAGGGTCCCAGTTAAGGTCATGGAAGTGGACAGCAGCTCCTACAGAGTATATGAATGAATGATTTATTTTCGTGTCTGGCTGCCTTTCACAGCCCATCCCTTACGGGATTATTAAAACAGTTTAAACAGTTTTTCCAGTGGCAACATGCTGACACAAAACAAATAATAAACAAAATAAATAAATACTGTATATACATAACTCTGATCAGAAGTACAATTTAGTATTCTAATTTTCAAAATAGAGAGTGGAGGGCAAGAGGGGGAGAGAGAGAGAGAGAGAGAGAGAGAGAGAGAGAAAAAATAACACAGAGAGAATGAACAGAAGACAGACTTGAATGTTTAACTTAGACAATACAGTGAACTCAAATATCGTATCAATACAAAGAACTCAAAGATTAGGGGTGAGAACAAGTTGGTATGATCCATCACAGTGCAACTATGCATAAGTTGCATGTTTTCTTCGGTTCCAGGCTTTATGGATACAATTTGAAATTGTGAATGTATGGTTATCAAATAAATATTTAACTAGATCATTATCCAGGGACAGACCTACATGTACTTTGTCAAATAGATTTTTTTTTAAGTCATGATAAAATGGGCAGTACAATAGAAAGTGGGTTTCATCCTCCACTTTACCAAGGTCACAATAACCACATAGTCTTTATTCTAATTCTGTTCCAGTGTACCGTCCCGTTTCAATATGTAGTGGCAATATTCCAGAGCGAAACTGTTCACACAGCGATCGCTGACTCTTAGATAGTATAGTATAGTATAGTATAGTATTTCATTTTTGCCACGGACAAAATAATCATCTTACCAAAAACACATTGGCCTAGCCCTAAATGTATACTAATGGACTCCTAATGTGTCATAGGGTCTATTCCAATGTGCTGCACATTTTAAAACAATAGTATGTCTGCATTAACTACTGAGCCACTTAACAACCAACAGATTAAATCCTAATTATTTTGGATAATAATAATTGGGTCTTATCAGTACAGACAATGCCTCAAACTCAAAAGGGCCACTTAGCTGCAAAGGTGAGTGGGTGCGTAGTATACATCATTTGGCTATTGGCTAATGTAGAGATTGCTGGAAGACAGTGTTACTTGAGGACAGAAGGAGATCAAGTTCTACCAGCTAAACCATTTGGTTTGGCAAAGTACGGTAGCCAGTGGATTCCATTAAGGTATTCTCTGTTGATGAGAAAGTCTAAGGCATGCACGTATGTAACAAAGGAAAAAAGACACACCCTGCAAGCTACATTTGATTTGTTTGGATTTGTTTGACGTGATAATTACATGATTACGATCACAGAAACGTCAAGGATAAAATGTCATGGAACACTGGAACAAGGAAACTTGAGACAAAAAGGATAGCCTACATGATGAGTGATTAATGAAGGGCATGCCAGGATTTTAATAGAATGCAGTGTCACAATATAGTTTAATGTGAAGGCATGCACCTAACTTTCATCAGACGTGAGCTAACTTTTAGGTTGGAGGAAGTCCTAGGGCTAGGCTGTGGATGGAGGGTTTCCATGGATTATGATTGTGGAGTGTTATTATAATTGTCAATTATTGAAATGCCAAACATGGAATATACTTGGGCCATGCCACATTTAATGCCTGTCTCAGGACTGCCACCAGCCAGTCTACAGTGGATAACTTCCCAGTCTCCAGGTTTTCGAAAGTATAGCTACCACTTTAACCCTGACATCCTAATTTTGGGCACGTCATTATAGGCTAAAAATATAAGAAAATGACTGATCTGCAAGCTCACAACATGTTGTGATTGATTGATTTGGATAATAATAATCCAGCTTGTAGATCGGCTTTCCCTCCCAAATAATATTTGATTTATTTATTTGAGTGGCTTGTTTTAAAATGTGTAGCGCTGCGCTGTGGAATAGAGTAGACAATATGACACATCAGGAGTCCATTATTATATATTTAGGGCTAGGCCTATGTGATTCTGGTATATTACCCTTTTGTAAAGCATATTTAGCTATTTTCACAGAATTGAGGCAGTTATTAGCAATCATTTCCTTTAGCTGTCTTGTTGTCTTCACCTGATGCAATTGTGTGTACAGGTAAGTAAACATGTGCAATAGGCCTACTAAAAACCTCCTGCAACTCATGTAATGTGCATGTTACTTTACAAATCACCAAAGTTATTCAAACGCATTTTTATATGTTTCTACATTATAATGAAGTATAAATAGGTATATCTCGATTTTTTGGTTCAAAATAAAAAATGTGCCATGGACATAGACATGTCTCCCCCACTGGGGACATGTTTGTCCGTGTACGGACATGTTGATGACCTCTGTTACTGGTTCATCCAAGGCGTCATATGGCCACATATCAGTCACTAGGAGGAACAAGGACAAAGCGTTGGCTGGGCCAGGGGTTCCCAAACCTTTCAGGCTGCGACCCCCCAAAATAATAATCATATTTGAACTGGGGACCCCCCACCCTGATTTAGTTTGACTCGGTTCCACAGATAAACATTGTGAAAATAGCCGATCTACAAGCTGAAACGCCCGAGGCCAATTTGGTATTAAAAAAGGTCTTAAAAACAATAATACAATAATATGAAAAAAAGAAAACCATCATATATGAGTAGTAATAAGAAAGAAGGATACAGTATGTACAGTAAACAGTTGGGTGGGGGGGGGGGGGGGTCGTTTCCGGTAGTAAGCTTAGACGTTTCACTTTTTACAGGGGCCATGAAGTTACAATGTGCAGCCACCTGTATAGGTGCACTTTTAGAGCGGTTTTGAAGGAGGGTAAGGAGTCACACTTCGTTATGCCTGTTGGTAGAGCATCACAATTATACAATGACAATAGGATGCATAAAACAAAATAAGTAAAGATGAACAGATGCAGATGATATATTTTGTGCTCATATTAACAGCAGAGAACATGTAGGCTATACTGGTCTGCCAGTGAGTGTGGTGTACATGGATCAAATCTCTTAAAAAGCTGATACTATAAATGTTATTGACTATAGGCTCAAACCACATAGCCCAGTTGATACCTACGTACAGTACCTCCTACATGTTTTCAAAATCTGACAAAGATTTTGAATAGCCAACATATAAATGGATAAAGTGGTTGTGATGCTATATTAATTACTTTTGCTGGGACGGACAACATCACAGGACATTCATGGTGTAGTCCCTTTAATCGGTCTCAGGTCCCGTCCTAATGGGTTAAGCCTAATGGCAGTCAGTGTACTAATGATATATATATATATGTTTTCATTAAAATGTCTCTCTACAGATGACAAGGAAGTAACACTAAACAATGTGTCATCGTATCTGGCCTGAGTCATCTGATGTGTGTCTGAGCTCAACAACAACCAAACATGAGGATGCAGAGAAGGTTAACCACATGAAGTTCACTTTGGGAGACGTCCAACTGATAAGAAAAACACAAGAAAAAGCTAGCGTGATCGTGTGTCACATACTGACATACTGACAAAGACAAACTGCCGGAGTATCAAGGCTACAATCAACCAGCATGCACCAATGCACCAATGCACCAATGGACACGTGAGCTGGATGCCCGCAGAGTGCTGTATGGTCAGTTACACCATGGCCAGCACTTGGCAGGGACCACATGAGTACCATTACCTCCACTACAACCTACACATGACTGTCTGTACCATTACCTCTACTACAACCTACACATGACTGTCTGTACCATTACCTCCACTACAACCTACACATGACTGTCTGTACCATTACCTCCACTACAACCTACACATGACTGTCAGGTACTATTACAGTACCTCCACTCTGTACCATTACATTACTGGCAGTCATGTGTAGGTTGTAGTGGAGGTAATGGTACAGACAGTCATGTGTAGGTTGTAGTGGAGGTAATGGTACAGACAGTCATGTGTAGGTTGTAGTGGAGGTAATGGTACAGGCAGTCATGTGTAGGTTGTAGTGGAGGTAATGGTACAGGCAGTCATGTGTAGGTTGTAGTGGAGGTAATGGTACAGACAGTCATGTGTAGGTTGTAGTGGAGGTAATGGTACAGACAGTCATGTGTACGTTGTAGTGGAGGTAATGGTACAGACAGTCATATGTAGGTTGTAGTGGAGGTAATGGTACAGACAGTCATGTGGTCCCTGCCAAGCGCCGGCCATGGTGTAACTGGCCATACAGCACTCTGCGGGGCATCCAGATCACGTGTCCAAGCCAGAGCAGTTGGTGCATGCTGAGTGATTGTAGCCTTGATACTCCGGCAGTTTGTCTTTGTCAGTATGTCAGTATGTGACACACGATCACGCCAGCTTTTTCTTGTGTTTTTTCTTATCAGTTGGACGTCTCCCAAAGTGAACTTCTTGTGGTTAACCTTCTCTACATCCTCATGTTTGGTTATTATTGAGCTCAGACAAACAGATGACTCGGGCCAGATATGATGTATTGTTCATTGTTTAGTTTTACTTCCTTGTCATCTGTAGAGACATTTTAATTAATATATATATATCATCAGTAACCCTCTAACCATTTAACCCATTAGGACCTTAGACCGATTAAAGAAATCAGTGGTGCTCAATCTTTTTCATGTCAAAGGGGTGCATTTCTCCTTTCCGACATGTCGCCTTTCCGACGTTGACGAACCCTATACCTAACCCTAACCGCACGCGGAAGCCACTAGTCGGAGTGGTGAGATGTCGGAATGGAGAGTGAACACCATGTCAAAGACCCCCAAAGTTATATGTATTTGGCCCCACCCCACAAATATTTTGTTCCAGGGACCCCCAGGGACCCCCAGAAGCAAAGATTTGAGTTACACATTACCAACTTCAATTATATTCAAAGATTTGCTGCGGCAAAATATATTATCAATTTGGAGGTCCTTGACATGAAAAAGCTCTACACGACAGCTCTTCACGGAAAATAGCCGATCTACAAGCGCACGCACGCACACGCGCGCAACTGAGCTATGTGGTTTGAGCCTATAGTCAATAATATTTATATTATCTTTTTTGATCCAAGTACACCACACTCTCACTGCCAGACCCTATAGAGTATAGCCTACATGTTCTCTGCTGTTAGCACAAAATATATCATCTGCATCTGTTAATCTTTACTTCCTTTGTTTTATGCATCCTATTGTCATTGTATAATTGTGATGCTCTACCAACAGGCATAACAAAGTGTGACTCCTTACCCTCCTTCAAAACCGCTCTAAAAGTGCACCTACAGGTGGCTGCGAATTGTAACTGCATGGTCCCTGTAAAAAGTTAAAAGTCTAAGCTTATCACCGGAAACGACCCCCACTGTTTACTGTACATATCCTTCTTTCTTATTACTACTTGTATATACAGTATGATGGCTTTCTTGTTTTCATATTATTGCACATTATTGTCTTTAAATGTCTCAATGAATTGAATACACAGGACGTTTATGGAAACAAGCCCGGAGGGCTTATCTGGGTCATCCTTTTAAAAATGTGTATCATCAGTACACTGACTGCCATTTCTGCCTCTTAACAACTTACCCCATGAAGACCTGAGGCCCATCCTAAAATCCCAACAGTTGTCTGAAGTATGTGGTCCTCAAACATGTCAAGGACCTCCAATATTATAAGTATTTGGCCACGGATCCCCCCCCCCCATCCTCAAAAACATTTTGTTCCAGGCACCCCTAGAAGCAAAGATTTGAGTTAAAAAAGTTCACTTTCAAAAACATATATATATATATAAAGTGACATGCTGTGAGCTTTAATGTGATCTGTTCTGTTCTGATCTGTTGGCCTGGCCTGCAATAGGCTAACAGATTATGATGCTTGTAATAACACGTTAGGCCACAAGATGGCAGCATGCTGAAATGGAGATTAAAACCACACTAAGCTAAAATAAACGTTGTATTAAAACTTTAAAAGTGTTCACGTGGACACGTGGAGTGTCAACGTGCTCAGGAAGTTGCAAAACCAGACAGAAACCAGTTCTCTAACATCAGCTGACTTGGCTAAACGTTTCACACACGCCCAGAGGAGTACACAAATTAACCCAGCAGACTGATTGGCTCAGCCAAGGGACCCCCCACAGGGAGGAGACTGGCAGAGCCAATTAGGAAAAAGACTCCCCTCGATTGTGCAAAGTATAAACGAGCTTGCACGCCGACAGGGAGACAGAATTCTCCAACTGACTTGCTGATCCGGTTGCTGAAGACTGCTGTGAAACTGAACTGACCGTTCGTGATACAACAGACTTGTACTTTTCATTGATATTCATATTGCATTCTGAAAATAACATTGCTCTATTTGATTCTTCCAGTCCACAGTGGATGACCATCCGCTCTATTGACCCCGTTCCAGGCTTTATTCGAGGTATCTGGTGGCACTGATCAAAGGATCCCTGTAAAACGAGGTAAGCACATTGAAAAATATATATAAAAATATATATATTCAAAGATTTGCACACATTTTCACGAATTTTCAAAAATAGCAGGTCTACAAGCTTGTAGCGCGGCACTCGGTGGCGCGCTATGAGCTTGTATATCTGCTATTTTTGAATAGCCCAAAGTGTAAAATAATGCTTTTTCGCTCAAATCTAAAAATGACACAGTTCCAGGTCTTAATGGGTTAATGTGTTGAAAAGCTAAAAATATCGAATGCAATTAAATGTGTTTCTATCTGTTTTCTATCTGTTTTAAACACATGGGACATTTAGAAAATAGAGGTCGTTTATAAAAGATCCTGTGACGAACAGTGGGTTATTCTGTTGACGTTATTCTGTTGACGTACTAACAGAATAGACAAAAGGTCCTACGACGTACTGTAGGCCACTTAAACGACACACTGCTAAAAGTAGTATATGTATTTAACCCCAGTCTGTAAAAAGTCCTACGACGCATTGTAGGCCACGGTGCCAGACTTATTTCTGGCTGTGTGGTCCCAGTGCCAGGATTTGGCGATTCTCTTACCTCTTCAAGTAGTCACAGAATATGTATCTATTGATCCCCTGATGGTTGCTAATCACTGAGAGTTTCAGGTGTGGTTTCACAAATGACATTTGTTGTTTGATGTTTGAAAATAGCATGTTTCACTCAAAAAAACAAAGAAAAAAAGATCATTTTTTCTTTGTTTATTTTTTAACATTGAAGTGAATGGAGCAGCAAATCTTTGGATCGCGTTATCTCCTAGTTCCTTTGTGATAAACGAAAAAACAAATAAGAAAAGAAAATTAAGAGACGTCAAAAGACGTCATTGGCACACAATGAGTTAAGTGACGCAATAATGCTAAAAGTGGTATATGTATTTAACCCCAGTCTGTAAAAAGTCCTGCGACGTAGGCTACTGTAGGCCACTGAAGCGACGTACGGCTAAATATTTATATCTAACCCCAGTCTGTAACGAACCTCAGACGAGTTTTATAAGAAGTTGATACTTATTTTATTCTCGTTTCCCCAGATCCTCCGGTACGATTTTCATAGGACAAGGTGAGTAAAGTGGTGAATGATTTAGAAATTGTAGAGGAGTGAATGGTGAGGCGCACTGCATTACACAGATAGACATTGTTTGGTATGATAAATTATTGAACATTTCATCGACGGGTCCTGAGTCCGGGACGATGCTGGGAATGTCTAATAATCTATCAAGGAGTTAACCATATAACTTTACCAAACAAATCACATTCACTAGGACTGGATTGGGGAGGGCATTGTTAGAACATCACTGACTATTGACTTCTCTAAGAAGAACACCTTATTGGCTTGCCACAAAACTGAGGACCCCCACCACTCAAATAGCAGAGAGTGGCTCCAACCTCTTTTTGTGAGCGGAAGTAGCCAAAGGTAGTTGCTTAGAGTTAAGACCTGGGCAACCAGGCACATAGAACTTTACAGGAAAATACGGGTTGGGTCCCAGTGAGCCACAGTCGAATATTAGAAGTCTGTTTTTTGTGTAGACCTAATTTCACCTGGTTAGATTCTGTCTATATTGTAGACTGAATCTAGCCGATTGAATTTAATCCATTATTCCCTATATATTGATATAAAAAAAACTAAGTTGTACAACTGATGTCCAATTATTGGACTAAAATAATTTGAATAGCCATTGATCAAAATACAGTATAGTTTAGATTTAGTCTCGATCTAAACGTTTAAATCAAAATCATGTATCAACGCCTAGATTTAGACCAGTTTTAAAGCATGACATTTATTTTAATCATGTTGTTTGAAAACGTTTATTTTAGGATGCTAACGTTATGTTTCAAAATGATAAGATCTCACTATTATAGCTAAATAATGCAGTTTGCATTAATGCTGATAGGGTAATAAAAACAAACTTTTCACTAATATTTCCTATTAGCATATACCTTGGGCCATCACAAGTTCATACTGAACACCCCCAACTCGAGGCCGTTTGGTCTCAGGGGCGCCAAAACCCCTTCTTTGGTGCATGTTTCTGGCGAAATTATGTTAATGGAAATATTAATTTACTAAATTGTCTTACACATATGAAATTTGGCATTGGAGTATCCTGACACATAGGGGTAAGTAGAAAAATAGGATTGTGATGCTTGCTACCATTATATTTTTAAATATGACCTACAAGGTCATATTTCATATGTGTAAGACAATTTATGTAATTTTAGTAAATTATTATTGCTAGTAACATAATTTCGCCAGACGGCTCGAGTTGGGGGTGTTCAGTATGAATGGCCCAAGGTATATGCTAACAGGAAATGGTGAAAAAAAGTTAACAGAGAATATCCTGAGGGCTGGGCCTGGCTCCTGGATTAATAGAGTTATAATGGTGAAAGCAGTACCAAACCGCAGATTGTTTTTGGAGGTCGATTGGCTTAGTTCTCTCACGAGACTTAAAACTCAAAACTATTTACAAACTATAGACCAATCTCATTGCTTTTACAGTTTTCAACAATTCTAGAAACATTATTTGTAGACAGATTAGATCACTTTGTGGAAAGAAATAACCTCTTAACAGAGAATCAATATGGTTTCAGAGCCAACAGATCGGCCGCAATGGTACTAATTGAATTAACAGAAGAAATCATTAGTAATACTTAGGGTTGTCCGATATTGGCTTTTTTACCGATAACCGATATACCGATATTGTCCAACTCTTAATTACCGATACCGATATCAACCGATACCGATATATGCGGGGATTATTGTGATTAGGGTAAGCTCAAATTTCATATCACACACACCATATACAGTAAGAACTCCTGTAACTTATTTATAAAGCAAAAAAAATATATATATTTTTTTTTTTTCAAAAACCGATACCGATATTTTCCCGATATCAATTTTTATGCTAATATCGGCCGATAATATCGGGAGGCCGATAAAATCGGACATCCCTATACTGATAAGATGTATACAGTGGGAGTTGTTGTAGATTGAAAGAAGGCTTTTGACACTATGGATCACGATATCCTCCTAAAGAAAAAGGAAAAATAAGGGTTCAGAGGGGTTGTGTCAAATTGGCTAAATATCTACATAAAAGACAGAACCAGTTCGTCCAACTTCGAGACTGAAAATAAAGCTGTGGAACAATTACATGTGGTGTCCCTCAGGGGTCGTCTTAAGCCCAATACTGTTCATTTGATATATCAATGTAAAATCAATACTATCAGAGATAGTATTGATAACCTACTACTCTCAGCCCCTACCGGACCGCCCTCCGACGTAATATCCTCAGAAGTGGCTGTACGACACAGTGTATATTTGGACAGTTTCTCCTCGGTCGAGCTCTCCGAATTCACTTTAATGATCACATCTTCCAAACCAACGACCTGTCTCTTGGATCCAGTTCCAACTAGATTGCTTAAAGAGGTCCTGACCCCGGTTGGTGCATCCCTACTCGATATGATCAATATGTCTCTGGTGACGGGCTACGTACCACAGTCCTTTAAGGTAGCTGTCATCAAACCCCTCCTCAAGAAGCCTACTCTCGACTCAGGCATTTTGAGAGGGTTTTTTCTGCAGACTGCAGACTAGGGGCGTATCCTATTGGGGGCGTATCCTATTGGGGCGTTTCTCATTGTAAGGGGGCGTTTCGTATTGGGGCAAACGCAGTCCCCACAACATCATTTACGATTCTGTCCCTATCGGTACATAACTCGGACGGCGCTGAGTCGACTAGCAGACCTTCGGCTGGTCGTTACGGGCACTCGCGCAATAGGATACGCCCCTAGAGTCTGCAGTCTGCAGATAGACTCTCTTGGGCATTTTGGCTAACTATAGATAGACCTATATCGAACCTCCCATTTCTCTCTAAAATCCTTGAGAAAGCAGTCGCCAAGCAGTTATGTGACTTTTTACATAACAAGCTATTTGAAGCTTTTCAGTCAGGATTCAGAGCACACCATAGCACTGAGACGGCATTGGTGAAGGTCACAAATGACCTCCTGATTGCATCCGATAATAATCTTCTCTCTGTACTGGTTCTGTTGGACCTCAGTGCTGCATTTGATACTATTGATCACCATATTTTGTTGCAGAGACTTGAGCATCTGGTTGGCATTAAGGGTGCTGCATTGAACTGGTTTGAGTCCTATCTGTCTGACAGATTTCAATTTGTAAACGTAAACGATACACCTTCACTACGCGAAAAGGTTAAATACGGAGTCCCACAAGGCTCTGTACTTGGACCAATACTATTTACTCTATATATGCTTCCTTTAGGTGAGATAATTAGGAAACACTCTATAAATTTCCACTGCTATGCAGATGATACACAATTATATCTATCAATGAAGCCAGATGAAACAGATCAACTGGCCAAACTTCAAGCATGTCTTATAGACATCAAGAGTTGGATGACCCGTAATTACCTACTCCTCAACTCGGACAAAACTGAAGTTATTGTACTTGGCCCTAAGCTAACCTGACCCTGCCAGAGGTGGCGGTATTGAGTAACCAGGTTCCTCAAGACAGCTACATCTGAGATCGCTCAAGCTAACACCGTACCGCTCCCGGTACGGACCAATCAGCGTGAGCTAAGGGCGGGATCTGGGCAAAAGCGGCTGTGACGCCATAGAAGCGACTGTTGTTTTGTAGTTTCTTCACTAGTCAACATGGCCGCTACCATGAGCAACACCGATATGACGATAGATGCTGCAATAACATTAGTTATTTCTCAACTGGACAATATTTCTTCTTTGAAAGAAGAGCAAAGTATGGCACTGAAGGCTTTTCTGCGTGGAAAAGATGTTTTTGCTCTCCTCCCGACTGGCTTCGGCAAGAGTTTAATTTACCAACTAGCTCCACTGGTAGCGAAAGAACTGGGGACGAAGCCGAAGCCTATATTGATCGTCTCCTTTGACTGCCCTCGTAGCAGATCAAAGCGGGTGATGATATCATCAAAAGAAAAAACGAAATTACCTACCTGGGCTCTATCTTGGAGGCTGACCTCTCTGGTGACAAAAATGCTGAAAAAACGATCAAAACGGTCCACAAAAAAACACGCTATTTGCGGAGTATTGATCGTAAAGTCAGTAAGAAGACTCTGAAGACTCTTGCAGTGGCCCTCATACAAGGTCATTACGATTATGCATGTACTTCATGGTATCACAACACCACCAAGGCCTTAAAAACAAGGCTCCAAACATCCCAAAACAAACTTGTAAGGCTACTTCTTGGCCTCAACTACAAAATCCATCTAACCCCTGATCATTTTGATAGGATTGGATGGCTTAGGGTTGCGGACAGAGTACAGCAACTTGCTATGGGCCTGGTCTTCAAGATATATCACAACATTGGGATCCCCCTGTATTTGTCAAAATACTTCCAAAATGTTAATGATATCCACGATCACAATACCAGAGGCAGCTCCACAAACCTTGTCCAACCCTTTTTTGGCTCAACAAAGGGAAGTAACTCGTTCTCATGCTATTCATCAAAAATGTGGAACGCCCTACCAAAAGGAGTAAAGGAGTGTAAAACCCTACTCTCTTTCAAAACAGCCCTAAAGATACACCTTCAGGAGGCTGCAATTGGAAAATGGCCCCTGTCTAAGTCCTAACCTAACCTACCCCCCTACCCCCCCCCCCCCCCCTCTCTCCTTCTCCTTTTGTACATATTTCTCACTCTTCATACCAGTAACCTGTAAACTGATTGTATGACATTCTATAGTAGTTGTGTATATCTGTCTGTCTCTTATATGTCATCATGATTTGTGTGCATGGGGAACTCATTTGAAACAAGCTCTGTGCTTTTATGAGTCTTCCAGTTTAGTAGACCTTGTATTGTGAATTTGTACTTCCATGTACTGTTGTTCTCATGTCTTACTAAATAAAGTACATCAATCAATCAAATCAAAGAGGCTACGAATCTGGGACTCTATGCTGGGCAACTTGTAGATAATGCAGCACACACCGACATCCTCGACGGCCGATGTCAGCTGGTCTTTGGTAGCCCGGAGACGTGGTTACTGGAAGATAAATGGCGTGATATGCTTTCCTCACAAGTGTATCGTGAAAACCTACTGGGCATTGTCGTCGATGAAGTTCACGTCGCATACAAATGGTAAGCTAAACGCCGTTAAATGGCTGTATAGTGTAATTGTTACACTACACATATGCAGTGATGCTATGCTCATTTGAGAAGTGGTTGCACTCTCTATTTTAATGACGTGACGCGCACGTCGCTTAACACCTACAGTACAGGTCACACAATGGGCAATTGATATGCATATAGGCTAATTCCTATGTTAATGTACCTGGCGTGAGTCGGGAGCCTTTGTAAACTTTGATGAAGTGTGAATTTAAAGTAGTTTTAAATCTATGCGTGTGCCTGCACGTCCCCCTGGCCAAATAAGTGGTTGCAACCCCGTCCACTGAGCATTGCACCCCTGCTGTAATGTTAAACTGTAAAACAAAACAGAGCAGCGTGTTTCTAAATACGGTTACAGTAGTTCAAAGACGAAGTGTTGTAACATTTATGTTTTATTTAGGTCAAACATTATATTATAAACAATAAGCTAACACACACAAACAGACCAAATGTTAAACACAGATCTTACTGTAACTGTATTGTTGTAATGCAACTATGCACGTTACTATTGCTGCTACCTAGACTCAATGTAGGATTTCTTTTTCTTTCAACCAGGGGACTGGGTGTTGCTGTCCAAGTGTAGTTATTTGTCATGTAAAGAAAATACAGTATGATATGTGGAAATGTCAGTCTTTAACTGAAGCTACCCAATAACATAAATAACCTAATTATTTCCCCTTTATAACACTATAGAAAGTATAGCCTACAGCAGTTCTTCATTAATGCTTGTTTGCTGATATATGTGCACTTATTGTCTTTCAGGTTTACCTGTTTTAGCGTTGACAGCATCTGCTGATAACAAGAACAGAGGCCGTGTGACCAGGATGCTGAATATGGAGGAGGCAACTCTCGTGACTGTTAGCCCAAACAGGGTTCCTGCTGATAACTTGAACTGTATGGACTGGGTAGTAAAGGAGGTCAAAGATAAGGGTCTATCAATGTCTCCCATCATAATCTATTGCTAACACTGAAGTTAGTTGGGAGAGTGTTCACCTATCTTAAAGCAGAATTGGGAGAAGATGCTTGGGTTAACAGAGACCAGGATCAGAAGGCTGAGAACCACCTTATAGGAATCTTCCACAGCAACACACTGTCAAAGTACAAAGACAGAGTTTTGGCCTCCTTTAGTGGAGAGGGAGAGGGGAGCTGCCGAGTGGTTGTTGCAACAACAGCTCTTGGGATGGGCTTGAATTTCCCTGGCATGCAAGGGAAATGTAGAGTGGTAACACAAGAGGACAAATCTCTTATCCGGGAAATGTTAGAGGAGTATATGAGTTGTTTAGAAAAAGACACAGCACATGTCTACACTAGCAAGTCAGCATGTACTGGTTTCAGTGCTGAGCTCATAGATGCAGTATTAGAACGCTGCACACACATATTTGACTTGTCTTTGACATTGAGGATGTAGAGCCTTCTTCTCAAGAGGATAGCTTCACTGAGCCAGACATCGATTATACAGGGTATTTTGATGAAGATGATGAGGACTTTGAGATGGGAACACAGCACAGCAGCTCAGAATCGTCTGACGAATAAGCAGTTGGCCATTAAAGGCTCTTATAAGACTCACATTGGTTGTCAATTAAAGCTGTGGAATATTTAGTTGACTGAATGCTCATAATTAAAATGGTTTTGTATGTAATTTGAACATAAGCAAGTGATTAAAAGTTTGTCGCTGCAAAAAATCTGGTGTTTCTTTTCCAGGTATGCAAATATATCACTTTTAGATTGATAACCTTTTATCACAAAATAAGTACATCATTGTTTTACATCTGTCCTGGTACTGTATGTCACCCTTTTCACTATGCATGATGACTCTTAATCCCTGCTCCCCCCCCCCCCCCATGTTAAAATTGATCGTTTCAAATCATTAGGCTAGAGGCATTGATCAGTTTGCCATTTTACACATGGGATCCAACTTTGATACTGTACAAACATGTTATGATGTTGTTTTAGAAAGTAAACATGAACAAGTGAGGCAAATTAAAATATTTATTTATAGAAAAAACAACTAAATGCTACAGTTGCGCATACTCAGGTAGGGGAAAATCACAACAATATATATATAACAGGTTTATAAAAACAATACAACATGCGTAGCCTATATTCAATAGGGTCCCAACTATGTGCACTCTCATATCCCTTTCAAGTACCCTTTGTTAAACAGTGCAAATTCGAGATACATATTTTCTGTGTTTGAAAGTAATGAGAAAAATAAAGATGCACTTGGTCCAGTCATTGATGAACAGCAACAGTGAATTATTGCAACATTTTTGACTACTTGGCAGCAGTTATTGCACAGACTTTTATAGCACAATGAGATATACGTTATCTAAAGTGTATCGTGGACATGATGAAAGACTGTAAGGCTATATTATTGACTGACTCAGACTCAAGAGTAAAACGCTTTAACGCTGAGAGGAGAGTTTGGTGACCACAGGCAGGATGCCTCAGGTGACGTCGGTGTTTCTGCTGTAGCGGTAGCCGTTTCTGGAGGTCTTCTGTCTTTGTCCTATTTTTCCCATCGCCTTAAAATGGAAAAATCGTCTTCCATTCTTTGAAACAAGCGAAGACATGACCTACATCAGACACGATACGGAGGAGTCTTTAAACAGCGTTAAACCTAACGCTATCAGGCGTTCGTTAATACTTGTTTCGTTTGCAGGCTTAGGCTTATCAAATATCTTCCTTGTACCCGTTAAAATACCTTTTATGCGCAGATTCGTGTTACAAAATCGGCAAAAATCTCCGACCTCCATGATAACTTTTTTTAGCAACTTCTTGAGCGTTCTTGTTGTGGTGAAATACTGGACTACGGTGTTGACTTCCTGGTGTCGCGACGACCATACGTCACGTAGACACATCGATATGATTGGTTGTGTTTGCACGCCCACACGGTGATAGACAGACGGTCCCATCCAATCATCTACCAAGTATCTTGAAAAAAAGGAACAGCCCCGTCATCGAATTGGCTCCCGAGATCCCAGATCCAAATAAGCTGTGAAACAATGTGTGGAGCAAGCTGTTTGGATCTGGTAGCGTCAGGTTAGCCCTAAGCACCTCAGAGATAAATTAGCCGATGAGAATTTTACCCTAGATGGTATTACCTTGACCTCCAGGGCCACTGTAAAGAATCTGGGAGTCACGTTTGACCAAGACATGTCCTTTCAGTCCCACATAAAACAAATTTCAAGAAATGCCTTTTTTCACCTGCGTAATATTGCAAAAGTTAGGCACATTGTGTCCCAAAATGATGCAGAAAAACTTGTCCACGCATTTGTTACTTCTAGGCTGGACTATCGCAACGCTTTACTATCAGGCTGCCCAAGTAAGTCCCTAAATAGCCTGCAGCTTGTCCAAAATGCCGCTGTGCGCATACTGACAGGAACCAGAAGAAGAGATCATATCACTCCTTCATTGTCCTCTTTGCACTGGCTCCCGGTTAAATACAGAATCGAGTTTAAAGTTCTCCTCCTCACATACAAGGCTCTCAATGGACAGGCACCAGTATATCTCAAAGAACTCATCGAGCCCTATAAACCAACCAGAACACCACTGCGCCCACAGTATGAAAAAATGCTTACGGCTCCAGGAAACCCAAAAAAAGTTAGAACAGGAGGCAGAGCATTTAAGTTTTAGGCACCTCAGCTGTGGAACCTTCTCCCAGTCTCAGTCCGCGAAGCAGACACTCTGTATATTTAAGACTAGACTAAAAACCTTTCTCTATGATAAAGCCTATAGCCGAAGTGTATAGACTCAGTCACCCTATAGTTATCCTCTCTCCCCTCCCCTGCCCCCCCCTTCTCCTCTCGTCCTCTCTCTTCTCGTCCTCCCTTTGGTTGTGTGGGTTTGTGTCCCAATGGTACAATCGTAATTAACCCTGTACGGATTCACGCTCTAGTAAGGCCTGCCACTAATTCTACAACCGGGGACCCGCTCCCCGGAGTTTCTTTTATTTCCCATGTCGCAGGTCCATGGACTGTCACTACGGACCCCCAGCTGCGGCTCAAGACTGTGACTGCGGACCGGGCCTCTCCATGGAGCACGACCGTGGATTTCTACTACACTGCACTATACTATATATACTGTATATTATCTTAACATTCTTATATTATACCATTATATACTACATACACATTATTGCTGTACTATATTATACTATCATATATATCTTATACTATTATATGTGCTACTATTGTTACTGTTACTACCTGCACTGTATCTCTTTCTGTCTCTGTATCTCTTTCTGTCTCTCCCTCTCTCTCTCTCTCTCTCTCTCTCTCCTCTTTCCCCCGACACGGTCGAGGCAGAAGGCCGCCGCCCTAGAACCTGCCTGACGTTTCTTCCAGTTAAGAGGGAGTTTTTCGTTGCCACCGTCACAAAAATTGCTTGTTCAGGGTGGGATTGTCGGGTCTCTTCTCTACATGTAAAGTGTCTTGAGACAACTTGTTGTGATTTGACACTTTAATAAAATTTAATTGAATTGAATTGCCCGTTATCAAAGGTACTGAAATGTGTATTATTTGCTGATGACAAACATAGTACAGGGGAAGACTTCCAGCAGCTTATGGAGATTGTAACAGAAATGGGTAAATGAAAATGTTGGTTCAATTAAAATAAGATATCCCTAATTCTAAACAAACAAAATGCATGGTGGTAGATAAACCGGTAGATGAACAGACATCCTCCAGTTGATGATAGACAACATTTCAATAGAAAGAGTATATGAAAAAAAAAAGGTCTTAGGGATCCTGTGCTGGAAACCCCATAGTATGTGGGCTAAGATGGCAAAGAGCATCTCAGTTATAAGTAGAGCGAGAGATGTACTAAATCCCAAGTCATTGCACACCCTCTAGTGTGCAATAATATTAACATATATGCACTACTGCTCGGAAGTATGGGGTAATAGACAATACATTCACTAGTTACTTAAAAAAAGAGCAATAAGACTAATAAACAACATAGGCTATCGGGACCACACAGATTGTGTCTGGAATCACATGTCTAAAAGTTTAATGACCTAATAAAGTTTAAAACTCTGCAGGTAACGCATAGAGCTAGATATATCCAACTTCCTGTAAAGGTATGTAGTAACTGGAGCTAATATGTTGACTATGCCACCTCCCGCTTGTGGAGGGGGCAGAGGAACCCCTAAAACGGTGTAATATGAACAACTTCCCTTAAACAGGAACAATTTACCAGAGGCAGTTTGTGTAAAAATAGAAGATATTTTATTAAACAACTATGTAATACATGGATTATTAATATATCAGGCAATAGTCAGTAAGGCAAAGATGTTATCAAATAAAGTGACAAGTTCCAGTTACTCTCCTAATAGGGAAGGGTGGGTCGGCCCGTACACAGTACTACCAAGTACTCACTATTGGGGAAAGAGGGGGACAGGCCTGGCAACAAACAAATAAAACAAATAATCAATACAAAAACATGCAGTGTCAGGGATTAACATACTCAGGAATTAACATACACACCAATAAAACTAAAGGTCCCACAGTGCAGTCCCAAGAGAGGAGAGGAAGTCGTGTGTAACAGGGCAGACCCGTCCTTGAATATGGTTACACTGTAACATGAGAGGAGAGAAAAACAATTAAAACCATGTCACTATGAATGAAATCTAAAAAGTAGGCCTAACGTACCTACTATATACCTCAAATGAATGAACTCAAAATAAACAACAAATCAAAGTAAAATAAGAATGGAAAACAGTCACGCTGCCCTGCCAAGCCAAAGTGCAGTAACTACGTTTTTGGAAACACAGACTTATTTGTGTATCCCAAAGGTCAATTTAGCCTTCGTGATTTTGTGGGATAAACAATTACCTCAAGAACAGATGTACAATTAGTGTAATAGCACTTATATGCCGATATTTCATTTGGCTGACCAGTTGAATCACTTTTAAACCCATTTTTCAGTGTTTTTTGTTTTCGTAGTTACTGCTCTTTAGCTTGGCAGGGCAGAGTGGCTGGACTTTTCCCTTTAAGGAAACAGACAAAACACATAAGTTGCCAGTCCTAGTATTTAAACGTAATGCAACCATTATTAAAATCATTAAAAAGAACAGCATAAACCTATTTCGCTTTGCAGTGAATGGGTTACATGTTGCCTTTCCGACATGTCGCCTTTCCGACATTAACTAACCCTATACCTAACCCGCAACGGTAACCGCCTTCCATTCCGACATCTCACTACTCCGACTAGTGGCTTCCGCGTGCGGTTAGGGTTAGGTATAGGGTTCGTTAACGTCGGAAAGGCGACATGTCGGAAAGGCGACATGTAACCCCCTAACCCTAACCGCACACGGAAGCCACTAGTCGGAGTAGTGAGATGTCGGAATGCAGACATTACCCCAGTCTATGCACCCAAACTCCTGCAGCACAATGCAGGGACAAGGGCGGGGGACAATTCCAGCACCACAGCTACAAGACGACAGTGATGTTACAAAACTAAAAACTCTTTAAAATGCACAAAGAGGCAATGCATAGAATGGATACAGTTGTACCAGTATCTCCTGGTGTCTAGATACAGCACAGCAGTTCAAGGTGTCTAGATACAGCACAGCAGTTCACTGGAGGCAATTTCATTTGTAAACTGAAATAAAATACATTTGAATAAAATCGAACACAAATGTTGATACAAATGATTAAATGAAAGTGCTATAGGCATGGTAGCATCCATGTGCTCAAGCAAAGACCAGCAGTAGCATGTGCTCAAACAAACAATAGGCTAGCAGTAGCATTAGCTGCAACAAACAAAAGGGTAGCCTTACACATGGTTATGATGTGCTACACAAAGTTGAGCTTTGGCCTACCATGCGTTCTCCTTCACCCTTCATGAGAAGGGAAACACCATCCTCTGCAGCAGAGTCAAATGACTCTCTACTGGGAGGAACTAGACTTTTATACTTCCTGGTCATGTGACTAGGTCAGGCGCAGTGGGTGCACCATTCACCTAGATTCCCACAGGAAGTACTATTCATCACTTTCCACTGTGTGTATTATTTCTGTTTCATATCAACATAATTGGCTTCATTGCAGGTTGCCAGAGTATGCTGTTGACAATTTAGCTTCACGTTTTCTTTTTGTTTCAGACTTTTCACCAATGGCCTGATGACTCATTTCTACTTGCATGGTGCCGGACAGCGTGGAGAGAGCTTTCAAAAGCACTGCCTTCTATTCTGTCATCAATGGTAAAAAATGACTTTGTCAGTGCTAGTTATTTGTTGATTGCTTATTCACGTTGTACACGTGTGACTGACATATACTAGCCTACATAACCTCTGTAATGTCTAATGTCAGTCTGAGAGTTATTTGTCATCGTTTAGATGTTTGTCATTGTTTTGATCACAGAAGCCGTTCAGAAGACATTCAGAGAGGGAACAGAGGACCTGGTCAGCGCTGCCATCTCTGACCACTTCAAGCAGGCGCCTGGTCGAAGTGGTGGAGGGGGTTACAAGAAGAAGACTTGAAGCAAATCCAATGTTATTATTTGGTCAAAACATTTTGTGAAGACTTGTCTTTTTTTGTTGTTTAAAGCAATTAAGGGGTGCAGAAATTCAAAACGATTGTACAAGCCATTGTATGTTTATTTGTTGAAATGTGAAAGAAATATGTATTGTGTAAAAATCCCTGTGCTACAATAGGCAATTGCATAAAAATAATCATCACACCATTAAAAACATCTGAGCAACTGAAACAAAACAATTAAATCATGGGGGCATAAAGCCTAGAGGTAAAACCAGCATAGCTAAAAAAAAATGCTTTGTTAAAAAGGTAGGGCTTTAGTCCTCTCTTAAAGGACGCAACCGACTGTGGTGCTCTCAGGTGGACAGGGAGGACAGGTTCCACAGTTTGGGGGCGGCCGAGCAGAAAGCCTAGTCGCCCATGGTACGTAGATTGGCCTTGTGAGTTTTGAGGAGGTTGGTGTTTGAAGAGTGGAGGTTGCGGATGCGTCATTCCAAAGTCTATACCAGTTGTGCTATAACCACGCCCCCTTCTGTGGCCAACGCGGAAGTGCCTCTACCTACAACAACTGCAGGCTATTTCTTTAGCCTGTATAGTTTTGGGCCGCGACGGAGGCGTGCCGTCTCAAGCGAACTTGAGCCATGTGAGGCACCATGGAGCGAGCTAAAGCGAGCGAGTTGCCGTGCCGAACGTTGCGAAGTTCGCTTGGGCCGACTCAGTGCCGTTCGAGTTATATACCGATAGGGACAGAATAGTAAATCATGTTTTGGTGAGAGCGTTTGCCCCAACTGCCACTCAAAGTGGCTACTGGCCAATCACAGCGCGTCCTTGCACAAGCGTATTGGCCAATCATGCACAAGTGGTATAGATTTTGGGATGACGCGTTGCGGATCCAGGGTTGTAGGGAGACTAGTTACGGAAAGTAACGGGAAGCCAGTGGAGTGAACGGAGGATGGGTGTGATATCTTCATATTTGCGCACTCTCATCAGGATCCTAGCAGCACTGTTCTGGATATACTTTGAAGGCTCTTGCTAGGGATCCCGATGAGAAGTGCATTGCAGTAGTCCAAGCTGGAGGAGACGAAGGCCTGGACGAGTTTTTCTGAATCTGCTAGCTTGAGTGTGGGACGGAGTTTTGAGATGTTTCTGAGGTGGAAGAAGGATGTTTTGCATAGATGTTTCATGTGGGCCTCGAAGTGGAGGTGAGGATCCATTTTTACTCCCAGGTTGGTGACAACCGGTGAGAGGGGAAGGTCCTGTCTGGAGAAGGTGATGCTGGTTATGGGGGATGTTTTTATCTGGTGTGGGGTGCATTCATCTCCTACCTTGCTCCCCTGCTGTGAAACATAATGTACACTCCTCATACTACTAACAGAGAGACTAAGACTGACACCAACAACGCAAACATATCCATTGCCGCGATACTAGCTGTGGGAGCCACCCTGTGTGTAGTATATGTTGCCACAGGGGTGTTCAAACAGACTAGAAGGTCCAGGAGGGACAACAACGCACTGATCCATATGAGATGAACCACCTACAAGAAGACAACGGACAAAACATAATAGAATGTTAAAGACCCAACTAAAGGAGGCTCCCTCTAGAAAACCCTGGTCAAGGAGGGCGCGGCACTTGGACCTTGAAAAAAGGAACGGGAGTCCCCTCCGGGTGCCACCTGAAGGAGTGTCTCGTAAATAATAGCCATGTGAGGTGAAAGGTCTGTTTAAAGGAACTACAGGACTGCCCTGTGTTGTCTGGGCCTGGATCCAGTTCATGTATGGAGCAAGATGTTATGTACTGTTTTACTTTCAATGATCATCAATGGATGATAAAGGAGGGATTCATGTGATCTGTTCTGTTCTGATCTGATGGCCTGAAAATAACATTGCTGTATGTGTTATCTTTAATAAATATGCCATCTAAAAAGGGCTAACCTTATACAATTGTTTCTGTCTCCATGAACTGTGTGACCAACGGACAACGAACATAATGCAGAAACAGCTTGTATACTACCCCCCCCCCCCCCCCCCCCCTTGATAAACATATCCATTTTGGGGTCCTTGGCATGAAAAAGTTTTGAAACACTGTTTGTCTTTAAATGTCTCGATGAATTGAATACACAAGACATTAATGGAAACAAGCCCTGAGGGCTTATCTGGGTCATCCTTTTAACATTCTTTTGTATGAATCTGTGCCACCATGCCTTGTTTTTGCAAACTGTTAATAAAGTATTCAATCAAACAATCAAAATGACCTTTGCTCGATGTTCTGTGTAAAGCACATTGAATTGTCTTGTTGAAATGTGCTTTACAAATAAAACTGCCCTGTCTTGTCCTTCTGTCAGCACTGGTTTTATGGAGAGATACTTGTTCTAAATAAAGCAGAGGTTTCATTAAAATATCTCTAAATAAAAGGACTCTTGGTGAGTTCATAGTTATTTATTGCCAATCTGTTGATCTGGAGTACATTACATTGGCCACTAGATGGCCTCATCCCCCTGATCAAAGAGAAAACAATATCATCTTTATTTGTACAATAATGTATCAGGCAATAATGCTAGCAATCAGTTTAACACAATTCTGAAAATCACACTTGGTTGTTTAAGCGTCATACAAATGTTTGTTTGTTTGTAAGTATAGAATTAGAGAGTGTGAACAAACAGTTCTTACTCATTTGTCACATAAATCGTATAAATTTCAATATTTCTGATCGGATTTATTCTTTTTCCTTCCTGCTCCATTGTGGACGTGTCACTGTTCTTCCAAATGATTTGTTTTAATGCAGAGTTATCCCAAAAGTAACTGTGAAAAGTCTCATTTGTGATCTTGAGCAATCCAGCATGATTACTTCACTGCTTGACCTGCAACCAACCTTGGAAACATCATGCACACTGATCATTGTCCTGGCGTAGCGGTCCCGGCACCTGGGCTGCTAATGCGGGTTTGAGTCCCGTTCCCGATGACCTTTGCTGCGTGTCACTTCCCATCTCTCTCTCCCCATTATTTCCTGTCAGTCTAACTGTACTCTATCCAATGAAGGCAGAAAAAGCCATAACATACAAAAAGAAAAAAGAAGAAAAACTGGGCTGGGCATTCCATACATATAAACCTTTATGGCAGGGGTCTTCAACGTTTTTCAGGACCCCATAACTGAGAGAGAGATGAAGCAGGGACCCCCCACTAGTGTATACAATTGTGTTGCAGATTAAGCTTAGTTATAACCATTATTTTATCAAAAATAGCAGATATACAAGCTCATAGCACGGCCCCGAGTGCTATATAGGATTTAGAAGACATTTGTAGATTTGTTCCCGCAGTAATGTTTTTCATAGATTTCATAGGTAGTTTCATAGACTTGTTTGACAGCGACCATAATCAGTGTTGGATTCATGTTAATGTGTATTTTCAGACATTTAACCACTTGTCTTAAACCCTCAATACTTAGTAAACTCGACCTTTCGCTCTGTACTTAGTCTGCTCTTTTTTCACTCCACACCAAACCTCTTTGCTGAAAATAGCCGCGCTGCGAGGCGTTGTGAGCTTGTAGATTTGCAATTTTTGCCTAATGTTCCCCTCAGATAAGGAATGCTAGAGTTCAAGTGGTTAAGGTAAAAGGTTCCTATCACACAAATATTTGGCGGCTCCACCTGTAGTAACTCTGAGGACCCCCTAGGGGTCCCGGACCCTCTGTTGAAGAACCCTGCTTTATGGCATTGATGCTGTGTCAGCCGAACACACGAGAAGGCAAAGTGTGTTATAGACCAGTGGTTCTCAACCGTAGTCTGGATCAGGGCCCACTTGAACATCTGGATCAGATAATATTTGTATTTGGTTGCCCACTTGCAATACCCTCATGGCCCACCAGAGGGCCCCGGCCCACAGGTTGAGAATCACTGAACAACTAGCCACAAACTCTCACCATTTCTGTATTTCACTATCCACAGTATATCTTTATAATATAATATAATATAATATAATATAACCAGCTATCATTTGCAGGTTGATCCAAAGTTTATGACCATTAAGGTTAGTGATTACAATTCATGTACAACTTTAGTTGTAGGATTCAATAGGCCAAAGAACTGTTGATTGCCATCAGATAAAATAAACTGTTTTCAAGCTAAGCAAGTTATTTTTCTCCAATTTTCCATTAGAAATTTCATTAGGAATCTTTTCTACATGCATTGGAGTAACCGGTCAACACCAGGATTCAGTACAAAAAATACATAATACAGACAATTGTGAAAACAAAGTTAAACTATAAGCAAAAAATATATAATCCCAGAGTGACGTTTGCTTTAACCAACCGATCCAATAATGTTGTGGCTGGCATTCCAACACAAACCAGGTTTATACGGAATGGCAAATAGAACTATTCAAAGGTTTATTGATGTCTGTCACCATCATAGGCTTGTTGCAGTCAATAAGTCTCTACTTCCATGGACACGGGAGGTGCTTTCACCCTCACATAATACATTTTTTTCCCAGGACGAGGAATATCATTTGTCTTGAGGCTGCTGGACTCCAAACTTCACCGGTCAGGGTGCGAACCCCCCAAAATAATCCTATTTGAACTGGGGACCCACCACCCTGACAAGCACTTGGGAATTGTCGGAGTTGAGGCATTACATTTTGTTTGAGTCGGTTCCACAGATAAATATTGTGAAAATAGCACAGTAGAGCACTGTGCGTTGCTAGGCGTTGTGAGGCAAAATGTTTGCTTCTTGAAAAGTTGGCCAATGTTTATAGTATAGTTTGTTACTTTTGATGCAGTAATCGTCTTTTTTCTTTTCTTTATTAAAATGGTCTTAAAAGTCCTTATATTGTCACTTCACTGTCATCTGGGGACCGGGGACCCCAAATCATGTGGGGACCCACCTGAGAGTCCCGACCCACAGGTTGAGAACCACTGCTCTAGAAAACAGTGGCACTTCCAAAGACGGGTCATCTTGTGTCACGAATTGTCACGGTTCACGGACGACAGTCACATTTCATAATGTGACTTTACCAGTATTATTTGGCCGGTGGTCATTTCCCACTCTGACCATCTTTAAAAGACGGACACGTTGCAACATGGGAGCGGAGAAGTAGACTCCCCCAAAGGAGAAACTTTTCCATTTTCTCAACCTTCAAAGCACAACGTTTCCTCTTGACTCTATCTGTCTCATGTCTCTCATGTCTCTCATGTCCATCTATCTGTGCAACAAATTGATCTGCTATACATCCAGCCATCCGCCTATCCATCCATCCAGACATTCAGGGTTCGATTTATGTTTTTAAGCTTAGGCAGATACAGGCTTTATGAATAACCTTCAATGAACCTATCACTGATCTAAAGCTACTCAGTCAGGGGTGTACACATAAACTGAATGTTTGATGATTAAGTGTCCTTGTGTCACATACTGAGGAGGTGTTTGTTGAGCCTCTTCCTAACGGCATGAACACTGCTTGATGTAATGTCTCCAACAACCTGCAGGGGGAAGGCTGTTCCATGTCGTTATAGCAGAGTGGAGGAAGCTCCTATCAAGGCATTTGATGTTTGACTTGAGGATTTCCAGGGCTTGGTAGTAGGCTACCCTCCGGGTGATTCCACCTGGGGTGTGAGTGTAGGGTAGCAGTGCTTTTGAGATTTCTGGGGAGGGATGGCGGGGTAAGTTGAGCGCATGCCTCTGCTTTTGATTCACTCCCTCCGGTCAGAAATGTTTATGGCCAGTGGAGATATATTTATGTTGTATCCCTGATTCTGGTCAGACTGTATCAAATACATGCATTCCCTTTTTGGGGAAGTGTCGACCGTCTTTGATATTTGATATTTATGTTTGATAATATCACTGTTCAACAATTTAATTAGAAATGTATGTTAACCACATTTACCCTGATATTTGTAAAGATTAGTCCTTTTTTTGTACAAAGAAGTTTGTAGGGCCTAAGTGGTTAAGAAAATGTCCCCGTGTTTTTTCAAATTTTCATATAAATCGAACCCTGCATCCATCCATCACAACTTGTTTTGTCCTCCGCTCCGCTCCTCTCCTCTCCTCTCCCCTCCCGCCAGTCCAGGAAGTGTACTTCCGGGTGCTTCATGCGCTGGTGAGCAACATTCATTGAAATGAATAGATGGGGTCAGTGCCGGCTTAATGGCCTTTAGGTGCTTTAGGTGCTGCAGCACAGGGCACCAACATTGGGGGGGGGACCAAACGGCGGGGAGAAAGTCAAAGGAGACTCAACTATCGGCGCAAGAGCGCAGAAATTTTGAAGCAAATGTTACTGAAGGAGCGCTAAAACGGTGAAACACGCCGGTGAAGTGACCTTTTTCCGCGCTGCAGTCCCCCACTCCCCCAGCTGACAAAACGGTCCCAGGGGGCACCGAAACGGGCCGTAGCACCGGGCACCACGGAGGGTTAATCCGCCCCTGGATGGGGGCGGGGCTGTCCACTATCTAGATATATTATTCCTCTATGAATCCAAGCCACTCACTCGGTTCACATCCGTTCGTTCTACCTTCTCTCTCTCTCTCTATGACAGTAATACATCACTGTAACTCATCAGGTGAATGTCTCCATAGTGATCCACCCTTTCCCTCTCAGAAACTCTGCACAAAGCGCTCTCCCTTCCTGCCCTCTGCGCCGCTGATCTCTCCGAACATCCTGAAGAAGTGCTCCATCTCCCTCTGCAGGGTGGCGTTGCGGCGGTCGGCGTCGTTCCGCGCCCGCTCCACGTTGCGGATCTTGATCTCCGCCACGCTGTGCCAGCGTTTCTGCTGCTCCAGACTGGCGCGCAGTACCCTCACCTGCCC
Source organism: Gymnoscopelus microlampas (assembly GCF_963454915.1). NCBI lineage: Eukaryota > Metazoa > Chordata > Actinopteri > Myctophiformes > Myctophidae > Gymnoscopelus > Gymnoscopelus microlampas. The sequence goes on from NC_139949.1 coordinate 50,749,347, forward strand.
CTGGAGGGCGTCGTTGCACCTCTCCAACCTGGAGGAAGAGAAGAGCACATCATCAGTTGCTATCGCTCTCTCTTTGAGTGATGCCAACCACTCCTACATTTGACTTTGTCCGTGTGTCCGTATGTCCGTCCGTATGTTTGAGCACGGCTGATTGGTCACGCTTCACGTGACACGTGACAATATGTTGTCACGTGTCACGTGACAACATATTGTTGCTGATTGTTGAGGATGCAACCAGTTACACTTTCAAAGGCACCACTCTCTTCACAATGGGTGTGATTTTAGCGGCGCTAGCCGCTCTATAGCTTTAGGTATAGAGTATTCTGCTCTATACCTGACTTTGTCCGTGTTCACCGTCAACGTTCTGATTGGTCAGACCCGTCAACAAAGTGAAGTCAAGCTTCACGTGACACATGGCTATAAACATATCGATGACAAAATGTATCAAAGGCGCCGCTACCTTCACACAGGGTGTGATTTTTTAAATATAATTTAGAGTAGCCAATCATTTTTGTACCCCTTTTTCTTCCCAATTTAGTCGTTATGCCAATGAATTCCTCTCCACACACATTTCTGTGTTGTCACTGCTGTTGTATCGTACTGACTCACCTGCCAGTGAGGAGCCCCCACCGGGAGGACGTAGGGCCATCGTCCTACTCCTCCCGCCCAACACTCCCCGTTGACAGGTGCCGCCCCAGCCCGTAGGGGTAAATGCAATGACCAATATCCCCCTCCTCCCCGCCCGGCTTCCCTCCCCCGAACACGAGCCAATTGTGTTCGCATAGACGCCCGACAAAGCCGGATGCACCGCGGTGTATTCGAACCCACAACCTCTGTGGTGGTGGGCAGGGACTTTTAGCACTGCACCAACTCGAGCGCCTTGCTACTGTTGCTATCATTCTCATACCAACCAGACCATCGTTGCTGTTGGGCAGAAATCTCCGTATTTTAACCTTTTATGTTCTGAAATGTGACGATTGCGATAGTGTTGGCCTTGACTTTGATTATGACCATGAAAACACCAAGATAAAGCAAGAGAGCTATGTGTTTCTACAGGTAAACACCACCACACTACTCCAGTGGCTGATGACTGCTGGTATTGAGAGATGATTGGCAAACAAGAAATAATTGGATGTAAACATATCCAATTTGAGCACCAGCCTAAAAAGCCGTGGCATTTTATTAAAGGCGCGCCCCCTTTCCTGGGTAGGGGTATAAATATAAATGGAAGTGCACACCACTTTTTCGAGGGCAGTCTATAAGACTGCAAGTATTTATTGTTTTGTTATGTAACTTGAGAGCTCTCTCACCTGTGTATCCTGGCCTGGTATTCCGCCTTCTGCTCGGACATCTGCTGCCGGAGCTCAACCAGGAGAGAGTGCACGTCCTCGGGCTCCTGAGGCTGTAGCCGGGGCTCCGGGAGGTCTGACGACTCCTGGAGGTCTGAAGGGCCGGAGGGGAGGAACACCTCCGAGCTGCCTGTACTCAGATGCTCGTCCGTGGGGCCCGAGGACGATTCAGGGGTGTTAGGATGAAAGATATCGTCGTCTTCGTCTTCCTCGTCGTCGCCATCATCGTCAACATGATCAATGTCCTCATCGTCGTCGTCATCATTGTTGTCGTCATCATCATCATCATCATTCTTGTCGTCTTCTGATCCCCGGTTTGAAGGAAACCCAGGCGATCTCCTCATCGGTGACGAGGCCGGGCTATCCCCGCCTCCATCGCCTCTCTCGTCCAATGGGATTATCTCGCAGGACGACCAGGAAGAGTCGATAGAGTCGATAGTTCGTCCCGCCTCCTCTACGGATGCGGTGACGGTGTGACCGCCCAGGTTGTGACCCGTGGCGCTGGCGGCCTCGAAGTAGCGGCCGTCGAAGCGCTGCTGCGGTCCGTCGACCTCGTCCATCCTCTCGCTCAGCGACACTCTGTCTAGGTTGTCGTAGACGGACAGGGTGCTGTCGTCCAGGGCGTCGCTGCTGCTGCCCCCGCTGGCCGTGCCTTGCATTACACCGTCGACCATCGCAGTCCCTCTTCTCGTCCCGGAGGCCCAGAAACAAGCAGCCTCCTCCGCCGCCCCGAGGTTCGGCCGTGCCTCTGCCCAGCCGCGGAGCGCCGGCCTGGGCTTGGAGCCGTCGAACGCCGGGTCCTCAGACCGGAGGGCGCTGGTTGTCGGGACCGCGGTCGAAACTGTGGAGAAGGCGGGATTAGAGCCCAGCAGTGGTGTAAAGTAACCTAAGTACATTTACTCAAGTACTGTACTTGAGTACAATTTTGACATATTTTTACTTTATTTGAGCATGTCCAATTTTCAATACTTTTCTTTTTTCACTACATCTCAGAGGCAAATATTGTACTTTCTTCTCCACTACAATTATTTGAAAACTTACAAGTTCTTTGTAGATTTTGATTATTATTACAAAACATACATTAACCACTTCAGCCCTATAAACATTTCGGCCTTTTGAAAATAGCAGATTTACAAGCTCACAATGCGACGTGATGCGACGCTTTGAGAGCTTGTAGATCTGCTATTTTCAAAGGATTTTATACATTTGAAAACTTGTGAAACGGGACATTCTGCATAAGAAGTACTTTTTGATACCAATACTTTTATACTTTTACTGTAATTTTGAATTCCGGACTTTCACTTGTAACAGAGTATTTCTACATGGCATTATTGATACTTTTACTGAAGTAGGAAATGTGAGTAGGTACTTTTTCCACCACTAGAGGCCAGGTGGTGCTGGTAGTCCAGCTTGGTGGTGGTGGTGGTATGGTGGTGCTGGGGCGGTTGGTAGCTGGTGGAGGGCAGGGGACTGAAGCAGTTCTCTGGGTGAGACGAGGTGTAGCGATGCCCTCGCAGTCTCTTCTGGCTGACAGAGTCAACAGCACCACCGGAAGGAACACAGCTGGGAGAAAGGAGTAGGGGGGTGCAACAGTTAAAGGGATCTGTATCACTTTCATGGGGTCATTTTAATTACCCCAAAACACTCAGGCTTTTGTGAGCACCGCAGTTTTTAAGTTGCTTGATTCAGTATTTTGATATTCATTTTATCAGACACGCCCTCTTCCTATGCAAACCCATTGTAACTTAAAACTCCATTTGAACCATGACTAGACTCATTTAAAACACAAACATTCTTGCTTTCTATTAATAATTTCCTTTCGTTGAAATTCAAAACTTAGAGAATCAATGATGCAATTTTCTTATTGCTTTTATTGATTTTTTTTATACTCTGTAATTTGCTTGTTTTTACCCAACTTTGTTCTTATCCTGCTATTTCAATGGAAATTTCAATGGACTTTCCGAGAAAGTAAGAAATGAATGAATGAAATAACGATAAATCAAACCTTTAGTCAAAGAGACAGTGCCCTCAGTACCCTCATACCTACTTCTCCAAAGTGAGTGACACCCACAGTCACAACACTAGAGGGAGCGACCATGATCTGGTAGCACCCACACAGTGTGGAGTAGAAGTAAAAGTATTGGAAATACCTCAAAATTGTACTTAAGTAGCCTACAGTACTGCAATCAATCAATCAATCAATCAAACCTGGGGTTGTGCTGATCTGTGCTGGACTGAGCCGGGCTGGTGGAGACGGAGCCGGGCCCCGCCCCCCCGCCGCCACCCAGGCGCTCCGTGATGAGAGGCAGAGAGAGCTGGCGGGAGCAGACCGAGGGGCGGGGCAGCTGGGGATGCCTGCGGAGGAGGGCGCTGCTGCTACTGGACGACGTGCAGGAGGCCCCGCCTCCCCCCGCCTCGGCGGCGGGCCGGGCGGAGCAAGACGCGGGCGGAGGTCTGCAGCTGAACAGAGACGGGTGTTCTCTGATCAGCTCCAACATGAGCTGCTGCACCACGGCGGCACCTGCAGGGGGCAGCACACGCACAAACCATTTATATTTACAATATAGGCTCTATGCACCGCAGCCGTATTGGAAGGTAATTGGGCCACTTCCTTACTTCCTTCACAGGTCTTACCAATCATACCAGGGGTCTTCAACGTTTTCAGGCCAAGGACCCCCTTAGCTGAGAGAGCGATGAAACGGGGACCCCCTCTATATTGTATAAAATTGTGTTTCAGATCAACCCTTGCTGCTCTTTTTTCCCTCTACACCTACAGTATAGCCTCTTTGCCAAAAATAACAGATCTATAAGCTCACACCGCGCGAGGCGTTGTGAGCTTGTAGATCTGCTATTTTTGGCTAAAGTTCTCCTCAGAAAATGGATGCCAGGGTTCAAGTGGTGTTGGCGCTGTTTCCTTTACCCATGATTGTTGTCCGCTGTGTTTGACAAGTATGCAATCTTTAGTTTTGTATGTAACAATGCTCTGCTTTACATGCACTTTGTAACGGTCTGTTTTCCCTTTATCTGACTGCACTGACAGTGTTTATGTCCTTTGTACATCTTGTACTTCTGTTTATGTGGACATAAATACATATTTCGTGTGTGTGTGTGTGTGTGTGTGTGTGTGTGTGTGTGTGTGTGTGTGTGTGTGCGTGTGTGTGTGCGTGCGTGCGTGCGTGCGTGCGTGCGTGCGTGCGTGCGTGCGTGCGTGCGTGCGTGCGTGCGTGGTTGTGTGTGTGTGTTCCCCCCCCCTAAAGTACTGTACTTAAGTACACTTTTGAGGAATTTTCACTTTACTGGAGAATTTCCCCTTTTTCAATACTTTTACTTCTACTCCACTACATCTCATAGTCAAATATTGTACTTTTACAATAAACAATATCCAAAAATAAATCATCTGTACATTGAAACTATACAAACTATAGGATGTGAGGTCAACAAATGAATCTGCCATTCATATAAAAAGAATGTTTAGCAAAAGTCTGCCTCCTGGTGGCGCTATAACTGGCCGATCTGAAAAATTTGGGTCAGAGGTTCTGCTCTGACATCCAGGGAGTGTGTGTGCACAGGTTCACTGCGATCGTGCCAACGGTGCCGGAGATTAGCTCTTCACAGACACGCACACGCACACGCACACGCACACGCACACAGCTCAGCACACAACGCCTCGCAGCGCAAGGCGTTGTGAGCTTGTATATCGGCTATTTTTGGTAAAGAGGTGTTTGGTGTAGAGGGAAAAAAGAGCAGACCAAGTAAACAAAAAAACACGCACATGCACACGCACACGCACACGCACACACACAGCTCAGCACACAACGCCTCGCAGCGCGAGCCGTTGTGAGCTTGTACAGTAGATCGGCTATTTTTGGTAAAAGAGGTGTTTGGTGTAGAGGGAAAAAAGAGCAGACCAAGTAAACAAAAAAAGTTGAATCTGAAACACAATTTTATACAATATCGAGGGGGTCCCTGCTTCATCTCTCTCTCAGCTAGGGGGTCCTTGGCCTGAAAACGTTGAAGACCCCTGTTTTAGGAGTGTTATCACGCTACATATACTCCTCATGTACGTAAGTTTAGAGTGCTGTCACACTAGACTGCAATGTGTGTTTAATCTGCACAGCGCTGCCATGAGAAGCCTCAGGCCTCACATAAACATGATGTCATAGTGAGAGACATCCAGAGTCTATCTTTGACTCTCTCTGACTGACCATCTGTCATCGAAAGATGAGAGATAAACATAGACGTAGACAACCACATGAAATGACTAGTCAGTAACCGTCGCTGGCTTTTATAGTGCATGTTGTTTTGTCTTGTCTTGTCTGTCTGTCTGTCTGTCTGTCTGTCTGTCTGTCTGTCTGTCTGTCTGTCTGTCTGTCTGTCTGTCTGTCTATACATCTATTAGGATATAGATTACCTCCATTGTAAAAAAAATAATAAATGCAGGATAAGAATCCTGATTTGTTTTGGATGTCTGAAAGTTTTAGGCAAATTCCTAGAGAAGAAGGTATGGCAGTTAATTGCGTTGAAGAAGGACATACCTGCAAACTCACAGCTTGGACAATTACTGTATATTACTGCATTTTATTTGTGGACGTCTTGGTACCTAGTTGGTATGTATATTATAGTCTCTGTCGGGTGGAAACCCTCATAAAACCGTTACTTTTCAGGATTCTAATTCAAAAGCATCAAAACTAGTAGATCTCTGCGCAGCGTTTCGAGCTTGTAGATCTGCTACTTTAGATGCTGTTGTGTGAGACGCTGTAGTGTGATCAAGTAGGACGCTAATTTACGAAAAAACAGTTAGAATATGGAGATATTGAGGTTTCTGCCCGACAGCAACGATATGAACGATGTGAGTGTCTTGTAAGCCTGTGTGTGTGTGTGTGTGTGTGTGTGTGTGTGTGTGTGTGTGTGTGTGTGTGTGTGTGTGTGTGTGTGTGTGTGTGTGTGTGTGTGTGTGTGTGTGTGTGTGTGTGTGTGTGTGTGTGTGTGTGTGTGTGTGGGGGGGCTGCATGGGCATCTTGTGGTGCAGGACGCTATAACAAAACTTTCAATCGAACCTCCAATGATGCTGTGAGGGTCTTCAGCCTTGGCCCTGAGGATGTTGGGTCCAAACACAGTGGCCAGGTTCTGGCAGCTCATCTTGTTGTAGCTGGAGTAGCTCTGGACCTCGTTGAGAAATCTACACACGCACGCACGCACACACACACACACACACACACACACACACACACACACACACACACACACACACACACACACACACACACACGCACGCGCGCACACACACACACACACACGCACACACGCACACACAGTGTGGTGGAGTTCGAATTGAAACATACCATTGTTGAGAGATTTCACTGAGAGAAGCAGGGTTACCACATGAACCGAAAATAGACGATTTACAAGCTGACGACACGTGTCAGCTTGTAGATCGGCTATTTCCGGCAAAGATATTCAGAGTAAGACTGAAATAATCAGGGTCCCTAGTATAGACTCCTGGGGGACTCCGGTCGACTAAGAATAGGGTTTAAGAGGTAAAAAATGATGCTCAGGATAGATGCTACTGTGTAGAACGCAGACTCCATGCATGTGTGTGTGTGAACTAACTTACTGGCAGATGTAGTTGAGCAGGTTGAAGTTTGCCACCGGCAGGTCGTGAAGCAAACTCCTCAGCTCCATCAGACCCTGTGGACACGAGAGAATGTGCTTATTTATTTGCCATCCAAATACCTCAGTCAGAATTGTACTTAAGTACAGTACTTGAGTAAATGTACATAGTTACTTTCCACCAGGACCACACAGAGGGTCTTCCCAAAGTCACAACACCCACACAGTGTGAAAACACACTCGCATTCTGAATTCATTCTGAATTAAGCTGATAAATGGGTAGGCTACTCTCTCCTGATTGGCTGACATTTTGTCACCTACTGTACCTGGAAATGTATTTTCTGTTTATCAAAGAGCTGGAGAGACAGGGAGACCCCTGTTATTGAACAAATACTCGATAGCAATGAATACTATTAGAATACAGTACTTTAACCGTTTAACAAAACCCTTCTTGGTTTAACCAAAACATATCACTTACCCTACCTTTAACAGTTTCCATTGTGAGCCATTGTACTCAATTCATCAGAAGACATACAGTACAATACATACATGTCAGTCAAAGCCAATTAGTAGCAGCAGAAGGAGGAGGGGGGAGGATGCTACTAATGCCAGGATGCTACTAAGGTAAACAAAGGCTACCTGTGTCCTCTCAGAGGAGAGCTTCTGCCCACAGAGCAGGAAGTCCTGGTATCTGCTGTACGGAACCAGGGGCTCTGGCAGCTGTCTGAGGTACAGCTTCAGGAGGGACGCCACCGTGTGGACATCTGTGCTACTGCAACAACACGCCACAAAGGAACATTCAGCACAAGTTTTGAATTATAATACCAGACAAGCACTGTGTATTTTATTGATTGATTGAATACTTTATTAGTCAGGAATGTAAACAGCACGTGGTACAGTCAGACATTAAAGGCCAACTAGGTAGCTTTTCAGATATGTGTATGTACACACACACTGCCCCCCTCCCCCTCCCCTCTCTGACAGGTTTCAAAGTGATGGCTGCCTTTGATGCATTCATTGGTTAGAGAGAGCACTAACAAGCACATAACGAGTTCGACACTTTTATGGTGCAATCAATTAACTCAGTGCACAACCCCCAAAACTCAAAGGGATCAATTAAGAGCTATACCTGTCAAACATACCTTCACACAACTGTCCCTAAATCTATACCTGTCAAACACACCTTCACACCCCATCCCTAAAGCTATACCTGTCAAACACACCTTCACACGCCCGACCTTAAAGGGATAGTTCACCCAATTATTTTTTCTTTTTCTATCGATTAGTCACCCCATGGAGACTTGAATTCATGGATATTTTTTAGTTTTTGTTTCGCATTCCTAAGCCAATAATTTGATGACCAGCGGACCGGTTGGCAGCGTTTTCGGTAGGAGACACAACGGAGACTCTTTGTGTCTCCTACCGGAACTGCTGCCACTCATCAAATTATTGGCTTAGGAATGAGACAAGAACAAAGAAATGGATCTTTGAATTCAAGTCTCCATGGGGTGACTAATCGATAGGAAAAAAATGATTTTTGGGGTGAACTATCCCTTTAAAGCTATACCTGTCAAAGGAGGGCTTCTCCCCGGCGTCAAAGGCTTCCTGCAGCTCCTTGACCAGGGTGGCCTGCCCCGGCTGGCGGAACAGGCCCACCTCGTGGAGACCCCTCTCCTTGATGAAGGCCACGCACTGCTCCACCACCAGGGGGACCACGCGCACCCCGTAGCGACGCTCGTACAGCACCGTCTCCTCCAGACGCTGGCCAAACACACCTGGAGAAAGAAGGGTGCAGTGGCGTTATTAAAAAAAACTGAAAACTAGGGGGTGGCAAAATAAATTACCACTTGAACCCTATTTGAAGATTAGTGAAAGTAATGGATCTACAAGTTCAGAACGCATCGCGTTCTGAACTTGTAGATCCATTACTTTCACTATTTTTGGAAAAAAAGGTAATTCAAATGTTTGAAAATGTTTGTTTGCCCATGATAGTGACACGCCCCAAAATAGGGATGCCAGGTTGAAACAGGTTGAGAATTAATGTATGGTTGCAGACAAGACAACAACAACATGTAGGCTACTGTAGATAGATTCAGCGCCGATCTGCAATCAGTGAATCTGCAAAAAATAAATATCTACAAAAGAACTGAATTCGAGTTTTAAATGTTAATGCTCAGGGGTGGCAATTGCCACCCGCTAGATGAATTGCCATCCCCTGCATGGGACCCCATATGATGTCCCTGAAAGGGTGGGTGATGCTCGTTTACCCTGAACTACTTCTTTGTAACGTCTTTCTTGATTGATTGATTGAATATGTGTTAGTCAGGAATGTGAACAGAGCGAGGTACAGTCAGACATTATGGCTGAAAGGTTAACACCAAAAAGTCTTGTTTCCTTTGTAGTCCTATGAATTCAATTCATCAACATAGCATAAACAATTAACACAATATGTCATCAACAAATAAAAAAGGAAAAACGGCGGCAAATGACACGCCTTTGTGGTGTCAAGAAAGTTTTTTTTTTAGGCCAATTGTGAAAGAAACCTGTGATACATACGGAATGCGTCGGGGCATTCCACATTTTGGTGGCAGAGCAGTAGATCCTATTTAATGTTTTTATCTTGTTTGTCTGCCTAGACCACCTGAATGTCCCCCTGTGGGTATAATCAAGTTTACACTGACCTTGAGGACGGAGGAAGAGAGAGCAACACACTGACAGAATACAGATGGAATTGAACAGTGAACAAAAAGAGGAACGTTGAATCTACAGTAAATGCCATTTCAGTCAGACAGACACTTATCAAGCATTTATCGCAATGGTTTTGTGTTCAGTTTGGCGGTGTGACTCTGCTCCTGCGATATACTACAGATGATCTGCACAAGCTTGACACACAATCTGAAATCA